>NW_027362762.1:19530010-19873830 GCF_046119375.1 Phyllobates terribilis
TGATGGGTTTTCCTCGGGAGACCCAAAAGGAGGCCGCACGCCGAGAGGAGCATTGCCGGCGGGAACTCCTTCAACTGGAGAAGGAGCGGCGCACCCGTGCACTAGGAGAAAATGGAGGCCTGTAACATGTAGGAAAAGACCCGGGCCCGCAAGGCAAAGACAGCCACACCCAGTCCCCGCGCAGAAGGGACTGTCGTGAAGTTTGACCTGGACGCCGGGTGGGGCTTCATCAGAGAACCACAGGCTGCGAAAGATCTATTTGTTAACCGGAGGGACGTGGAGTCCCACCTCCAGCAAGGACATCCTGACAGAGACCTGTACCCTGGTGACCGTGTCACCTATACCCGGCATAAGAGAGAACGCGGGTGGTATGCCCTCCATGTGCACAGGGTAGTGGAGGAGGAAGTGGACATGCCCCTGCCGTCCGAGGCTGATGACCCGGCTGGGTCAGCCTACAGCGGACAGGTGTTTCCCAGGAGGGAGAACCACTATTAAGCTCCCTGGTTAAAAACTAAACTGTATATAGTTACCCGGAAGGGTACATCCTTGTATGAGTGAACTGAAAAAGTTTTGTGTGTTACCTAGTTACCCGGTGAGGGTATAAGAACTGACAGGCTGAGGACTGTGAGCAGCCAAAAACTTTAAACTGTAAATAGTTTGCACTTCTTAAAGTGCTTCTTATTGGTTTTATGCAGACCGCAGAACAAAAGCTTGTTTGGCGTGGCCGAAGACGTGGTCCAACAGCTGGATCACCTATGCCCTGCAGCCACGCCCAGGGCCTACGTTGATGGTTTTCGGACAGGTCCCTCAAAATTGCACTTTCTTCAGTAATATGGACACCCGGCTATAGATTTCACTGTAGTTTATTGAAAATGTTTGATATGGAAAAGTGTTTTATTGATGTGAAGAGAATTTTATTGGAAGAAAGTTTCATAATGTTTTATAAGCTGATACAGTAACATGTAACGTTCAAGAAAATGTGCCTCCCATAAAGGGAAGAAAAGTTGTGTGATATTCTTATATGTGATGCATCTAAAAAAATTTGTAAGTCTAAAATTAGTTTTTCTCTGTTCCAGCCCGCGGACGTGCTGTGTTTTTCCAGGGGGGTATGTGGCGCCCCTGCGGGTTCAGTCACCACAGAGGTACTGCATCTCACCCAGAGGTGTGGTATCCCACTCTCAGGTAAGGATAGAGTACTGCCCGGGACCCACACACTTGCATCCATTACACTCCACTTCAGAGGGAAGGGTGAGATTGCTCCTAAGGGAGAGCACAGTCCCTGGTCCCTAGCTGGAGGGTGGAACCAAGTTGGGGATGTGGGTCGAGGAAGAAGTACAGAGGGGCACTTGAGTAGGAGTATGAAAAGGGGAGCCATCTTGGGAGTGGTCAGAACAGTGAGGAGAGAGTGTGTGGAACAGGAGCTCTGGAGGAGCTCTGCTCAGGAGGAGCGGGCCTGAGTTGAGAGGCCCAGGAGGAAAGGCTGAAGAGGAAGGGAGCAGAGGGAAGGCTCCAGGAGTGAGGGGATCCTAGGGGCACGGGAAGTGCGGATGCCACCCGTGCGCCAGAATCTACCAGGACGTGGAGGGATCAGGCCGCAGAGGGGACCGGCCCCTAAACTAGTGGAGAACTACAAGGCTCAGCTAGAAACCGGGGCTGCTGTATTTGCAAGGTGCAGCTGCCAACCACCACAATTACATCACCGAAAAGGTGGCCACAGAGGGTCCAGGGGACTGCAGGTCGCCCGACAAGATCCGAGGCTACCAAAAATGGACACTGATTGTGAGGGTGAGAGCCAGCACCGGAAGACGACCGGGTCACTGCCACTGTGACATCCCCTGCACCGACCGGCCCGGCACCGAGTACCCCACGGCCCAGGGGGCGTGTCACATCATTTTCGGATGTATACACCTACTGGAGGTGGACATTCAGATGTAGTCCACTACGTCTGAGTGTCAGTAACCAGAAGGCGTACACGTCCGAAAATGATACACGGCAGAGCGCATGTTCACTCTGTTGACACCATTCTAGTCTATGACCCCGTTGCCGCATACATCAAAATTCGGTTTTGATGATTTTTTGAAAAATCCTAGTAGAATTAAATTCCACTTAAATTTATTCGCTTATCTCTATCGATACCTCTGCAAAGACAATCTGTACTTTACTCTTCTTCTTTTTCCCCCTCAAGCAATCACTTATAAGGTTTCTCCTGTGCTTCTCCATGTACTCTGGATTTCACCACCTCAAACAATCAGAGTCTCCCTGACCTGGCAAAATAATGAGAGAACTCTATCCTTTTCAGTGAAGCCTACAATCATCCTGCTGATACTACACAGTCATATGAACAGCTCCTCTCCACACCTTCCCCAGTGGATCGTCAGCCCTCGCAGACCGGGTCCTCTCTACCGGCCGTCACTTATTTCCTTCATGGTTCTTATCTCATGTTATACAGTACAGACCAAAAGTTTGGACACACCTTCTCATTTAAAGATTTTTCTGTATTTTCATGACTATGAAAATTGTACATTCACACTGAAGGCATCAAAACTATGAATTAACACATGTGGAATTATATACTTAACAAAAAAGTGTGAAACAACTGAAAATATGTCTTATATTCTAGGTTCTTCAAAGTAGCCACCGTTTGCTTTGATGACTGCTTTGCACACTCTTGGCATTCTCTTGATGAGCTTCAAGAGGTAGTCACTGGAAATGGTCTTGAAGGAGTTCCCAGAGATGCTTAGCATTTGTTGGCCCTTTTGCCTTCACTCTGTGGTCCAGCTCACCCCAAACCATCTTGATTGGGTTCAAGTCTGGTGACTGTGGAGGCCAGGTCATCTGGCATAGCATCCCATCACTCTCTTTCTTGGTCAAATAGCCCTTACACAGCCTGGAGGTGTGTTTGGGGTCATTGTCCTGTTGAAAAATAAATGATGGTCCAACTAAACGCAAACCGGATAGAATAGCATGCCGCTGCAAGATGCTGTGGTAGCCATGCTGGTTCAGTATGCCTTCAATTTTGAATAAATCCCCAACAGTGTCACCAGCAGAGCACCCCCACACCATCACACCTCCTCCTCCATGCTTCACGGTGGGAACCAGGCATGTAGAGTCCATCCGTTCACCTTTTCTGCGTCGCACAAAGACATGGTGGTTGGAACCAAAGATCTCAAATTTGGGCTCATCAGACCAAAGCACAGATTTCCGCTGGTCTAATGTCCATTCCTTGTGTTCTTTAGCCCAAACAAGTCTCTTCTGCTTGTTGCCTGTCCTTAGCAGTGGTTTCCTATTAGCTATTTTACCATGAAGGCCTGCTGCACAAAGTCTCCTCTTAACAGTTGTTGTAGAGATGTGTCTGCTGCTAGAACTCTGTGTGGCATTGACCTGGTCTCTAATCTGAGCTGCTGTTAACCTGCGATTTCTGAGGCTGGTGACTCGGATAAATTTATCCTCAGAAGCAGAGGTGACTCTTGGTCTTCCTTTCCTGGGGCGGTCCTCATGTGAGCCAGTGTCTTTGTAGCGCTTGATGGTTTTTGCATCTGCACTTGGGGACACTTTCAAAGTTTTCCCAATTTTTCGGACTGACTGACCTTCATTTCTTAAAGAAATGATGGCCACTCGTTTTTCTTTACTTAGCTGCTTTTTTCTTGCCATAATACAAATTCTAACAGTCTATTCAGTAGGACTATCAGCTGTGTATCCACCAGACTTCTGCACAACACAACTGATGGTCCCAACCCCATTTATAAGGCAAGAAATCCCACTTATTAAACCTGACAGGGCACACCTGTGAAGTGAAAACCATTTCCGGTGACTACCTCTTGAAGCTCATCAAGAGAAAGCCAAGAGTGTGCAAAGCAGTCATCAAAGCAAAAGGTGGCTACTTTGAAGAACCTAGAATATAAGACATATTTTCAGTTGTTTCACACTTTTTTGTTAAGTATATAATTCCACATGTGATAATTCATAGTTTTGATGCCTTCAGTGTGAATGTACAATTTTCAGTCATGAAAATACAGAAAAATCTTTAAATGAGAAGGTGTGTCCAAACTTTTGGTCTGTACTGTATATTAGTTCAACCTTCTGTATAGTACAATAATAACTATTATAATAAAAACCCATAATTACCTGCCGCCCGTAGTCCTATAATAGTTATATACCGCACATTACACCGGAGCTTCAGTGCCGCAGACTCCGGGGGATCGGCCGCTTCTTCCCGTCCTCTCCGGACTGTGAGCGGACAGGAGACGCACATATACCGGAGCTGCGGTCGCTGCGTCTTCTCCGGTCTCGGGGAGGTTTTCTGTGGTGTTTTCTGGTTTACAGCATGTGAGGCAGGAAGATTAGCAGGAAGGGGCAGGTTTCGGCCGCAGACGTCCTGTCCCTGCAGTGAGCGCGGCCATCTTGTTGGTGGGAGTCTCCTAGTTACCAGGACTCGCAGTATTACACATGGTGGCAGCAGCCGGCTGCTCCTCCTGAGCTCAGGGACAGAGGAGATGGGGGATTTGTGGCAGAAGCCATCGTACTGACGGCTCGTACAATATACCATTATCCCCGTACTATATATACACAGGTCTCAACGGTTACACGGCACATGGCGGCACCCAGCTGTCCGGAGACCCTGACAGGCAGCATTCAGTATCTCATTAGAACACGTCATGGTTCTTTCCCCAGACTCTAATATGTCTCGCTATACAGAATCTTCAAAATGATGCGTCTAATTAGAATCTATATTTATTTGTTTTGCAATCCAAATCTGTGACGTTTTGGTCAATCGGACCTTTATCAAACAGATTACACTGTTAGTGAAATGAAATGTTGCAATAAGAATAGTGTCATCTGTTCGTCTGATAAAGGTCCGATTGACCAAAACGTCACATATTTGAATGGCAAACTAAGTGATTATTGATGGTGATAGAGGTGAGTATTGATGGTGGTAGAGGTGAGTATTGATGGTGGTAGAGGTGAGTATTGATGGTGGTAGAGGTGAATATTGATGGTGGTAGAGGTGAGTATTGATGGTGGTTGAGGTGAATATTGATGGTGGTAGAGGTGAGTATTGATGGTGGTAGAGGTGAGTATTGATGGTGGTAGATGTAAGTATTGATGGTGGTAGAGGTGAATATTGATGGTGGTAGAGGTGAGTATTGATGGTGGTAGAGGTGAGTATTGATGGTGATAGAGGTGAGTATTGATGGTGGTAGAGGTGAGTATTGATGGTGGTAGAGGTGAGTATTGATGGTGGTAGAGGTGAATATTGATGGTGGTAGAGGTGAGTATTGATGGTGGTAGAGATGAGTATTGATGGTGGTAGAGGTGAGTATTGATGGTGATAGAGGTGAGTATTGATGGTGGTAGATGTGAGTATTGATGGTGGTAGAGGTGAGTATTGATGGTGATAGAGGTGAGTATTGATGGTGGTAGATGCGAGTATTGATGGTGGTAGAGGTGAGTATTGATAGTGGCAGATGTGAGTATTGATGGTGGTAGATGCGAGTATTGATGGTGGTAGAGGTGAGTATTGATGGTGGTAGATGTGAGTATTGATGGTGGTAGAGGTGAGTATTGATGGTGGTAGATGTGAGTATTGATGGTGGTAGATGCAAGTATTGATGGTTGTAGATACGAGTATTGATGGTGGTAGAGGTGAGTATTGATGGTGGTAGATGTGAGTATTGATGGTGGTAGATGCAAGTATTGATAGTTGTAGATACGAGTATTGATGGTGGTAGATGCGAGTATTGATGGTGGTAGAGGTGAGTATTGATGGTGGTAGAGGTGAGTATTGATGGTGATAGAGGTGAGTATTGATGGTGGTAGATGCGAGTATTGATGGTGGTAGATGCGAGTATTGATGGTGGTAGATGCGAGTATTGATGTTGTTAGAGGTGAGTATTGATGGTGGTAGAGGTGAGTATTGATGGTGGTAGAGGTGAGTATTGATGGTGGTAGATGTGAGTATTGATGGTGGTAGAGGTGAGTATTGATGTTGGTAGAGGTGAGTATTGATGGTGGTAGAGGTGAGTATTGATGGTGGTAGAGGTGAGTATTGATGGTGGTAGACGTGAGTATTGATGGTGGTAGAAGTGAGTATTGATGGTGGTAGAGTTGAGTATTGATGGTGGTAGAGGTGAATATTGATGGTGGTAGAGGTGAGTATTGATGGTGGTAGAGGTGAGTATTGATGGTGATAGAGGTGAGTATTGATGGTGGTAGAGGTGAGTATTGATGGTGGTAGAGGTGAGTATTGATGGTGGTAGAGGTGAATATTGATGGTGGTAGAGGTGAGTATTGATGGTGGTAGAGGTGAGTATTGATGGTGATAGAGGTGAGTATTGATGGTGGTAGAGGTGAGTATTGATGGTGGTAGAGGTGAATATTGATGGTGGTAGAGGTGAGTATTGATGGTGGTAGAGATGAGTATTGATGGTGGTAGAGGTGAGTATTGATGGTGATAGAGGTGAGTATTGATGGTGGTAGATGCGAGTATTGATGGTGGTAGAGGTGAGTATTGATAGTGGCAGATGTGAGTATTGATGGTGGTAGATGCGAGTATTGATGGTGGTAGAGGTGAGTATTGATGGTGGTAGATGTGAGTATTGATGGTGGTAGAGGTGAGTATTGATGGTGGTAGATGTGAGTATTGATGGTGGTAGATGCAAGTATTGATGGTTGTAGATACGAGTATTGATGGTGGTAGAGGTGAGTATTGATGGTGGTAGATGTGAGTATTGATGGTGGTAGATGCAAGTATTGATAGTTGTAGATACGAGTATTGATGGTGGTAGATGCGAGTATTGATGGTGGTAGAGGTGAGTATTGATGGTGGTAGAGGTGAGTATTGATGGTGATAGAGGTGAGTATTGATGGTGGTAGATGCGAGTATTGATGGTGGTAGATGCGAGTATTGATGGTGGTAGATGCGAGTATTGATGTTGTTAGAGGTGAGTATTGATGGTGGTAGAGGTGAGTATTGATGGTGGTAGAGGTGAGTATTGATGGTGGTAGATGTGAGTATTGATGGTGGTAGAGGTGAGTATTGATGTTGGTAGAGGTGAGTATTGATGGTGGTAGAGGTGAGTATTGATGGTGGTAGAGGTGAGTATTGATGGTGGTAGACGTGAGTATTGATGGTGGTAGAAGTGAGTATTGATGGTGGTAGAGTTGAGTATTGATGGTGGTAGAGGTGAATATTGATGGTGGTAGAGGTGAGTATTGATGGTGGTAGAGGTGAGTATTGATGGTGATAGAGGTGAGTATTGATGGTGGTAGAGGTGAGTATTGATGGTGGTAGAGGTGAGTATTGATGGTGGTAGAGGTGAATATTGATGGTGGTAGAGGTGAGTATTGATGGTGGTAGAGGTGAGTATTGATGGTGATAGAGGTGAGTATTGATGGTGGTAGAGGTGAGTATTGATGGTGGTAGAGGTGAATATTGATGGTGGTAGAGGTGAGTATTGATGGTGGTAGAGATGAGTATTGATGGTGGTAGAGGTGAGTATTGATGGTGATAGAGGTGAGTATTGATGGTGGTAGATGTGAGTATTGATGGTGGTAGAGATGAGTATTGATGGTGGTAGAGGTGAGTATTGATGGTGATAGAGGTGAGTATTGATGGTGGTAGATGCGAGTATTGATGGTGGTAGAGGTGAGTATTGATAGTGGCAGATGTGAGTATTGATGGTGGTAGATGCGAGTATTGATGGTGGTAGAGATGAGTATTGATGGTGGTAGATGTGAGTATTGATGGTGGTAGAGGTGAGTATTGATGGTGGTAGATGTGAGTATTGATGGTGGTAGATGCAAGTATTGATGGTTGTAGATACGAGTATTGATGGTGGTAGATGCGAGTATTGATGGTGGTAGAGGTGAGTATTGATGGTGGTAGAGGTGAGTATTGATGGTGATAGAGGTGAGTATTGTTGGTGGTAGATGCGAGTATTGATGGTGGTAGATGCGAGTATTGATGGTGGTAGATGCGAGTATTGATGGTGGTAGATGCGAGTATTGATGTTGTTAGAGGTGAGTATTGATTGTGGTAGAGGTGAGTATTGATGGTGGTAGATGTGAGTATTGATGTTGGTAGAGGTGAGTATTGATGTTGGTAGAGGTGAGTATTAATGGTGGTAGAGGTGAGTATTGATGGTGGTAGATGTGAGTATTGATGGTGGTAGAGGTGAGTATTGATGGTGGTAGAGGTGAGTATTGATGGTGGTAGACGTGAGTATTGATGGTGGTAGAAGTGAGTATTGATGGTGGTAGAGGTGAGTATTGATGGTGGTAGAAGTGAGTATTGATGGTGGTAGATGTGAGTATTGATGGTGGTAGATGCGAGTATTGATGGTGGTAGATGTGAGTATTGATGGTGGTAGAGGTGAGTATTGATGGTGGTAGATGCGAGTATTGATGGTGGTAGAGGTGAGTATTGATGGTGGTAGATGTGAGTATTGATGGTGGTAGAGGTGAGTATTAATGGTGGTAGAGGTGAGTATTGATGGTGGTAGAGGTGAGTATTGATAGTGGCAGATGTGAGTATTGATGGTGGTAGATGCGAGTATTGATGGTGGTAGAGGTGAGTATTGATGGTGGTAGATGTGAGTATTGATGGTGGTAGAGGTGAGTATTGATGGTGGTAGATGTGAGTATTGATGGTGGTAGATGCAAGTATTGATGGTTGTAGATACGAGTATTGATGGTGGTAGAGGTGAGTATTGATGGTGGTAGATGTGAGTATTGATGGTGGTAGATGCAAGTATTGATAGTTGTAGATACGAGTATTGATGGTGGTAGATGCGAGTATTGATGGTGGTAGAGGTGAGTATTGATGGTGGTAGAGGTGAGTATTGATGGTGATAGAGGTGAGTATTGATGGTGGTAGATGCGAGTATTGATGGTGGTAGATGCGAGTATTGATGGTGGTAGATGCGAGTATTGATGTTGTTAGAGGTGAGTATTGATGGTGGTAGAGGTGAGTATTGATGGTGGTAGAGGTGAGTATTGATGGTGGTAGATGTGAGTATTGATGGTGGTAGAGGTGAGTATTGATGTTGGTAGAGGTGAGTATTGATGGTGGTAGAGGTGAGTATTGATGGTGGTAGAGGTGAGTATTGATGGTGGTAGACGTGAGTATTGATGGTGGTAGAAGTGAGTATTGATGGTGGTAGAGTTGAGTATTGATGGTGGTAGAGGTGAATATTGATGGTGGTAGAGGTGAGTATTGATGGTGGTAGAGGTGAGTATTGATGGTGATAGAGGTGAGTATTGATGGTGGTAGAGGTGAGTATTGATGGTGGTAGAGGTGAGTATTGATGGTGGTAGAGGTGAATATTGATGGTGGTAGAGGTGAGTATTGATGGTGGTAGAGGTGAGTATTGATGGTGATAGAGGTGAGTATTGATGGTGGTAGAGGTGAGTATTGATGGTGGTAGAGGTGAATATTGATGGTGGTAGAGGTGAGTATTGATGGTGGTAGAGATGAGTATTGATGGTGGTAGAGGTGAGTATTGATGGTGATAGAGGTGAGTATTGATGGTGGTAGATGCGAGTATTGATGGTGGTAGAGGTGAGTATTGATAGTGGCAGATGTGAGTATTGATGGTGGTAGATGCGAGTATTGATGGTGGTAGAGGTGAGTATTGATGGTGGTAGATGTGAGTATTGATGGTGGTAGAGGTGAGTATTGATGGTGGTAGATGTGAGTATTGATGGTGGTAGATGCAAGTATTGATGGTTGTAGATACGAGTATTGATGGTGGTAGAGGTGAGTATTGATGGTGGTAGATGTGAGTATTGATGGTGGTAGATGCAAGTATTGATAGTTGTAGATACGAGTATTGATGGTGGTAGATGCGAGTATTGATGGTGGTAGAGGTGAGTATTGATGGTGGTAGAGGTGAGTATTGATGGTGATAGAGGTGAGTATTGATGGTGGTAGATGCGAGTATTGATGGTGGTAGATGCGAGTATTGATGGTGGTAGATGCGAGTATTGATGTTGTTAGAGGTGAGTATTGATGGTGGTAGAGGTGAGTATTGATGGTGGTAGAGGTGAGTATTGATGGTGGTAGATGTGAGTATTGATGGTGGTAGAGGTGAGTATTGATGTTGGTAGAGGTGAGTATTGATGGTGGTAGAGGTGAGTATTGATGGTGGTAGAGGTGAGTATTGATGGTGGTAGACGTGAGTATTGATGGTGGTAGAAGTGAGTATTGATGGTGGTAGAGTTGAGTATTGATGGTGGTAGAGGTGAATATTGATGGTGGTAGAGGTGAGTATTGATGGTGGTAGAGGTGAGTATTGATGGTGATAGAGGTGAGTATTGATGGTGGTAGAGGTGAGTATTGATGGTGGTAGAGGTGAGTATTGATGGTGGTAGAGGTGAATATTGATGGTGGTAGAGGTGAGTATTGATGGTGGTAGAGGTGAGTATTGATGGTGATAGAGGTGAGTATTGATGGTGGTAGAGGTGAGTATTGATGGTGGTAGAGGTGAATATTGATGGTGGTAGAGGTGAGTATTGATGGTGGTAGAGATGAGTATTGATGGTGGTAGAGGTGAGTATTGATGGTGATAGAGGTGAGTATTGATGGTGGTAGATGTGAGTATTGATGGTGGTAGAGATGAGTATTGATGGTGGTAGAGGTGAGTATTGATGGTGATAGAGGTGAGTATTGATGGTGGTAGATGCGAGTATTGATGGTGGTAGAGGTGAGTATTGATAGTGGCAGATGTGAGTATTGATGGTGGTAGATGCGAGTATTGATGGTGGTAGAGATGAGTATTGATGGTGGTAGATGTGAGTATTGATGGTGGTAGAGGTGAGTATTGATGGTGGTAGATGTGAGTATTGATGGTGGTAGATGCAAGTATTGATGGTTGTAGATACGAGTATTGATGGTGGTAGATGCGAGTATTGATGGTGGTAGAGGTGAGTATTGATGGTGGTAGAGGTGAGTATTGATGGTGATAGAGGTGAGTATTGTTGGTGGTAGATGCGAGTATTGATGGTGGTAGATGCGAGTATTGATGGTGGTAGATGCGAGTATTGATGGTGGTAGATGCGAGTATTGATGTTGTTAGAGGTGAGTATTGATTGTGGTAGAGGTGAGTATTGATGGTGGTAGATGTGAGTATTGATGTTGGTAGAGGTGAGTATTGATGTTGGTAGAGGTGAGTATTAATGGTGGTAGAGGTGAGTATTGATGGTGGTAGATGTGAGTATTGATGGTGGTAGAGGTGAGTATTGATGGTGGTAGAGGTGAGTATTGATGGTGGTAGACGTGAGTATTGATGGTGGTAGAAGTGAGTATTGATGGTGGTAGAGGTGAGTATTGATGGTGGTAGAAGTGAGTATTGATGGTGGTAGATGTGAGTATTGATGGTGGTAGATGCGAGTATTGATGGTGGTAGATGTGAGTATTGATGGTGGTAGAGGTGAGTATTGATGGTGGTAGATGCGAGTATTGATGGTGGTAGAGGTGAGTATTGATGGTGGTAGATGTGAGTATTGATGGTGGTAGAGGTGAGTATTAATGGTGGTAGAGGTGAGTATTGATGGTGGTAGAGGTGAGTATTGATGGTGGTAGATGCGAGTATTGATGGTGGTAGATGCGAGTATTGATGGTGGTAGAGGTGAGTATTGATGGTGGTAGAGGTGAGTATTGATGGTGGTAGAGGTGAGTATTGATGGTGGTAGATGCGAGTATTGATGGTGGTAGATGCGAGTATTGATGGTGGTAGAGGTGAGTATTGATGGTGGTAGAGGTGAGTATTGATGGTAGTAGAGGTCAGTATTGATGGTGGTAGAGGTCAGTATTGATGGTGGTAGATGCGAGTATTGATGGTGGTAGATGCGAGTATTGATGGTGGTAGAGGTGAGTATTGATGGTGGTAGTGGTGAGTATTGATGGTGGTAGATGCGAGTATTGATGGTGGTAGAGATGAGTATTGATGGTGGTAGATGCGAGTATTGATGGTGGTAGAGGTGAGTATTGATGGTGGTAGAGGTGAGTATTGATGGTGGTAGATGCGAGTATTGATGGTGGTAGAGGTGAGTATTGATGGTGGTAGAGGTGAGTATTGATGGTAGTAGAGGTCAGTATTGATGGTGGTAGAGGTCAGTATTGATGGTGGTAGATGCGAGTATTGATGGTGGTAGAGGTGAGTATTGATGGTGGTAGAGGCGAGTATTGATGGTGGTAGAGGCGAGTATTGATGGTGGTAGAGGTGAGTATTGATGGTGGTAGATGTGAGTATTGATGGTGGTAGAGGTGAGTATTGATGGTGATAGAGGTGAGTATTGATGGTGGTAGAGGCGAGTATTGATGGTGGTAGAGGCGAGTATTGATGGTGGTAGAGGTGAGTATTGATTGTGGTAGAGGCGAGTATTGATGGTGGTAGAGGTGAGTATTGATGGTGGTATAGGTGAGTATTGATTGTGATAGAGGTGAGTATTGATGGTGGTAGATGCGAGTATTGATGGTGGTAGATGCGAGTATTGATGGTGGTAGATGCGAGTATTGATGTTGTTAGAGGTGAGTATTGATGGTGGTAGAAGTGAGTATTGATGGTGGTAGAGTTGAGTATTGATGGTGGTAGAGGTGAATATTGATGGTGGTAGAGGTGAGTATTGATGGTGGTAGAGGTGAGTATTGATGGTGATAGAGGTGAGTATTGATGGTGGTAGAGGTGAGTATTGATGGTGGTAGAGGTGAGTATTGATGGTGGTAGAGGTGAATATTGATGGTGGTAGAGGTGAGTATTGATGGTGGTAGAGGTGAGTATTGATGGTGATAGAGGTGAGTATTGATGGTGGTAGAGGTGAGTATTGATGGTGGTAGAGGTGAATATTGATGGTGGTAGAGGTGAGTATTGATGGTGGTAGAGATAAGTATTGATGGTGGTAGAGGTGAGTATTGATGGTGATAGAGGTGAGTATTGATGGTGGTAGATGTGAGTATTGATGGTGGTAGAGATGAGTATTGATGGTGGTAGAGGTGAGTATTGATGGTGATAGAGGTGAGTATTGATGGTGGTAGATGCGAGTATTGATGGTGGTAGAGGTGAGTATTGATAGTGGCAGATGTGAGTATTGATGGTGGTAGATGCGAGTATTGATGGTGGTAGAGATGAGTATTGATGGTGGTAGATGTGAGTATTGATGGTGGTAGAGGTGAGTATTGATGGTGGTAGATGTGAGTATTGATGGTGGTAGATGCAAGTATTGATGGTTGTAGATACGAGTATTGATGGTGGTAGATGCGAGTATTGATGGTGGTAGAGGTGAGTATTGATGGTGGTAGAGGTGAGTATTGATGGTGATAGAGGTGAGTATTGTTGGTGGTAGATGCGAGTATTGATGGTGGTAGATGCGAGTATTGATGGTGGTAGATGCGAGTATTGATGGTGGTAGATGCGAGTATTGATGTTGTTAGAGGTGAGTATTGATTGTGGTAGAGGTGAGTATTGATGGTGGTAGATGTGAGTATTGATGTTGGTAGAGGTGAGTATTGATGGTGGTAGAGGTGAGTATTGATGGTGGTAGATGTGAGTATTGATGGTGGTAGAGGTGAGTATTGATGGTGGTAGAGGTGAGTATTGATGGTGGTAGACGTGAGTATTGATGGTGGTAGAAGTGAGTATTGATGGTGGTAGAGGTGAGTATTGATGGTGGTAGATGTGAGTATTGATGGTGGTAGATGTGAGTATTGATGGTGGTAGATGCGAGTATTGATGGTGGTAGATGTGAGTATTGATGGTGGTAGAGGTGAGTATTGATGGTGGTAGATGCGAGTATTGATGGTGGTAGAGGTGAGTATTGATGGTGGTAGATGTGAGTATTGATGGTGGTAGAGGTGAGTATTAATGGTGGTAGAGGTGAGTATTGATGGTGGTAGATGCGAGTATTGATGGTGGTAGATGCGAGTATTGATGGTGGTAGAGGTGAGTATTGATGGTGGTAGAGGTGAGTATTGATGGTGGTAGAGGTGAGTATTGATGGTGGTAGATGCGAGTATTGATGGTGGTAGAGGTGAGTATTGATGGTGGTAGAGGTGAGTATTGATGGTAGTAGAGGTCAGTATTGATGGTGGTAGAGGTCAGTATTGATGGTGGTAGATGCGAGTATTGATGGTGGTAGATGCGAGTATTGATGGTGGTAGAGATGAGTATTGATGGTGGTAGATGCGAGTATTGATGGTGGTAGAGGTGAGTATTGATGGTGGTAGAGGTGAGTATTGATGGTGGTAGATGCGAGTATTGATGGTGGTAGAGGTGAGTATTGATGGTGGTAGAGGTGAGTATTGATGGTAGTAGAGGTCAGTATTGATGGTGGTAGAGGTCAGTATTGATGGTGGTAGATGCGAGTATTGATGGTGGTAGAGATGAGTATTGATGGTGGTAGATGCGAGTATTGATGGTGGTAGAGTTGAGTATTGATGGTGGTAGAGGTGTGTATTGATGGTGGTAGATGCGAGTATTGATGGTGGTAGAGGTGAGTATTGATGGTGGTAGAGGTGAGTATTGATGGTAGTAGAGGTCAGTATTGATGGTGGTAGAGGTCAGTATTGATGGTGGTAGATGCGAGTATTGATGGTGGTAGCGGTGAGTATTGATGGTGGTAGAGGCGAGTATTGATGGTGGTAGAGGCGAGTATTGATGGTGGTAGAGGTGAGTATTGATGGTGGTAGATGTGAGTATTGATGGTGGTAGAGGTGAGTATTGATGGTGATAGAGGTGAGTATTGATGGTGGTAGAGGCGAGTATTGATGGTGGTAGAGGCGAGTATTGATGGTGGTAGAGGTGAGTATTGATGGTGGTTTAGGTGAGTATTGATTGTGGTAGAGGTGAGTATTGGTGGTGGTAGATGTGAGTATTGATGGTGGTAGAGGTGAGTATTGATTGTGGTAGAGGCGAGTATTGATGGTGGTAGAGGTGAGTATTGATGGTGGTAGAGGTGAGTATTGATTGTGGTAGAGGTGAGTATTGATGGTGGTAGAGGTGAGTATTGATGGTGGTAGAGGCGAGTATTGATGGTGGCAGAGGCGAGTATTGATGGTGGTAGAGGTGAGTATTGATGGTGGTAGATGTGAGTATTGATGGTGATAGAGGTGAGTATTGATGGTGGTAGAGGCGAGTATTGATGGTGGTAGAGGCGAGTATTGATGGTGGTAGAGGTGAGTATTGATGGTGGTAGATGTGAGTATTGATGGTGGTAGAGGTGAGTATTGATGGTGATAGAGGTGAGTATTGATGGTGGTAGAGGCGAGTATTGATGGTGGTAGAGGCGAGTATTGATGGTGGTAGAGGTGAGTATTGATGGTGGTAGATGTGAGCATTGATAGTGATAGAGGTGAGTATTGATGGTGGTAGATGTGAGTATTGATGGTGGTAGATGCGAGTATTGATGGTGGTAGAGGTGAGTATTGATGGTGGTAGAGGTGAGTATTGATGGTGATAGATGTGAGTATTGATGGTGGTAGATGTGAGTATTGATGGTGGTAGAGGCGAGTATTGATGGTGGTAGATGCGAGTATTGATGGTGGTAGAGGTGAGTATTGATGGTGGTAGAGGTGAGTATTGATGGTGATAGAGGTGATTATTGATGATGGTAGATGTGAGTATTGATGGTGGTAGAGGCGAGTATTGATGGTGGTAGAGGAGAGTATTGATGGTGGTAGAGGTGAGTATTGATTGTGGTAGAGGTGAGTATTGGTGGTGGTAGATGTGAGTATTGATGGTGGTAGAGGCGAGTATTGATGGTGGTAGAGGTGAGTATTGATAGTGGTAGAGGTGAGTATTGATGTTGGTAGAGGTGAGTATTGATGGTGGTAGAGGTGAGTATTGATTGTGGTAGAGGCGAGTATTGATGGTGGTAGAGGTGAGTATTGATGGTGGTAGAGGTGAGTATTGATGGTGGTAGACGTGAGTATTGATGGTGGTAGAAGTGAGTATTGATGGTGGTAGAGTTGAGTATTGATGGTGGTAGAGGTGAATATTGATGGTGGTAGAGGTGAGTATTGATGGTGGTAGAGGTGAGTATTGATGGTGGTAGAGGTGAGTATTGATGGTGGTAGAGGTGAGTATTGATGGTGGTAGAGGTGAATATTGATGGTGGTAGAGGTGAGTATTGATGGTGGTAGAGGTGAGTATTGATGGTGATAGAGGTGAGTATTGATGGTGGTAGAGGTGAGTATTGATGGTGGTAGAGGTGAATATTGATGGTGGTAGAGGTGAGTATTGATGGTGGTAGAGATGAGTATTGATGGTGGTAGAGGTGAGTATTGATGGTGATAGAGGTGAGTATTGATGGTGGTAGATGTGAGTATTGATGGTGGTAGAGATGAGTATTGATGGTGGTAGAGGTGAGTATTGATGGTGATAGAGGTGAGTATTGATGGTGGTAGATGCGAGTATTGATGGTGGTAGAGGTGAGTATTGATAGTGGCAGATGTGAGTATTGATGGTGGTAGATGCGAGTATTGATGGTGGTAGAGATGAGTATTGATGGTGGTAGATGTGAGTATTGATGGTGGTAGAGGTGAGTATTGATGGTGGTAGATGTGAGTATTGATGGTGGTAGATGCAAGTATTGATGGTTGTAGATACGAGTATTGATGGTGGTAGATGCGAGTATTGATGGTGGTAGAGGTGAGTATTGATGGTGGTAGAGGTGAGTATTGATGGTGATAGAGGTGAGTATTGTTGGTGGTAGATGCGAGTATTGATGGTGGTAGATGCGAGTATTGATGGTGGTAGATGCGAGTATTGATGGTGGTAGATGCGAGTATTGATGTTGTTAGAGGTGAGTATTGATTGTGGTAGAGGTGAGTATTGATGGTGGTAGATGTGAGTATTGATGTTGGTAGAGGTGAGTATTGATGTTGGTAGAGGTGAGTATTGATGGTGGTAGAGGTGAGTATTGATGGTGGTAGATGTGAGTATTGATGGTGGTAGAGGTGAGTATTGATGGTGGTAGAGGTGAGTATTGATGGTGGTAGACGTGAGTATTGATGGTGGTAGAAGTGAGAATTGATGGTGGTAGAGGTGAGTATTGATGGTGGTAGATGTGAGTATTGATGGTGGTAGATGTGAGTATTGATGGTGGTAGATGCGAGTATTGATGGTGGTAGATGTGAGTTTTGATGGTGGTAGAGGTGAGTATTGATGGTGGTAGATGCGAGTATTGATGGTGGTAGAGGTGAGTATTGATGGTGGTAGATGTGAGTATTGATGGTGGTAGAGGTGAGTATTAATGGTGGTAGAGGTGAGTATTGATGGTGGTAGAGGTGAGTATTGATGGTGGTAGATGCGAGTATTGATGGTGGTAGATGCGAGTATTGATGGTGGTAGAGGTGAGTATTGATGGTGGTAGAGGTGAGTATTGATGGTGGTAGAGGTGAGTATTGATGGTGGTAGATGCGAGTATTGATGGTGGTAGATGCGAGTATTGATGGTGGTAGAGGTGAGTATTGATGGTGGTAGAGGTGAGTATTGATGGTAGTAGAGGTCAGTATTGATGGTGGTAGAGGTCAGTATTGATGGTGGTAGATGCGAGTATTGATGGTGGTAGATGCGAGTATTGATGGTGGTAGAGGTGAGTATTGATGGTGGTAGTGGTGAGTATTGATGGTGGTAGATGCGAGTATTGATGGTGGTAGAGATGAGTATTGATGGTGGTAGATGCGAGTATTGATGGTGGTAGAGGTGAGTATTGATGGTGGTAGAGGTGAGTATTGATGGTGGTAGATGCGAGTATTGATGGTGGTAGAGGTGAGTATTGATGGTGGTAGAGGTGAGTATTGATGGTAGTAGAGGTCAGTATTGATGGTGGTAGAGGTCAGTATTGATGGTGGTAGATGCGAGTATTGATGGTGGTAGAGGTGAGTATTGATGGTGGTAGAGGCGAGTATTGATGGTGGTAGAGGCGAGTATTGATGGTGGTAGAGGTGAGTATTGATGGTGGTAGATGTGAGTATTGATGGTGGTAGAGGTGAGTATTGATGGTGATAGAGGTGAGTATTGATGGTGGTAGAGGCGAGTATTGATGGTGGTAGAGGCGAGTATTGATGGTGGTAGAGGTGAGTATTGATGGTGGTAGAGGCGAGTATTGATGGTGGTAGAGGTGAGTATTGATGGTGGTATAGGTGAGTATTGATTGTGATAGAGGTGAGTATTGATGGTGGTAGATGCGAGTATTGATGGTGGTAGAT
Organism: Phyllobates terribilis; assembly: GCF_046119375.1. Taxonomy (NCBI): domain Eukaryota; kingdom Metazoa; phylum Chordata; class Amphibia; order Anura; family Dendrobatidae; genus Phyllobates; species Phyllobates terribilis. Next base: position 19,548,216 of record NW_027362762.1, read on the forward strand.
GCGAGTATTGATGGTGGTAGATGCGAGTATTGATGTTGTTAGAGGTGAGTATTGATGGTGGTAGAGGTGAGTATTGATGGTGGTAGAGGTGAGTATTGATGGTGGTAGATGTGAGTATTGATGGTGGTAGAGGTGAGTATTGATGTTGGTAGAGGTGAGTATTGATGGTGGTAGAGGTGAGTATTGATGGTGGTAGAGGTGAGTATTGATGGTGGTAGACGTGAGTATTGATGGTGGTAGAAGTGAGTATTGATGGTGGTAGAGTTGAGTATTGATGGTGGTAGAGGTGAATATTGATGGTGGTAGAGGTGAGTATTGATGGTGGTAGAGGTGAGTATTGATGGTGATAGAGGTGAGTATTGATGGTGGTAGAGGTGAGTATTGATGGTGGTAGAGGTGAGTATTGATGGTGGTAGAGGTGAATATTGATGGTGGTAGAGGTGAGTATTGATGGTGGTAGAGGTGAGTATTGATGGTGGTAGAGGTGAGTATTGATGGTGGTAGAGGTGAGTATTGATGGTGATAGAGGTGAGTATTGATGGTGGTAGAGGTGAGTATTGATGGTGGTAGAGGTGAGTATTGATGGTGGTAGAGGTGAATATTGATGGTGGTAGAGGTGAGTATTGATGGTGGTAGAGGTGAGTATTGATGGTGGTAGAGGTGAGTATTGATGGTGGTAGAGGTGAATATTGATGGTGGTAGAGGTGAGTATTGATGGTGGTAGATGCGAGTATTGATGTTGTTAGAGGTGAGTATTGATTGTGGTAGAGGTGAGTATTGATGGTGGTAGATGTGAGTATTGATGTTGGTAGAGGTGAGTATTGATGGTGGTAGAGGTGAGTATTGATGGTGGTAGATGTGAGTATTGATGGTGGTAGAGGTGAGTATTGATGGTGGTAGAGGTGAGTATTGATGGTGGTAGACGTGAGTATTGATGGTGGTAGAAGTGAGTATTGATGGTGGTAGAGGTGAGTATTGATGGTGGTAGATGTGAGTATTGATGGTGGTAGATGTGAGTATTGATGGTGGTAGATGCGAGTATTGATGGTGGTAGATGTGAGTATTGATGGTGGTAGAGGTGAGTATTGATGGTGGTAGATGCGAGTATTGATGGTGGTAGAGGTGAGTATTGATGGTGGTAGATGTGAGTATTGATGGTGGTAGAGGTGAGTATTAATGGTGGTAGAGGTGAGTATTGATGGTGGTAGAGGTGAGTATTGATGGTGGTAGATGCGAGTATTGATGGTGGTAGATGCGAGTATTGATGGTGGTAGAGGTGAGTATTGATGGTGGTAGAGGTGAGTATTGATGGTGGTAGATGCGAGTATTGATGGTGGTAGAGGTGAGTATTGATGGTGGTAGAGGTGAGTATTGATGGTAGTAGAGGTCAGTATTGATGGTGGTAGAGGTCAGTATTGATGGTGGTAGATGCGAGTATTGATGGTGGTAGATGCGAGTATTGATGGTGGTAGAGATGAGTATTGATGGTGGTAGATGCGAGTATTGATGGTGGTAGAGGTGAGTATTGATGGTGGTAGAGGTGAGTATTGATGGTGGTAGATGCGAGTATTGATGGTGGTAGAGGTGAGTATTGATGGTGGTAGAGGTGAGTATTGATGGTAGTAGAGGTCAGTATTGATGGTGGTAGAGGTCAGTATTGATGGTGGTAGATGCGAGTATTGATGGTGGTAGAGATGAGTATTGATGGTGGTAGATGCGAGTATTGATGGTGGTAGAGTTGAGTATTGATGGTGGTAGAGGTGAGTATTGATGGTGGTAGATGCGAGTATTGATGGTGGTAGAGGTGAGTATTGATGGTGGTAGAGGTGAGTATTGATGGTAGTAGAGGTCAGTATTGATGGTGGTAGAGGTCAGTATTGATGGTGGTAGATGCGAGTATTGATGGTGGTAGAGGTGAGTATTGATGGTGGTAGAGGCGAGTATTGATGGTGGTAGAGGCGAGTATTGATGGTGGTAGAGGTGAGTATTGATGGTGGTAGATGTGAGTATTGATGGTGGTAGAGGTGAGTATTGATGGTGATAGAGGTGAGTATTGATGGTGGTAGAGGCGAGTATTGATGGTGGTAGAGGCGAGTATTGATGGTGGTAGAGGTGAGTATTGATGGTGGTTTAGGTGAGTATTGATTGTGGTAGAGGTGAGTATTGGTGGTGGTAGATGTGAGTATTGATGGTGGTAGAGGTGAGTATTGATTGTGGTAGAGGCGAGTATTGATGGTGGTAGAGGTGAGTATTGATGGTGGTAGAGGTGAGTATTGATTGTGGTAGAGGTGAGTATTGATGGTGGTAGAGGTGAGTATTGATGGTGGTAGAGGCGAGTATTGATGGTGGCAGAGGCGAGTATTGATGGTGGTAGAGGTGAGTATTGATGGTGGTAGAGGTGAGTATTGATGGTGATAGAGGTGAGTATTGATGGTGGTAGAGGCGAGTATTGATGGTGGTAGAGGCGAGTATTGATGGTGGTAGAGGTGAGTATTGATGGTGGTAGATGTGAGTATTGATGGTGGTAGAGGTGAGTATTGATGGTGATAGAGGTGAGTATTGATGGTGGTAGAGGCGAGTATTGATGGTGGTAGAGGCGAGTATTGATGGTGGTAGAGGTGAGTATTGATGGTGGTAGATGTGAGCATTGATAGTGATAGAGGTGAGTATTGATGGTGGTAGATGTGAGTATTGATGGTGGTAGATGCGAGTATTGATGGTGGTAGAGGTGAGTATTGATGGTGGTAGAGGTGAGTATTGATGGTGATAGATGTGAGTATTGATGGTGGTAGATGTGAGTATTGATGGTGGTAGAGGCGAGTATTGATGGTGGTAGATGCGAGTATTGATGGTGGTAGAGGTGAGTATTGATGGTGGTAGAGGTGAGTATTGATGGTGATAGAGGTGATTATTGATGATGGTAGATGTGAGTATTGATGGTGGTAGAGGCGAGTATTGATGGTGGTAGAGGAGAGTATTGATGGTGGTAGAGGTGAGTATTGATTGTGGTAGAGGTGAGTATTGGTGGTGGTAGATGTGAGTATTGATGGTGGTAGAGGCGAGTATTGATGGTGGTAGAGGTGAGTATTGATAGTGGTAGAGGTGAGTATTGATGTTGGTAGAGGTGAGTATTGATGGTGGTAGAGGTGAGTATTGATTGTGGTAGAGGCGAGTATTGATGGTGGTAGAGGTGAGTATTGATGGTGGTAGAGGTAAGTATTGATTGTGGTAGAGGTGAGTATTGGTGGTGGTAGATGTGAGTATTGATGGTGGTAGATGTGAGTATTGATGGTGGTAGAGGCGAGTATTGATGGTGGTAGAGGTGAGTATTGATGGTGGTAGAGGTGAGTATTGATGGTGGTAGAGGTGAGTATTGATGGTGGTAGATGTGAGTATTGATGGTGGTAGAGGTGAGTATTGATGGTGGTAGAGGTGAGTATTGATGACTTTTTTTACATCCTACATTTTCCATTCTCTGGGATCTGGATCTTAGTAGAGCACTAACGTTACAAAACATATTTATGTAAAATCTACAGTGAAGCAGACGAATTGGATTGCTGTAGTTTTTCTAAATAAAATGTAAGAAATTAAACATTTGTTATCACTGAATCTGCAAATATCTGAACTAATATTGTCGGGGTCGTAGCGACATTCCACTCGTCCTCCAGTCACTCCAAATTAAGGCTATGAGCATGGGTCAACCATTCAAAGAATGAGTCAGACAACAAGCTGGTTCAAACTCAGAGCATGCTCAGAAGGCTACTGGCAAGCCACGATCTCAGCAATGTTCCCCTTTATTTTCACATGCACAAACTTAAATACACTACATAATGGGGAGGGGAAAGGGGTTGTTCGGGGCGGGGTAAGCCATAAATGTCTAGTATCCGGCCACTCCTGATTGGTCCACGACTCCTTAAGTCAGTCTCTGGGCAGACAACAGTCAGTTGATGTTTTGGTTTCGTTTCTCTGAAACAGGTGCTTGGCTGATACCGGCGCCATCTTAGCATAAATTTCAATCTAAGTAACACGTAGCAAGGAAAGCTTATTGTTATAAGACACAAAATGGTGGTTAGTACATAAGCAAAGCGTATAAAAGTATAAAAGTAGAGAAAATATATATTCTTTCTTACCCTGACATTCCCCCCTAAACACTAAGCTTTCTCTTGCTTCGGGGCCTTTGAGACTGTCCATGTGTGGGGAGAGGGGAGGTGGATTTCTTCACCCAATTATCTTAGAAGCTGCCCCCTTATGGGACGCCCCCAGACAATCGAGCCCTATCCTGGGTGACACATGGAGTTCTCCCAACTGACCCTAAACTAGATCTCTTAATTGGACTCTGTCATGGGGGGTTGGAACAGCATTGTCTATAGCTTTCCTGTATAAGGGGACTATGCAGCATACCATGTCATTCCTGCGCAATTCACTATGTCACAGTAATCAAATCGATACGTCTGGATTTTTTTCGTGAGTATCTACCTAGAATGTGGTAGCTGTCCACCCTGGGACAGACAGTAAGCATATATAAAGGATATAGAAGAAGGTAGTCATCTTTTATAGGCTCGCTTTGTCTCTCTTGCAGTGGGAGGCGTGAATCCAGGTGCTCTTGCCCTCAAGTTTCAGAGCTGTAGGAGTAGTCAGGATCACAGTGTACGGTCCCTCAAATCTGGGTTGGAGACAGTCCCTCCGGACAAACTTCTTTACGTACACCAGGTCGCCTGGGGTGAAATCATGTACCGCATCACCTGTGGATTCTGGGAGAGAAGTAGACACTGCAGAGCGGGTGTTAGTCAATTCTTTAGACAGAGCAATCACAAATTTTACTACTCTATCATGTGTTTCAGACAACTCTTGGGGCCTAATTTCTCCTATTTTAGGTGGGGTCCCAAACAAAATTTCATAGGGAGTTAACCCATGTTTAGCTTGTGGGGTGTGTCTGATATGATACAATACTATAGGGAGTAGGTCGGGCCAGGGGAGGGGATGATCTTGGGTCATTTTCAAGAGCTGGGTCTTGAGTGTGGAATTCATCCTTTCCATTTCCTTTCCACTTTGCCTGAACTGGCAGGATGGTATGGAGTGTGGAGGCCCAAATCTGTTCCCAACATGTTCCAAAGTTCTTTGTAGATATTTGCTGTGAAAGCTGGTCCTTGATCCGATTCTATGACTTGGGGAACTCCAAATCTGCAGGCAATTTCGGTGATCAGTTTCTTGGCTGTGACTTTAGCAGTCATGTTGACAACCGGGTAGGCCTCGGGCCAGGCTGAGAACATATCCACGGCTACCAAAACGTACTCATATTTTCCTGCTTTAGGCATTTGGATATGGTCGACTTGTATTCTCTGCCAAGGGTAGTCTGGTTTAGCCAGGTGTTGGAGAGGGACCCGTGCCGTACACGTTGGGTTGCAGGTAGCGCAGACAGAGCAGGATTTTGAGTACGCAGTCACAGTGGAAGAGATTCCGGGTGCAAAGTACAGTTTCTTGATACATGCCAAGGCTTGATTCTTTCCTCTGTGTGTAGGCCCGTGAGCCCATGCTGCCACGGCTGAGTACATGCGCCTGGGCAAGCAAGGTTTTCCGTCCACTTGATAAAGAGCTGAGTCGATCTTTAAATCTTTGCGACCTGCCAGCACGGCTCCCGCCGCTTTCCATTGCTTGACTTCTTCAGTGGGGGTCTTCCTTTGTTCCTCACACAATTTTTCTTCAGGCATCCTGACCCCCCTGGATTCCACTCGTGTCTCCGCTGGACTGTATGGTCTTCCGCCGGCTGTTCTTTGGCCCTTGCTCTAGTGAGCGCCACAGCTACGGTTTGCAGGGTGTCCCCCATCTCTTCTTCCTTTTCCTTTGATGACACATTCTCCACTGCTGCAGTCTTGGCTGCTTGGTCAGCTAGGTGGTTGCCCCTGGCTTCCCTGGAATCTAGTCTTCCATGGGCCTTGACCTTGATAACAGCAACCTGAATGGGTAGTTCCAGGGCCTTCATTAGGGCCTTAATCCATGAGGCATGTTTCACTGGTGTACCTGCAGTTGTGATGAATCCTCTAGACTTCCACAAGAGTCCAAAATCATTGCAAATTCCATGTCCATACCTAGAATCGGTATATATGTTTGCCATTGTTCCAGCTGCCAGGTGGCAGGCTTCTGTGAGAGCTACAAGTTCAGCTTCTTGTGCAGACATGTATGGTGGTAGAGCTTCAGCCTTGAGGACTGTTAGGTCTGTTGTGACAGCATATCCCGTGTGGAACTTCCCTTGAGGGTCTGCGAAACGGGATCCATCAGTCCATAGGTGCAAGGCAGGGTGTGCGAGCGGATGTGCCACCATATTCTCTGGAGCAGAAGTCTCTTCCTGCAAAATTTTTATACAATCATGAGGTTCCACCAATGGACCTTCACCCTGTTCGTCTTCCCCCCTAGAAGGTGGAAGCAAAGTGGCAGGGTTGGACAGTCTCTGAGAAGGTGATTAGGGCTACCACATTCCCAACACAGTATGCGTCCTTCAGAATCACGAGATTGTCTCTTGTCTCTAGGTGGCCCCTTGTCATTTCTTCTGTCTTGTTTTCTATATGTGGGAGGAGTATCATCACCTGTGCCTTTAACCATTACCCACTTGATTCCATGTTGGTTGCCGGGGGGTGGGTAGCTTTCTTGAGCTTGATATACCATGGCAGGAGCGGCTTTCTTCTTTGGCTTAGTATCCTTTTCCATTTTTAGCATGGCTTTTTGGAAAGCTTTGACAATGTCCACCGCGTCGTTAAAAGAAGAAGAACGAATCTCGGGGCGTACCCTCAGAACCTCATCTCTGAGGGCGTCTTGTAGGCCATCTACTAGGGCCTGAACCAACAGGGCGGCCTGCGTCTTTGACGTGAGGACTGTATCCGAGATCCTCAAAATGCATGCTGAGTCTTGCAGCATATCTTTCCACAGATTCATCAGGGTCTTGTTGAACATCTTGTACAGACCCAGCTTGATCTGACAAGCGATCCTGAGCCCAGGCTTTTAACTGTTTCATGTATTCTAGGCCGGATTCATACGTACTAAGGGATCCTGCTTTTGTGGAATCCATGGCCTTTTGAAAGCTCTCCGTTTTCGGCTAAGTGAGCCTGGCATTCTGCAGCCAGAGTGGAACCAGCAGCAAGGGCAATTTTACGAGCCAATCCTCCAGCATGGCTCATACGGGTGTTTGCAGGGTTGACTATGGCCCCCACCCGATGTGTAAGGATGTCACCATAGCCTATTGACAGAGTGACAGGGCGTCCTGATGGGTCTACTAGATTCCGGGAGCGGCAGGGGTCCCAGACTTCTGAGGGGCTGGGGGGTGGTGTTCTTTCAGCAGTTGCTTGGAGCAAGGGCCGGAGTATGGGTAATGGATGTGGGGTGGAGGATGCCATAGGAGACGTATGGGATAAAGGGGGGGGGGCTGGAGTATCTTGAGCCCATCCCTCATCTGGCTCCGTATCGTCTTGAGTAACAGTATGTTGGCGGAGCGAGAGCAGTCTGGCCTGAAATTCTGGGGAGTTGAGGAGGATATCCCCAGAGTTATGGGCGACCCCCATGGGGAACAGAGGGAGCGCCTCAGCATCGTGGACTGGAGCAGAGGGTATCACATTAGTTTCAGATGGGTGCTCTGGGACTGCAGGCTTTTCCACCCGTGCTGGCGGCTGATAATAAGCACCGGACGGATCTAGTAGTGGATATAGGCCAGATTGGGGTTTCCCGGGCCTCCCACAACAAGTAAAAGGTGTAGTAAGATGGCCGTTGGAGGGAGGAGTTGGAGTGGGAGTGGGATTGTTCTTGGGGGCAGGGAAAGGTGTAGTAAGATGGCCGTTGGAGGGAGGAGGGGGGAGTGGGGGTGGGATTGTTCTTGGGGGCAGGCTGGGCATCGTGCCATGGGCGGCCCCCCCCCCCCACAGACACAGCAGAACTTCGCCCAGGGTGGGTTCTTCTCTTCGCACATACGACACGTCCATCCTTCCGATGATTTAGCGTCGGCGCCATTATAGGGTGGTGGCTGAGGGCTCGGTGTAGTGACAGGCATCAACGGGGTTACGGCCAATTTAGGGTCACATAACAAATCACATTCTGCAGCTTTCATGTATCCGAACAAAGGCTCGGCATTCTCTGTTCCCCCCTGCACCATCTACTCTAAGATGTGTCTGAGCCTGGTGCAGGTGTCCTTCATCACTCAACTTCCCTTATTTTGTATAACGCATTCCTTCTACACTGAAGGCTGAAGTCTGCCCGTACTGGGTAGTCTTATCATTTAATACAGATTCCTAACATTCTTAACAACCTCCTTGCTTTCCCGTGACTCTAGTAGCTGGATAACTCCCACTGCACCATCCGGCAATTTGTGAAGCCTTTCAGATTTGAACATACGCAACATTTTCTTATAGAATGCAATGATCTGTCGCGACTCAGATCACTGGTGCAGCCGACAGGTCGCCACCGGTCAGTGTAGAGCACTCCTCAATACGCTGGTGAGATAGAGAGACACCTCAATCTATCTCCTTTCCTAACCTTGAATGGCAACTTTACAGTGCGACTCACCACGGCACCCTGATTACAGGTCACCACCCGTCAGTGTAGAGCACACCTCAATACACTGATGAGATAGAGAGACGCCTCAATCTATCTCCTTTCCTAACCTTGACTTTACAGCAGTCTCTGTGGTAGACGAAGAGCACTCCTCAATTCGTCACAGATTCTTTCTCCCTTACACTTCAATTCAAGGATGGCTTGGAATCGACTATCAGTCACGGGAGGCAACTATCTAAGAAAAGTACAGTGACCGGGGGAGGAGGAGGTGGTGTGCACACGAGAACGCGCAGGCATGCGACGTCACTCGGTCTCACAGTTGCTGGTTCAGGACGTGGTGCGGGACGCCCAAGGTCTCACCACTCGACCGGTCACCCACCCAGATCCAAACTGATAATCCCACAGGAACCGCTGCGGCTGACACACAGGCAAGTGAATCATATAAAATATATCTCAACTTACCGTGTTCAATGGAGGTTGATCAGGCCTCAAATTCAGCCACCGCGGTCACCACCAGGGAAGTCAGCAATATGGGTCCGAGAGGGCGGCGTACCGCTAGCCACGCCCCACGTTGGGCGCCATTTGTCGGGGTCGTAGCGACATTCCACTCGTCCTCCAGTCACTCCAAATTAAGGCTATGAGCATGGGTCAACCATTCAAAGAATGAGTCAGACAACAAGCTGGTTCAAACTCAGAGCATGCTCAGAAGGCTACTGGCAAGCCACGATCTCAGCAATGTTCCCCTTTATTTTCACATGCACAAACTTAAATACACTACATAATGGGGAGGGGAAAGGGGTTGTTCGGGGCGGGTTAAGCCATAAATGGATTGTTCGGGGCGGGGTAAGCCATAAATGTCTAGTATCCGGCCACTCCTGATTGGTCCACGACTCCTTAAGTCAGTCTCTGGGCAGACAACAGTCAGTTGATGTTTTGGTTTCGTTTCTCTGAAACAGGTGCTTGGCTGATACCGGCGCCATCTTAGCATAAATTTCAATCTAAGTAACACGTAGCAAGGAAAGCTTATTGTTATAAGACACAAAATGGTGGTTAGTACATAAGCAAAGCGTATAAAAGTAGAGAAAATATATATTCTTTCTTACCCTGACAATATAACAACACGTCATTTATTCCTCACAGAGAACACAGGGAAAGATAAAAAAAAATACCAGAATTGCAGTTTGAGGGTCTATTCTTCCCCCACAAATGGAAAAATTAGTCCTAAAAAAGTTGGATACGGCCCAAAATCATACCAATTAAATTACAGTTCATAAAAAGCAAACCCTCAGTCAATAGAAATACAAAAGTAATAGTGACACAAACCAAATACTTATTTTTAAAAAGTTTAATTTTATGAAAGTAGCAGGACACAAATAAATATAAATGTGGTATCTCCGTTACTGGCCCACAGGATAAAGGGAGTTTTGCGACAGAGTGAATGTGAAAAAAAAAGGAATTAGAACAAGGCAGAATTATTAATTTTTTCTTTCATTTCTACGGTATAATATTTTTTTTTTCAGATTTCCGGTACATCATAGCTCGCAGTTTGAAGGGACATCTTAGACTGAAAAACATGTGACCTAATCTTAGGATTAGCCATCAATATCAGATACTTGGAAATCCAACTCTTAATAATTCTTCTGGTGGTGAAATTATAATAAGAAACATGGTGGCCATATTATTCCACTAGGAGGTTTTAGTGAGAAAATATGACAAGTTAGAATTATGTCCTGCACCCATTTTTCTTTTCATACAATTTGTCATCGGCCGCTTACCTGACCTTGAGAAGAGGTAAGGGGTCTTTATAGGATCCATTGAAATCGCTTATCCAGGGAAACTCATGGTCAGACCCATGAGAAACAACGAGTATCATACATCTATCAAAATATCCATGACAAATCCTCCACAAGAAGGTCTCATGACCCGTAAGATTTTTCTGTATTTTACCCCTTTTTATTTTGTACTGTTTTTGCCTTATATGTCTTTTTATGTCGTCATCTTTTTATCATTTTTGTAACCACTGTATTTTTTTGTAAAGTAAATTTAAGGTGTAATAAATTTGTTTGTTTCTAGTCTACATGTACCCACAACCTCGAAGAGGGAAAGTATTGCCTGGTTGTGTTACCTTGTGGCAGTGTATCTGTCGTGTGCTTGAGAAAGCTGTGTGTTTGGCTGTATTCATGTGTTGTCTGGGCAGGTGAATGAGATAGGCAAGTGGGCGAATAAGTGTTAAAAGCAGAGTCTCCCTTTATGGTCACATCCAAGTCATGTGTGCCGCGAGTGGGCATATTCTTGACACGCATACTAGAGTTTTCTGTTCAAAGTTCATCCATCACTGATGATTTAGGCCATTAACACACACCAGCAGTGACTGAGATCATGTCCCCACATCACTTGTTTAGTTAGTGGTAATTGTTTTCAATATAATAGTTACGTTACACACTAGGAGGCATCCCGAGGAAACAAATCCTACAATGATAACATTAAATGTCTTTTCCTTTGTGTGACTTCCGATGTTTAACAAGAACAGATTTACGGTTGAAAGATTTCCCACATTCCGAGCATGAAAATGGCTTCTCCCCTGTGTGAATTCTCAGATGTTCAAGAAGAATGAATTTACGGTGGAAACATTTCCCACATTCTGAGCACAAAAACGGCTTCTCCCCCATGTGACTTTTTAAATGTTCCATAAGATTTGATTTGTGGCTAAAACACTTCTCACACTCAGAACATGAAAACGGCTTCTCCCCTGTGTGAATTCTCCTATGTCCAACAAGATCTGATTTTTGGGTAAAACATTTCCCACATTCTGAACATGAAAATGGCTTCTCCCCTGTGTGAGTTTTTAGATGCTCCATAAGATGTGATTTCTGACTAAAACATTTCTCACATTCTGAACATGAAAATGGCTTATCCCCTGTGTGACTTCTCTGATGTCTCTCAAGATGACCTTTAACCATAAAACATTTCCCACATTCTGAACAGGAGTATGGCTTCTCCCCTGTGTGAATTTTCTCATGTGTAACAAGACTTGATTTCTGAGTAAAACATTTCCCACATTCAATACATAGAAATGGTTTCTCTCCTGTGTGGGTGCTCAAATGTTTAACAAGAAGTGATTTAATGGTAAAACATTTCCCACATTCAATACACGGAAATGGCTTCTCCCCTGTGTGTATCCTTTGATGTCTCTCGAGAGCATCTTTGCGCATATAGCTTTTTCCACATTTCACACATAAAAATGGCTTCTCCCCTGAGTGGGTTTTTTGATGTCTCTCAAGATTACCTTTAACCATAAAACATTTCCCACATTCAGAACATTAAAATGGTTTCTCCCCTGTGTGAGTTCTCAGATGTTTTATAAGATTTGACTTTTGAATAAAACCTTTCCTACATTCAGGACAAGAAAATGGCTTCTCTCCTGTGTGAATTATTTGATGTTTAATAAAGACTGATTTATGAATGAAGCATTTTCTACATTCTGAGCACGAAAACGGTTTTTCTCCTGTGTGAGTTCTCAGATGTTCCATAAGATTTGATCTGTGACTAAAACACTTTCCACATTTTGGACACAAAAATGGCTTCTCTCCTGTGTGAATTCTCTGATGGCCAATAAGATCTGATTTCTGAGTGAAACATTTCCCACATTCTGAACATGAATACGGCTTCTCTCTTGTGTGAGTTTTTATATGTTCCAAAAGATGTGATTTCTGACTAAAACATTTATCACATTCTGAACATGGATACGGCTTCTCTCCTGTGTGAATTCTCTGATGTGCAACAAGAGTTGATTTCCTATTAAAACGCTTCCCACATTCAGAACATGAAAATGGCCTCTCATCCTTGTGAATATTCTTGTGCGTGGTAAGATTCGATTTCTTTTTAAAATGTTTCCCACATTCTGAACAAGTCAAACTATTATCAAGGTTATGCCCAGTGCTGCTTTTGAAAATCTGTGGTTGTCTGTCATTAACATCATTATAGGGAGATAAAAGGATAGGTCCATGGGAGCCATTCATCCAGTCCGCACCTGGAAAAAGAAAAAACAAATCCTAATCCCATTAGTTGATATTTTATTAATTCTATGTGAAAAATCTACACAAGCAAGAAATACACTGCTCAAAAAAATAAAGGGAACACTGAAATAACACATCCTAGATCTGAATGAATGAAATATTCTCATTGAATACTTTGTTCTGTAGAAAGCTGAATGTGCTGACAACAAAATCACACAAAAATCATCAATGGAAATCACAATTATTAACCAATGGAGGCCTGGATTTGGAGTCACCCCCAAAATTAAAGTGGAAAAACAAACTACAGGCTGATTCAACTTTGATGTAATGTCCTTAAAACAAGTCAAAATGAGTCTCAGTATTGTGTGTGGCCTCCACGTGCCTGTATGACCTCCCTACAACGCCTGGGCATGCTCCTGATGAGGCTGAGTATTGTGTGTGGCCTCCACGTGCCTGTATGACCTCCCTACAACGCCTGGGCATGCTCCTGATGAGGTTGTGGCCTCCACGTGCCTGTATGACCTCCCTACGACGCCTGGGCATACTCCTGATGAGGGTGCAGATGGTCTCCTGTGAGATCTCCTCCCAGACCTAGACTAAAGCATCCGCCAACTCCTGGACAGTCTGTGGTGCAACGTGACGTTGGTGGATGGAGCGAGACATGATGTCCCAGATGTGCTCAATCGGATTCAGGTCTGGGGAACGGGCGGGCCAGTCCATAGCTTCAATGCCTTCATCTTGCAGGAACTGCTGACACACTCCAGCCACATGAGGTCTGGCATTGTCCTGCATTAGGAGGAACCCAGGGCCAACCGCACCAGCATATGGTCTCACAAGGGGTCTGAGGATCTCATCTCGGTACCTAATGGCAGTCAGGCTACCTCTGGCGAGCACATGAAGGGCTGTGCGGCCCTCCAAAGAAATGCCAAACCACACCATTACTGACCCACTGCCAAACCGGTCATGCTGAAGGATGTTGCAGGCAGCAGATCGCTCTCCACGGCGTCTCCAGACTCTGTCACGTCTGTCACATGTGCTCAGTGTGAACCTGCTTTCATCTGTGAAGAGCACAGGGCGCCAGTGGCCACTTTGCCAATCCTGGTGTTCTGTGGCAAATGCCAAGCATCCTGCACAGTGTTGGGCTGTGAGCACAACCCCCATCTGTGGACGTTGGGCCCTCATACCACCCTCGTTGAGTCGGTTTCTAACCGTTTGTGCAGACACATGCACATTTGTGGCCTGCTGGAGGTCATTTTGCAGGGCTCTGGCCGTGCTCCTTCTGTTCCTCCTTGCACAAAGGCGGAGGTAGCGGTCCTGCTGCTGGGTTGTTGCCCTCCTACGGCCTCCTCCGAGTCTCCTGGTGTACTGTCCTGTCTCCTGGTAGCGCCTCCAGCCTCTGGACACTACGCTGACACACACAGGAAACCTTCTTGCCACAGCTCGCATTGATGTGCCATCCTGGATGAGCTGCACTACCTGAGCAACTTCTGTGGGTTGTAGAGTCCGTCTCATGCTACCACAAGTGTGAAAGCACAACCAACATTCAAAAGTGACCAAAACATCAGCCAGAAAGCATTGGCATTGAGATGTGGTCTGTGGTCCCCACCTGCAGAACCGCTCCTTTATTGAGGGGGTCTTGATAATTGCCAATAATTTCCATCTATTGTCTATTCCATTTGCACAACAGCAGGTGAGATTGATTGTCAATCAGTGTTGCTTCCTAAGTGGACAGTTTGATTTCACAGACGTTTCATTTACTTGGAGTTATATTCTGTTGTTTAAGTGTTTCCTTTATTTTTTTGAGCAGTGTATATCAAAATACAATCAACAGATCAGAGTTGAACATAGTACATTTTACATTATATGTCCCACGAGCATACAAGTTATCTTTAGCATTGGTGCTGGAACAACCTCATCTAAGCACATAAGTAAAAAACATAATAAAATACAATTATGATAATGCACATTTTCATGCAGATTAGAATTTTAATATTTGTAAGTCTTCTACAAGTCATTAATAAACATGAAAAATTAGGGGACACAATGCTGTCCATGAATAACCTCCTTTCATTTTCTATCATTCAGACAGGTTTTTTTTCATAATTCCAGATATTTTCTACCAGTTCCATCATTCTCCAACCTTTAATGTTGCATAGTATCTAATGCCTTTAATAAAGCATATCTATATTACCAACACTGTCCTTTTTAACCTGCTCAAGTTCTTATAGGACCCCGCTAATAAGTGGAACCCCAAATACAGACCCCAAGTTACACCACTGGTAACTGTGACAACATTTAAGGGTGTTAAAATAAAAAGAGTACAAAAAACAAGATTTCTGTAAGACTCTTACCATTCACCGAGACGGATAAGGGTTTTTCAAGTCCATTAGTTGTGTCACCATGACCTTCCTGCTAAGATCCCACATTAGACATGAGACAAAAAAGAAGAAACCAACAACAGTTTATCTTACATCAAATGAAGATCAAAAAAGCAATCTGACCTAAATGAGGGACCTCCACAATCAGCGATCAGACAGCAACAGTCAACCAAATGTTTTACCGTATATGTCAACGTATATGTTTCTCTTATTTTTCTACATTAATTGACTTCAGAGTATAGGGCTGTTTTCATTAAAACCATTTTTTAGATTCTTCAGCTTTTGCAGCGAAAAACCTTAGAAGCAGCTTATTGGCATTGTGCAATTATTTACAGCTACACGGCCGAACTAAACATTTATCCTCACTGAATATCAATGGCCATGTGGACGTCCAAACTGGTGGGAAATGAATATAAGCATTCATGAAACCAAAACTATTTGTAACTGCTACTGACCCCAGCAGACACGGAGCCTACACACCACTACTGCTGGAGGTCAGTAGAAAGCTTCATTACATCGGTCTACAGAGGATTTCCAGAAATCTCAGCTCCATCTACCTGATGATCCAGGAGGACATTCTGCTTCTCCTCTGGAGGATCCTGGGAATATAGAGGACTGGGACTTCTCTCCGGTGGATTTCCAGAAATCTCAGCTCCATCTACCTGATGATCCAGGGGGACATTCTGCTTCTCCTCTGGACGATCCTGGGAATATAGAGGACTGGGACTTCTCTCCGGTGGATTTCCAGAAATCTCAGCTCCATCTACCTGATGATCCAGGGGGACATTCTGCTTCTCCTCTGGACGATCCTGGGAATATAGAGGACTGGGACTTCTCTCTGGTGGATTTCTAGGACTGGACCCATCTATAGGAAATATACACAGTGTAACGGGTCTGGGAGGTGGAACCTCTGAGCAACTATACAAAGGGGCAGTCCTTGTAAGGAAGCGGGTGGCTCCCAGGGAAGGCGGGCAGGTAGTCACGGCAAGTGACGGGAACAGTCTCTGGGTAGAAGGGCAGGAGGTCACGGCAAGTGACGGGGACAGTCTCTTGACAGGCGGGTGGTCACGGCAAGTGACAGCAGGGTAAGAGTCTCTAGACAGGCTAGCAGGCAGGTAGCAGGTGAGCGCTCCCAGGTGAGCGGGCAAGAGTCTCTGGACAGGCAGGTGATCACGGCAAGTGACGGCAGAGCCTCCAGGTAGGCTAGCAGGCAGGTAGCAGGTGAGCGCTCCCAGGTGAGCGGGCAGGAGTCTCTGGACAGGCAGGTGGTCACGGCAAGTGACGGCAGAGCCTCCAGGTAGGCTAGCAGGCAGGTAGCAGGTGAGCGCTCCCAGGTGAGCGGGCAGGAGTCTCTGGACAGGCAGGTGGTCACAGCAAGTGACGGCAGAACCTCCAGGTAGGCTAGCAGGCAGGTAGCAGGTGAGCGCTCCCAGGTGAGCGGGCGGGCAGATCCATAGACAGAGTGACAGGTGTTGGTAGGCAGACTGTCGGACCGCAGGAATGCAAGCAGATAGACAGGAATCAGGTAGGTATCAAGCAGAGATCTGGCAGGTAACTGGCAGGTATCTAGTAACGGGACCTGAGGGCTGAAGCAGAGTTGAAAGGCTTTGCAACAACATTGCTCGGGCACCTCCATTTTGGAGGAGATGCCTTATATATGGTGAGGTCCTCCGGCCATTGGCCGGGGACTCCTTAGGACGGCGCGCACGGCCCCTTTAAGAGAGGGGGAGAGCACGCGCGCGCCCTAAGCACAGAGGCAGGGAAGCAGCGCGCGCTGCCAGCAGAGCGGGAGGAAGCCGCCGGGCAAGGAGCGGAGAGGTGAGGGGAACGGCGTCCCTGCCTAGCAGGAGGCAGGGACGCCGACGCTACACACAGGACTGAATACATCGTCTACATGTGATGATCAGATGATGGGGGAGTCTAGGTGACCTCAGACCCGGCCTCTCCTCTATAATCAGGACGGTCTCCTCTTACCCGGAGATGTGAGGGGCTGGTGATCCTCCATCATGACGTCCTTGTACAGATCCTTGTGTCCTTCTATATACTCCCACTCCTCCATGGAGAAATAGACGGTGACGTCCTGACACCTTATAGGAACCTGACACACACAATGACCCGTCATTAGCAGACCCCTCCCCCGGCGTTATTATATAATGTCCCAGCATTCCCGGCAGCGCTCACCTCTCCGCTCAGCAGCTCAGTGATCCAGTGGGTCAGTTCTAGGATCTTCTGCTCATGTATCAGTGAATGAGGTGGAGGCTCGGTGATGTCACTCGGGGTCCTGCTCCGCCCTCCTGACACACGGGGGGTCACACACTCCCCAGACGACGTCTTCACTACTGTGTGATTCTGTGTATGGGGAGACGCCGATCACTACATCTATTCTAAGGATCCTTCACCTTTCCCGTCATTTCCCTGCTTGATTACTAGAGATCAGTGATGTGATGTGAAGCTCTCACCTCTCCAGTGATCCAGTAGATCATCTCCAGGGTGAGGTCTAATACCCGAGCAGCCATGTGGCTTCTGTCCTGCTCTATTCTCGCTGGGTCATTAATGAAAAGGGTCATTGTCTGTCGAAGAAAACTTTAGCTGCTCTGCCCCCTAAAGGGAACCTAAGGAAAAAGAAGGAGGATTGAGTATGAATGTATGGATGAATATCTTACACGTTTCACAAAGTGCCTGACAAAGCCTCTAGACGTGTCCTCTCCATGTGGCACAGTTGACCTTCCCTCCTTTAACAAACTCTTCCATTCCTTTTTATCACAGACTTGATCTTCTCATGGATCCCCCAATACTCATACTTAACCAACTGAACGTTATGTGTCTCCAGTTTACACACGATCTCCTCTTCTCGTCCTCTCTATGTTGGCCTGCGACCCCAGCTCTGTTTGTGGACAACTCATAAAACTCCATGTTTTTAAGTATCACTTTCATAGTTTTATGGTTGAAAGAAGACAAGTCCGTCCAGTTCAACATTCATGACGCTGAAAATTAACATTGTGACCAGATGTCATCTTGTCTTTTTTTTAGGAATTCCACAGCGTCCATTGTATATATTCGCATTCTTCTGCCATTTTGTATAATTCAATATAACGAAAACTCAATTGACAATTTTTCGGTGTCTCACTCAACCTCACTCCAAATTTAAAGGGGTTGTGCCAAGTATATAACTTGGTATATAACCCTCTGGCTGCAATGGGGAAATTTGCAGCTATAACAACAAATGGTATAGAGCAGCCAATCAGCAAGGATGTTCATAATCTGTATAAAAGTCGACACAGTGAATGCAGCAGCCATTTTATGGTGAATATGGAAAGTGATTCACTGAAAAAAAAAGGACAAAAAACAATAAAAGACATCACTAAAAAAAAACAGCCATACATGCAATACCATGTCCAGCCACAAATGCACAACAAGATGCAGCAGGTCCCACATGACAAAGGATGGGGCAGCACAGGAACAAAGTACTGGAAACAACCATTTACTAAACATCTGTGGGAAGGCTGCCTAGTATTCAAAATGCAACACTGGCTTGTATAGGGTGCCATTCACACCATTATGTGAAATGCATATATATAAGGATTTTTTAAAATTTTATTCTTATTTTTACAGTTGGATACTGTAGGAGCAGACTACTACTCTCAACAGTGTTCCCTGCTGTTGTTGATCGCAGCGCCAGCAGGGAACAATGATGAGCGCAGCATTCAGCAGCCGGCACGGTACGTGTGATCCTGATGTGGCACACGGTTGTCACGCGTGTGCCACACAGGTGCGCACGGACGTCTTCGGTACTGTTTTTTCCAGTACCTGAGATATCAGGATGTGTGAAAGAGCCCTCAGACTGATGGAAAAAGATCAGCCACCTCTAACAGTATACTAAAACCTGACCGAACAGAATAAAGCAAGTGTGAAGAGGTGCAAACAGCCATGACTGCAAAATGTACAAACAAGAGAATCAAGCAGCAGAGACCCTTGCGTTATTATTACTCGTTTACTACGCAGTCATGGCCGCTTGCACCTGTTCACACTTGCTTTGTTCTGTTCAGAGGTGTTGGTCAGTTTTTTTGTAAAGCGGTGTCTGTGTTCTGGAGCTTTGAAGGTGTCTAGTAATGTCCTAGGAGATCTCAGAGTCTGACACATGTTCTCAGGGCAACTGGAGGCTTTACCGTTCTTGTAAGTCACAGAAAATTCATCAGGTACAAATACAATTTGTTTGAAAAATTCGGCAAAGCTGGTAAATTCCAATGTCTCAAGACGCAATTATCTCTCGCTTTATATATATATATATATATATATATATATATATATATATATATATATGTGGGAAATTTTCAGTGGTGACCAAAAGCTTCCAGAAATGTGGAAATGCTCGCTTATCGGTGCGCAGGTAATTTGCCGGTTCCTTCGGGATTCCAGGAGATCGTCCCTTTTTCGCGGATGTTGTCGCTTATCGGTGCGCAGGTGATTTGCCGGTTCCTTCGGGATTCCAGGAGATCGTCCCTTTTTCGCGGATGTTCTCGCTTATCGGTGCGCAGATAATTTGCCGGCTCCTCCGGGATTCCAGGAGATCGTCCTTTTTTCGCGGATGTTCTCGCTTATCGGTGCGCAGGCGATTTGCCGGCTCCTCCGGGATTCCAGGAGATCGTCCTTTTTTCGCGGATGTTCTCGCTTATCGGTGCGCAGGCGATTTGCCGGCTCCTCCGGGATTCCAGGAGATCGTCCCTTTTTCGCGGATGTTCTCGGAGAGCGGTCGGTACATGACATGATTATCTTTAGTGCCGGCTGGACGGATCTTTTCACTCTAAGCAGAGACCCCAGAGGAGCCGAGGGCCGAGCTCATGGCAGGACTCGTCCCTCTCAGTCCCTGTGTCTGCAGCCACCATCGCCCCCCGTCCTCTACTGAGCGGAGAGGAACACAGATTGGGAAGAAAATACTAAATACCCCAGAGCTGCACTCACTGCGTCTTCTCCGGTCCCCGCGGAGCCTTTTCTGTGATGTTTTCTGATGAGATTTCTATCCCTCATTCTCCTCAGTCCCAGAGCAGCATTTCCTGTCCCCTGTAAACTACAACTCCCAGAATCCTTTGCTGGTCTTATCCTCCCACCCCCAGTAACAGAGCCACCCAGTGCATCATACACAGAGTGTGAATCCTCCGTAATCAGTGTCACTCCTCCTACCCCCTCTCTCACTGCAGCAGCCCTCGCCCCATTATTGGGTCTCTCCCCACCACATGCAGTATATATAAGGGATGGTGAAGAGACAGAAGCAATCACTATATATATATATATATACATACATACATACATATATATGTACACATATATCATCAGAGTGGGGGGCTACACGGCACGTTGTGGATGACTCTACACAGGAACGGGGTCACCCAGCTCTCCAGAGATCCTGGAAACTAAATCTGCCCAGTGGTGCGGGGATCACTCCACCTTCTTATATTGCGGAGTAATTAAACAGATTTGTCTATCAGGAACGCTGGGTGACAATTTTAGGGGTCTTGTGGGTAAAAAGTGCAGGTCACTCGAGACTTGGATTCCCTAATAATACTTAAATACAGGCGCATCTCACTGAATTAGAATATCACCAAAAAGTTAATTTATTTCAGTTCTTCAGTCCAAAAAGTGAAACTCCTATATTATATAGAGTCATTACACACAGAGGGATCTATTATATAGAGTCATTACACACAGAGGGATCTATTATATAGAGTCATTACACACAGAGCGATCTATTATATAGAGTCATTACACACAGAGGGATCTATTATATAGAGTCATTACACGCAGAGGGATCTATTATATAGAGTCATTACAGAGCGATCTATTATATAGAGTCATTACACACAGGGATCTATTATATAGAGTCATTACACGTAGAGGGATCTATTATATAGAGTCATTACACACAGAGGGATCTATTATATAGAATCATTACACACAGGGATCTATTCTATAGAGTCATTACACACAGAGGGATCTATTATATAGAGTCATTAGACACAGAGGGATCTATTATATAGAGTCATTACACACAGAGCGATCTATTATATAGAGTCATTACACACAGAGGGATCTATTATATAGAGTCATTACACGCAGAGGGATCTATTATATAGAGTCATTACAGAGCGATCTATTATATAGAGTCATTACACACAGGGATCTATTATATAGAGTCATTACACGTAGCGGGATCTATTATATAGTCATTACACACAGAGGGATCTATTATATAGAATCATTACACGTAGAGGGATCTATTATATAGAGTCATTACACACAGAGGGATCTATTATATAGAGTCATTACACACAGAGGGATCTATTATATAGAGTCATTACACGCAGAGGGATCTATTATATAGAGTCATTACACACAGAGGGATCTATTATATAGTCATTACACGCAGAGGGATCTATTATATAGAGTCATTACACACAGAGGGATCTATTATATAGATTCATTACACACAGAGGGATCTATTATATAGAGTCATTACACGCAGAGGGATCTATTATATAGAGTCATTACACACAGAGGGATCTATTACATAGAGTCATTACACACAGAGGGATCTATTATATAGAGTCATTACACGCAGAGGGATCTATTATATAGAGTCATTACACGCAGAGGGATCTATTATATAGAGTCATTACACACAGAGGGATCTATTATATAGAGTCATTACACACAGTGATCTATTATATGGAGTCATTACACACAGAGGGATCTATTATATAGAGTCATTACACACAGAGTGATCTATTATATAGAGTCATTACACACAGAGGGATCTATTATATAGAGTCATTACACACAGAGGGATCTATTATATAGAGTCATTACACACAGAGAGATCTATTATATAGAGTCATTACACACAGAGGGATCTATTATATAGAGTCATTACACACAAAGTGATCTATTATATAGAGTCATTACACACAGAGGGATCTATTATATAGAGTCATTACACACAGAGGGGTCTATTATATAGAGTCATTACACACAGTGATCTATTATATAGAGTCATTACACACAGAGGGATCTATTATATAGAGTCATTACACACAGAGTGATCTATTATACAGAGCCATTACACACAGAGGGATCTATTATACAGAGTCATTACACACAGTGATCTATTATATAGAGTCATTACACACAGAGGGATCTATTATATAGAGTCATTACACGCAGAGGGATCTATTATATAGTCATTACACACACAGCGATCTATAATATAGAGTCATTACACACAGAGGGATCTATTATATAGAGTCATTACACACAGAGGGATCTATGATATAGAGTCATTACACACAGAGGGATCTATTATATAGAGTCATTACACGCAGAGGGATCTATTATATAGAGTCATTACACACAGAGGGATCTATTATATAGAGTCATTACACACAGAGGGATCTATTATATAGAGTCATTACACGCAGAGGGATCTATTATATAGAGTCATTACACGCAGAGTGATCTATTATATAGAGTCATTACACACAGAGTGATCTATTATATAGAGTCATTACACGCAGAGGGATCTATTATATAGAGTCATTACACACAGTGATCTATTATATGGAGTCATTACACACAGAGGGATCTATTATATAGAGTCATTACACACAGAGTGATCTATTATATAGAGTCATTACACACAGAGGGATCTATTATATAGAGTCATTGCACACAGAGTGATCTATTATATAGAGTCATTACACACAGAGGGATCTATTATATAGAGTCATTACACACAGAGAGATCTATTATATAGAGTCATTACACACAGATGGATCTATTATATAGAGTCATTAAACACAGAGTGATCTATTATATAGAGTCATTACACACAGAGCGATCTATTATATAGAGTCATTACACAGAGGGATCTATTATATAGAGTCATTACACACAGAGGGATCTATTATATAGAGTCATTACACACAGTGATCTATTATATGGAGTCATTACACACAGAGGGATCTATTATATAGAGTCATTACACACAGAGTGATGTATTATATAGAGTCATTACAGACAGAGGGATCTATTATATAGAGTCATTACACACAGAGGGATCTATTATATAGAGTCATTACACACAGATGGATCTATTATATAGAGGCATTACACGCAGAGGGATCTATTATATAGAGTCATTACACGCAGAGTGATCTATTATATAGAGTCATTACACACAGAGTGATCTATTATATAGAGTCATTACACACAGAGTGATCTATTATATAGAGCCATTACACACAGAGGGATCTATAATATAGAGTCATTACACACAGAGGGATCTATTATATAGAGTCATTACACGCAGAGGGATCTATTATATAGAGTCATTACACGCAGAGTGATCTATTATATAGAGTCATTACACGCAGAGTGATCTATTATATAGAGTCATTACACACACAGCGATCTATTATATAGAGTCATTACACACAGAGTGATCTATTATATAGAGTCATTACACACACAGCGATCTATAATATAGAGTCATTACACACAGAGGGATCTATTATATAGAGTCATTACACACAGAGGGATCTATGATATAGAGTCATTACACACAGAGGGATCTATTATATAGAGTCATTACACACAGAGGGATCTATGATATAGAGTCATTACACACAGAGGGATGTATTATATAGAGTCATTACACGCAGAGGGATCTATTATATAGAGTCATTACACGCGGAGGGATCTATTATATAGAGTCATTACACACAGAGGGATCTATTATATAGAGTCATTACACACAGAGTGATCTATTATATAGAGTCATTACACGCAGAGGGATCTATTATATAGAGTCATTACACGCAGAGGGATCTATTATATAGAGTCATTACACACAGAGTGATCTATTATATAGAGTCATTACACACAGAGGGATCTATTATATAGAGTCATTACACGCAGAGGGATCTATTATATAGAGTCATTACACACAGAGGGATCTATTATATAGAGTCATTACACACAGAGTGATCTATTATATAGAGTCATTACACACAGAGTGATCTATTATATAGAGTCGTTACACACAGAGTGATCTATTCTATAGAGTCATTACACACAGAGGGATCTATTATATAGAGTCATTACACACAGAGTGATCTATTCTATAGAGTCATTACACACAGAGGGATCTATTCTATAGAGTCATTACACACAGAGTGATCTATTCTATAGAGTCATTACACACAGAGTGATCTATTATATAGAGCCATTACACACAGAGGGATCTATAATATAGAGTCATTACACACAGAGGGATCTATTATATAGAGTCATTACACGCAGAGGGATCTATTATATAGAGTCATTACACGCAGAGTGATCTATTATATAGAGTCATTACACACAGAGTGATCTATTTTATAGAGTCATTACATACACAGGGATCTATTATATAGAGTCATTACACACAGAGGGATCTATTATATAGAGTCATTACACACAGAGGGATCTATTATATAGAGTCATTACACACAGTGATCTATTATATGGAGTCATTACACACAGAGGGATCTATTATATAGAGTCATTACACACAGAGTGATGTATTATATAGAGTCATTACAGACAGAGGGATCTATTATATAGAGTCATTACACACAGAGGGATCTATTATATAGAGTCATTACACACAGATGGATCTATTATATAGAGTCATTACACGCAGAGGGATCTATTATATAGAGTCATTACACGCAGAGTGATCTATTATATAGAGTCATTACACACAGAGTGATCTATTATATAGAGTCATTACACACAGAGTGATCTATTATATAGAGCCATTACACACAGAGGGATCTATAATATAGAGTCATTACACACAGAGGGATCTATTATATAGAGTCATTACACGCAGAGGGATCTATTATATAGAGTCATTACACGCAGAGTGATCTATTATATAGAGTCATTACACGCAGAGTGATCTATTATATAGAGTCATTACACACACAGCGATCTATTATATAGAGTCATTACACACAGAGTGATCTATTATATAGAGTCATTACACACACAGCGATCTATAATATAGAGTCATTACACACAGAGGGATCTATTATATAGAGTCATTACACACAGAGGGATCTATGATATAGAGTCATTACACACAGAGGGATCTATTATATAGAGTCATTACACACAGAGGGATCTATGATATAGAGTCATTACACACAGAGGGATGTATTATATAGAGTCATTACACGCAGAGGGATCTATTATATAGAGTCATTACACGCGGAGGGATCTATTATATAGAGTCATTACACACAGAGGGATCTATTATATAGAGTCATTACACACAGAGTGATCTATTATATAGAGTCATTACACGCAGAGGGATCTATTATATAGAGTCATTACACGCAGAGGGATCTATTATATAGAGTCATTACACACAGAGTGATCTATTATATAGAGTCATTACACACAGAGGGATCTATTATATAGAGTCATTACACGCAGAGGGATCTATTATATAGAGTCATTACACACAGAGGGATCTATTATATAGAGTCATTACACACAGAGTGATCTATTATATAGAGTCATTACACACAGAGTGATCTATTATATAGAGTCGTTACACACAGAGTGATCTATTCTATAGAGTCATTACACACAGAGGGATCTATTATATAGAGTCATTACACACAGAGTGATCTATTCTATAGAGTCATTACACACAGAGGGATCTATTCTATAGAGTCATTACACACAGAGTGATCTATTCTATAGAGTCATTACACACAGAGTGATCTATTATATAGAGCCATTACACACAGAGGGATCTATAATATAGAGTCATTACACACAGAGGGATCTATTATATAGAGTCATTACACGCAGAGGGATCTATTATATAGAGTCATTACACGCAGAGTGATCTATTATATAGAGTCATTACACACAGAGTGATCTATTTTATAGAGTCATTACATACACAGGGATCTATTATATAGAGTCATTACACACAGAGGGATCTATTATATAGAGTCATTACACACAGAGTGATCTATTATATAGAGTCATTACACACAGAGTGTTCTATTATATAGAGTCATTACACACAGAGGGATCTATTATATAGAGTCATTACACACAGAGGGATTTATTATATAGAGTCATTACACACAGGGATCTATTATATAGAGTCATTACACACAGAGGGATCTATTATATAGTCATTACACACAGAGTGATCTATTATATAGAGTCATTACACACAGAGTGATCTATTATATAGAGTCATTACACACAGAGGGATCTATTATATAGAGTCATTACACACAGAGTGATCTATTATATAGAGTCATTACACAGAGCGATCTATTATATAGAGTCATTACACACAGAGGGATCTATTATATAGAGTCATTACACACAGAGGGATCTATTATATAGAGTCATTACACACAGAGCGATCTATTATATAGAGTCATTACACGCAGAGGGATCTATTATATGGAGTCATTACACACAGAGGGATCTATTATAGAGTCATTACACACAGAGGGATCTATTATAGAGTCATTACGCACAGAGGGATCTATTATATAGAGTCATTACACACAGAGGGATCTATTATATGGAGTCATTACACACAGAGGGATCTATTATATAGAGTCATTGCACACAGAGTGATCTATTATATAGAGTCATTACACACAGAGAGATCTATTATATAGAGTCATTACACACAGAGGGATCTATTATATAGAGTCATTACACAGAGAGGGATCTATTATATAGAGTCATTACATGCAGAGTGATCTATTATATAGAGTCATTACACACAGAGGGATCTATTATATAGAGTCATTACACACAGAGGGATCTATTATATAGAGTCATTACACACAGAGGGATCTATTATATAGAGTCATTACACACAGAGGGATCTATTATATAGAGTCATTACACACAGAGGGATCTATTATATAGAGTCATTACACGCAGAGGGATCTATTATATAGAGTCATTACACGCAGAGGGATCTATTATATAGAGTCATTACACACAGAGGGATCTATTATATAGAGTCATTACACACAGAGGGATCTATTATATAGAGTCATTAGACGCAGAGCGATCTATTATATAGAGTCATTACACACAGAGTGATCTATTATATAGAGTCATTACACACAGAGGGATCTATTTCACGTGTTTATTTCTGTTAATGTTGATGATTATGGCTTACAGCCAATGAAAACACACAAGTCATTATCTCAGTAATGTGGCATGGAGGGATAAGCCTGTGGTATGGAGGGATCATCCTGTGGCATGGAGGGATCAGCCTGTGGCATGGAGGGATCAGCCTGTGGCATGGAGGGATCAGCCTGTGGCATGGAGGCGATCAGCCTGTGGCATGGAGGGATCAGCCTGTGGCATGGAGGGATCAGCCTGTGGCATGGAGGGATCAGCCTGTGGCATGGAGGGATCAGCCTGTGGCATGGAGGCGATCAGCCTGTGGCATGTAGGGATCAGCCTGTGGCATGGAGGGATCAGCCTGTGGCCCTGCTGAGGTGTTATGGAAGCCCAGGTGGCTTTGATAGCAGCCTTCAGCTCGTCTGCATTGTTGGGTCTGGGGTCTCATCTTCCTCTTGACAATACCCCATAGATTCTCTATAATAGATTCTCTATGGGGTTAAGGTCAGGCGAGTTTGCTGACAATCAAGCACAGTGATACTGTTGTGTGTAAACCAGGTATTGGTACTTTTGGCCGTGTGGACAGGGGCCAAGTACTGCTGGAGAACGACATTTCCACCGAGAGCCGGTCCTGGCTGAGAGAGAACTACACAACCGGACACTGGGGTCCGAGGCTGTCAGGGTTGCAAGCCCGGCAGCAGAGAACCAACCCGCAAGGGATTTCAGGTCCCTTGGCCTGAGAAGCCTGGAGGCTCCGCAACACAGAGGGACCGGTACAGCACGGAGAAGCAATAGGTACCTATACGCCCGAGTCGCAAGCCATACAGGCGAAGTACACGGCCACCTCATGGACGTGGGCTATTACACCACGAAAAGGGGGATAGTCAGCAAGGGCAGAGAGAGAACGGCAGGCCTACACACTCACCCTGACCAGTGGGGCTCGCCCGAATGCCCTCAGACACCCAGGCCCATTCCTACCCTGTACTCCTGGTGTGTCAGTAATAACATCTGCAGTAAAAGACCCTGGACTGCATTATTGGACTCTTGTGTGATTTCTGCTGCGTCTGCACCATCACCCCCAGTATCCTATTACACTGCCCTGAGGCTACACTCCTCCCGTGGGGAGTTATCCCATCCCAGTGCTGCACACTAACACCAGCCTCAGCGGTCTGCCTTGCAGCGGCGGTCATCCCTGACCGCAATCCACGGGTGGCGTAGTCGGACATTCAAAACCCCACAAATATGTAGCACCCCGAGGACTCGGCCGCTACAGGGGTATTGCACCTCGATCCAGAGGTGTGGTATTCCACTCCCGGGTAAGGATGGAGTGTGGAACAGAGCTCAGATAGCTGCATACACTGCACTCATCCCATTTCCGGGGGACAGAATAACGGTACTCCCACCAGATAGATGTGCAGGTACGACAGCGTCTGTCCCTGGCTGGAGTGGGAGGGGGGGAGGAACATCCCAGTAGTGTAGGGGCAGTCAGGGGAGGGACTCTGGGTATAGCTAGGAGCCCATTGGGTGCTAGTCACCTGGGCTCGGGTGTCAGAGGGAGTATAAGAGGTGGGCACCATCTTGAGACAGGGAGTAGAGCCTGAGGAGAAGCTGAGGGAGAGTTCAGCCAGAGAGGGCTGACAGGGAGCTGTGGCTCCGGCTGGGCCCAGCTCCAGGGCCAGGCCTGAAGCAGAGAGAAGGAGGCAGAAAGGCCCAGAGACGCAAGGAGAGAGGGAACCCTGAGATCCCACAGGAGAACGAAAAGGGTGAAGGGTTGGCAGAGAAGGGTACCGGATCCCAAACTGGTAGAGGCTAATCATCCTCAGCCAGGAACCGGAGGTCGTGGTCAAGCTTTGGCACGACCCTCACCACATCCACCAGGAAGGCACACCACGCATAGGGCCAGGGAAGCCAGGAAAGGTTTCACCACCAAGAGGCCCGAGGGAGCCGGACATAGGTGGGTCCCTGGTGAGAACGGCCAGTAGGAAGGAAGAGAGGGGAGCTCTGGACCACGCTCTGAAACTACCTGGGAGTTGGCCGAGTCCCTGACCTGGTGGACGCAGCATGACTCGGGTGGTCCTTACTGTGCACAAGCGACTGGATAAAGAACAGTGAGTAAAGCTTTTGAAACTGCACTTCAAGCCTCCGTGTTTTGTGGTCACACCTGCACCTTCAGTACTGGGACACCCGCACCATCACTCCCCTCATCCAACTCACAATAGCTGCCCTGAGGCCATACCCCTCCCGTTGGGGGTTATACCATCCACGCTGCTCAATCCTACCACCGGCCTCAGCGGTCTGCCCGGCAGCGGCAGCTCCATAGCTGCATTCAACGGGTGGCGTAGTCGAACAATACAGTAACATCTGCCAAACACTGCCGCCTAGTTTGACACCCTGGGCACGGACCGGGTCACCGCCACGAGGACTACTACTCCTATTCAGATCCGGCTCCGGGTATCCCCTGAACATGGCCCAGGGGGCGCGTCAACTTTGGCGTAGTCGGCAGGATTTCGTGCCCGCAACTACCGGGTACTGGGTGCCTGAAGAAAAGTTTACATGTACCGTAAGAAGAAGTCTCCCGCCAATTCCAGAGGGTCCCCGCCATCGGACGCCATCTCGGGTCGTTTCCCGCCGTTTGCCCGCCATCTGCAGCCTTTTCCCGCCATCCGCAGAGTTTCCCGCCATTAGGAGACGATTCCCGCCATCTGAGACGATTTCCCGCCCTGGCAGAGCGGACGCCATTATGGGCGTGCCAGAGGGTGGCAAGAGACGACCTCCCATTGTGGGCCTGGTCCCAGAAGAGCGCCAAAAGCAAAGACCGCCCCCACCAGCAGGGACTGCAATGATAGAAATGTCCATCAGCGTGGGGGGACTGCCCCTGGAACTCACAATCACCAAGTTGCCCCGGGACCACCCTCAGTATGGGCGGATCAAGAACAAAAGAGAGAGGATGGGTGCAGCCTGGGGGAGGCTGGAGAGATCGCACCCGGAGATGGAGGGAGAGTCAGGCAGCACCGACCCCGTGGTCAGGAGCCTGTTGCGGACTGCCACCCCAGAAGGCCTGGTGGAGATCCTGGCACAGCTCCCCAGAGAAAGGGAGCAAGCACAGACCGCGCTGGAGGCCTTGGCCCGGAGGATGGCCCGGGTGCAGCAAGAAACACTGGCCGAGTGGAGCAGGGAGATGGCCCAACAGGCTGGAACCCGCCAGCAAAGGACGCCACCCGCAACGAGGAGCATGCCAGCCCCTGAAGATGGTGCAGGAGGGACGAAGGCCGGAGACGACGCCGTGGAGGGAGCCACAGAGATGGACGCAGGTAAAGGGGACGTCACCACCCCGTGCCCCGTGGCCGTAAGCCTGTCCCAGCTCCCCGTCGCAGAGCCTGAAGTTCTACTCACCGCGCCCGTTGCTGCACCGCCACTGCTCCCAGCTAGGCCTCAAGCGGCAGGAGCCGCAGCCACGCCCCCTTCCGCGCCACGCTCTTTGACTCTGAGTGCGGCGAAGCAGGAGATACCACCGGCCTGGTCGCAGGGCCGAGTACCCCCGGGCGCCGCCGGCTCTAAAGTGCCCTTCACCTTCAGAGTGCCACCGGCCTGGTCGCAAGGCCTGGTGAATCCGGGCGCCGATGCCCCCACCGCGCCCTCGACCTCCACAGTGCTGCCCCTGGGTGAAGACCTGTTTGCGCAGCATACCTGCCCGGATGGGCAGCCCTTTGTGTGGCCCCCGGAGTACATTAACCCCCGACTCCGGAGGGAACGGCCCCTGTGTGAGCCCCTGATCCCGGCTCCGGCGCCCGCCAAAATCGTTCCGCTCCCGTTGGAGGAGGCTCAGTTCGCATGGGACCCCACCGGTGAAAATCTCATGGGGTTCACCCAGGAGACCCGGGCGGCCGCAGCCCAGCGTGCGGAGTGCTGCCGACAACAACTGGAGGTCTTCAACAAAGAACGGCGAGAGAGGCGGGTCCGCGAGGAGCGGCTGCAGGTTCAAAGCGTGGAGCAGAAACGCAGGACCCGACGAAACCCCCGTGCGGCCCACGGTCCCCGCGCCACCGGGACCGTAATAAAGTTTCAACTGGAGCACGGTTGGGGCTTTATCCGGGATCACAGAACCCCCGGCGACGTCTTTGTCACCCGCAGGGATGTCGAGAGCCATCTGCCGGAGGGACACCGCGGACGTGACCTTTACCCAGGTGACGAGGTCACCTTCACCCGGCATCAGTGCGCCAAAGGACCGTACGCCCTTCACGTGCACCGGTTGACGGAGGAAGAGCTGCGGTATGAGGGAGATCAAGAGGACCCGGATGGGTTTGAAGACTACCCTCAGGAAGGAGCAGGAGGGCATCGTCACCAATAAGAGGTGAACAGGACTGTACAAAGTTACCCGTCGGGGTATGAGAACTGTTGTGAATTAAGAGTATGGTCCCCGTTGGGACTAGTGAACTGTTACCTGTGTGTCCCTATCCCTAACCAGGCTGAGGACTGTGAGCAGCCATTCCTAATCCCCACTGGCCGAGGACTGAGAGCGGCCATACCCTGTAAATAGTTGCGCTTCCTAAAGCGCCCCCTTCTGGTTTTATAAAGAACTGTTTTTCTCTGGTGACTGTGGCGCTTTACCTGGTCATAAGTTGCACGGTGGCCAGGGATTGAGGACGTGTTGATCAAGAACGTTTTATATGAAGGAGTTTTATATTGAAAGTTTATGCTGCTAAGACTATAATATAAGAAGTTACCTGTAATGTTATGTTTTCTGATAATGTTTTATATGTTAGAGTGCACTTTAAAAAAAATTTGTATGTTTTATATTGTTTTACTCTATTCCAGCCCGAGGACGTGCTGTGGTTTACCAGGGGGGAATGTAGCACCCCGAGGACTCGGCCGCTACAGGGGTATTGCACCTCGATCCAGAGGTGTGGTATTCCACTCCCGGGTAAGGATGGAGTGTGGAACAGAGCTCAGATAGCTGCATACACTGCACTCATCCCATTTCCGGGGGACAGAACAACGGTACTCCCACCAGATAGATGTGCAGGTACGACAGCGTCTGTCCCTGGCTGGAGTGGGAGGGGGGGAGGAACATCCCAGTAGTGTAGGGGCAGTCAGGGGAGGGACTCTGGGTATAGCTAGGAGCCCATTGGGTGCTAGTCACCTGGGCTCGGGTGTCAGAGGGAGTATAAGAGGTGGGCACCATCTTGAGACAGGGAGTAGAGCCTGAGGAGAAGCTGAGGGAGAGTTCAGCCAGAGAGGGCTGACAGGAAGCTGTGGCTCCGGCTGGGCCCAGCTCCAGGGCCAGGCCTGAAGCAGAGAGAAGGAGGCAGAAAGGCCCAGAGACGCAAGGAGAGAGGGAACCCTGAGATCCCACAGGAGAACGAAAAGGGTGAAGGGTTGGCAGAGAAGGGTACCGGATCCCAAACTGGTAGAGGCTAATCATCCTCAGCCAGGAACCGGAGGTCGTGGTCAAGCTTTGGCACGACCCTCACCACATCCACCAGGAAGGCACACCACGCATAGGGCCAGGGAAGCCAGGAAAGGTTTCACCACCAAGAGGCCCAAGGGAGCCGGACATAGGTGGGTCCCTGGTGAGAACGGCCAGTAGGAAGGAAGAGAGGGGAGCTCTGGACCATGCTCTGAAACTACCTGGGAGTTGGCCGAGTCCCTGACCTGGTGGACGCAGCATGACTCGGGTGGTCCTTACTGTGCACAAGCGACTGGATAAAGAACAGTGAGTAAAGCTTTTGAAACTGCACTTCAAGCCTCCGTGTTTTGTGGTCACACCTGCACCTTCAGTACTGGGACACCCGCACCATCACTCCCCTCATCCAACTCACAATAGCTGCCCTGAGGCCATACCCCTCCCGTTGGGGGTTATACCATCCACGCTGCTCAATCCTACCACCGGCCTCAGTGGTCTGCCCGGCAGCGGCAGCTCCATAGCTGCATTCAACGGGTGGCGTAGTCGAACAATACAGTAACATCTGCCAAACACTACCGCCTAGTTTGACACCCTGGGCACGGACCGGGTCACCGCCACGAGGACTACTACTCCTATTCAGATCCGGCTCCGGGTATCCCCTGAACATGGCCCAGGGGGCGCGTCAAATAGACTGCCACAGCATTTAGTCTGACCACCCTGAGCCACGGGATCGGGTTGCCACTACTACCCCCAACATTGCACTGAAGCCCGGTTCCGAGTGCCCCACGGCCCAGGGGGCGAGTCATAATGACTCTATATAATATAGGAGCTTCACTTTTTGTATTGAACTGAAATAAATTAACTTTTTGATGATATTCTAATTTAGTGAAACACACCTGTAACTCCCACTCACCTGTATGTACCCTCCTGAATTCAGCACCGGACTCTCTATAATGCAGGTAAACAGTATGCAACAGCGGAGACACAGGCAGATCAAAAGTGTATTTCTTTTATTTTACAACTATTTTTAATTGTAAAACACGTATTATATGGGAACAATTTCTTTACAACTTTTGACAGTAAAATAAGCAGGAAATCACATAACAGAATAAATAATCAGAATACACTAGAATTCAGGGGCTGGTGGTTTAAAATGATCTACTGGAGGGAAGGGGAACTAGATTGTCATTAACTTAAACATTACATGACGGATTTCAGCATCCAATGTATCATTTTAATCAGAGTAATGTCGCCCACCTGACAGTGTATGTAGTTTACTGAGCACAATCTTACTCACAGGCGCGCTTTAAAGCTTTGGCAATACTCTGTTCTTATCACAATTCTCTGCCTGGTTCCCCCGTCACTCTCTATCCACTTTCACGATGCCGCTCTGGCATCTGCTGGTCCCCGTTTGACTACTGTCTTTCCCTCTATCCGTGCCTGGTACCATATGTCCCTGTTAGAGGTAACGGCCCATCTCACGCATTCTTCCTTGCAGCCGACCCGACCATAAATCTCTGATCTAACTCCTCCGGAGCTTCTGCGACGTCCTGTCACTGGCGCACACATCTGAGAACCGTGCTGCCACAACCTGTTGCCATTCTGTCAACTGACGTCACCCGGGTGAGGAACCTTGACTGGTGTCGCTCGGGTCTTCGGGGCTTGACCATCGACGTATGGGCTGGGAACCTTGACTGGTGTCGTTTGGGTCTTCGGGGCTTGACCATCGACGTATGGGCTGGGAACCTTGACTGGTGTCGCTCGGGTCTTGACCATCGACGTATGGGCTGGGAACCTTGACTGGTGTCGTTTGGGTCTTCGGGGCTTGACCATCGACGTATGGGCTGGGAACCTTGACTGGTGTCGCTCGGGTCTTCGGGGCTTGACCATCGACGTATGGGCTGGGAACCTTGACTGGTGTCGTTTGGGTCTTCGGGGCTTGACCATCGACCAGGGCCGGCTCCAGGTTTTTCTGGGCCCCGGGCGAAAGATTCTCAGTGGCCCCTTTAACACATACACGATTCATGATGCACAGATACCGCAGAGAAATATATATATATAATATAGTACAATGCAAAGATTTCACTTCTTACATTACATGAGTGATATCTATTGTAAATTCCACAATAGCTCAGAAACCGGTGAATCGCTCCACACAGAATACTGGCCCCCATATAAGGCTCCATACGGAATACTGGCCCCCATATAAGGCTCCATACGGAATACTGGCCCCCATATAAGGCTCCATACGGAATACTGGCCCCCATATAAGGCTCCATACCGAATACTGGCCCCCATATAAGGCTCCATACGGAATACTGGCCCCCATATAAGGCTCAATACGGAATACTGGCCCCCATATAACGCTTCATACGGAATACTGGCCCCCATATAAGGCTCCATACGGAATACTGGCCCCCATATAAGGCTCCATACGGAATACTGGCCCCCATATAACGCTTCATACGGAATACTGGCCCCCATATAAGGCCCCATACGGAATACTGGCCCCCATATAAGGCCCCATAAGGAATACTGGCCCCCATATAAGGCCCCATACGGAATACTAGGCCCCATACGGAATACTGGCCCCCATATAAGGCCCCATACGGTATACTGGCCCCCATATAAGGCTCCATGCGGAATACTGGCCCCCATATAAGGCTCCATACGGAATACTGGCCCCCATATAAGGCTCCATACTGAATACTGGCCTCCATATAAGGCTCCATACGGAATACTGCCCCCCATATAAGGCTCCATACAGAATACTGGCCCCCATATAACGCTCCATACAGGATACTGGTCCCCTTATAAAACTCCATACAGGATACTGGTCCCTTTATAACGCTCCATACAGGATACCGGTCCCCTTATAACGCTGCATGCAGGCTGTTACCCCCCACATAATGCCCCATACAGGCTGTCCCCCCCTTATAATGCTCCATGCAGGCTGTTACCCCCCACATAATGCCCCATACAGGCTGCCCCCCCTCCTTATAATGCTCCATGCAGGCTGCCCCCCCCCTTTATAATGCCCCATGCAGGCTGTTCCCCACCTTATAATGCCCCATGCAGGATGCCCCCCCTCTTTATAATGCCCCATGCAGGATGCCCCCACCTTCTCTACTGCCTCATGCCTCCATACATTAAAAAAAAAAAATCAAATACTCACCTCCCTTCTCCTCACCTGCTGCTTGCTGCCCGCTGCTTGGGTCCGAACTCCAGCGTTGTCGGCGTCTTCCCGCTCAGCGCTCCCTGTGACGGCTCAGGGGAGGGCGCGGTGTAAAGACATCACCGCACCCTCTGACCTGACACGTCACAGGAAGCGCAGAGCAGGAAGACAGCTGATCTGCGGAGGCACGGGGAGAGGTAAGTATCCTGCTGCCGGGGCCCTGAGCAAGTGACGCGCCCCCTGGGCCAGTGTTGTTTGGGGGATACCCGGAGCCGGATCAGATGGGGGTTGTAGTCTCCGAGTGGCTGTGACCCGGTCCGTGCCCAGGGTGTCAAACTCAGTGTGTGGCAGTCCTTATAGATGTTACTAGATGTTCTTTTATGTCGACTACGCCACCCGTTGATTTGCGGTCAATACGGCCGCCGCTGCAGCAGGGTCCGCTGAGGCTGGTGGTGTTTGTGCAGCTCTGATAGTATAACCCCCAACAGGAGGGGTATAGCCTCAGGGGGTCAGGTGTAGAGGATGGTGGTTGTGGAGGTGCAGTGAGGATGGTAATGAGACTCAGAGTCGGGCTGTGCAGTTCAGGGTCTTTACTTACTGCTGTTATGCTGGTCACTCCGGCCTTGAGTGACCGCCCGAGCCGTGCTGCGTCCACCAGGTCCTGGACTCGGCCAACTCCCAAGTAATTCTGGAGCGTGATCCTGAGCTCCCTTTCTGACGTTCCTTCTCTCTGGCCTTCCCCACCAGGGATCCACCTAAGTCCGGCTCCCTCGGGCCTCTTGTTGGTAAACCCTTGTCTCTGGGTTCCCTGACCCTATTCTTGGTTTGCCTTCCGGGTGGATTTAGTGGGTGGTCGTGGCAGATCCTGCCCACGACCTCCGGTCTCTGGCTAAGGATTAGTGCCCTCCACCAGCTTGGGATCCGGTACCCTTGTGCCAACTCTTCACCCTCTGATCTAATCTTGGGTTCTTGGAGTTCTCTCTTCTCCCCCTCTGGGTCCTTCTTTCTCCTCTCTCTCTTTGGGCCTTGGAGCTGCTCTTCTCCTCTGCTCTCTTCCTCTGACTCTACTCTGACAAAAGACTGACAGACTGACCCTGATCTAAGATGGTTCCCACCTTATATACTCCCTCTATGTGTGAGCTCAGGTGACCAGCACCCAATGAGCTCCTAGCATTACCCAGACTGCTCCCCCTATCTGCCCCTACACTACTGGGATGTTCCACCCCCCTCCCACTCCAGCCAGGGACAGACACTGTCGTACCTGCACATTTCTCTAGTGGGAGTACCATTGATCTGTCCCCCGGAAATGGGATGTATGTAGTGCATGCAGCCTACTGAGCTCAGTTCCACACTCCATCCTTACCCGGGAGTGGAATACCACACCTCTGGGTTGAGGTGTAATACCCCTGTAGCAGCCGAATCCTCAGGGTGCTACATTCCCCCCTGGTAAATCACAGCACGTCCTCGGGCTGTTAAAGATAAAAACATCCAAAACATACAATTATTTTTCATAAACATCAACATATAAACATATAAAACATCATATATATCATCAGCAGCAATAAACTCTTCATATAAAAACTTTTCATTATAAACATTCTTGTTCCTCCGGCCACGGTGCAACTTGTGACCGGGTAAAGTGCGACAGTCTCTTAAAGAAAATGGTTTCCTATAAAACCAGTAGGGGGCGCTTTAAGAAGCGCAACTATGTACAAGGGGAGGTATGGCCGCTCTCAGTCCTCGGCCAGGTAATGGGAATAGGGACACACGGGTTAACAGTTCACTCTTGTCCCAACGGGGACTTATTTAAAGCAGCAACAGTTCACTGTACCCCGATGGGTAACTATTTACAGTCTCTTTACCGTACTTTAACGACGGCGTCCTCCTGCTCCTTCTTTAGATTCTTCAGACCCGTCCGGGTCCTCTTGCTCCTCCTCACACCGCAGCTCCTCCTCCGTCAGGCGATGCACATGGAGGGCGTAGGGTCCTTTGGCACACTTGTGCCGGGTGAAGGTAACCTCGTCCCCTACATACAGGTCACGACCTCTGTGTCCCTCCGGCAGATGGCTTTCTACGTCTCTGCGGGTCACAAAGACGTCGCCGGGGGTATGATGGTCTCTAATGAAGCCCCACCCATGCTGCATGTTGAATTTTATCACAGTCCCGGTGGAAGGGGGACCATGAGCTGCACGGGAATTCCTCCTGGTCCGGCTCTTCTGCTCCGCGCTTCTTATCTGCATCTGCTGTTCCCGGACCCGCCTCTCTCTCCGCTCCCTCTCGAAGACCTCGAGCTGCTGCCGGCAGCACTCTGCACGCTCCGCTGCGGCCGCCCGAGTCTCCTGAGTGAACCCCATGAGGTCTTCTCCAGTGGGGTCCCACTCAAACTGTGCCTCCTCCAGCGGGGGCGAGGTCCTCTTTACGGGCTTCGGAGCCGGAATCAGGGGCTCGCACATGGGCCTTGCCTTTTGGAGTTCCAGCTGAATATACTCCTGGGGCCATATGAAGGGCTGCCCATCCGGGCACGTATGCTGGGCGAATAGATCTTCACCCAGGTGCGGCACTCTAGATGTTGAGGGCGCGTTGATGGTAGCGGCGCCCGGGTTAACCAGGCCTTGCGACCAGGCCTGGGGCACCTTAAAGGCAAAGGGCACCGTAAGAACGGCGGCGCCCTGGGTTATTCGGCCCTGCGACCAGGCCGGTGGCTCCGCGGAGGTAGGGGGCGCTGTTGGAATTGCGGCGCCCGGGTGTACTAGGCCTTGCGACCAGGCCGGTGGTATTTCCTGCTTGGCCACGCTCAGGGTCGAGGCGTGTGACGTCACAGGGGTCGCGGCCGCGGCTTCTACTTTAGGCCTAGTCTGGCACGGTGACGATGCAGCGACGGGCACGGCAGGGGGAATTTGGGGCTCTGCGACGGGGAGCTGGGACAGGTACACGGTTTCTCGGCTCGGGGTAGTGACGTCCCCTTTACCTGCCTCCAGTTGTCCAGCTCCCTTCTCGGCGCCGTCTCCGGCCTTCACTCCTCCTGCACCATCCTCAGAGGCGGTCTGTCTCCTCGTCTCGGGTGGCGTGCTCCGCTGACGGGTTCCGGTCCGCTGGGCCATCTCTCGGCTCCACTCCGCCAACGTCTCTCACTGCACCCGGGCCATCCTCCGTGCGAGGCCCTCCAGCGCAGTCTGTGCACACTCCCGGTCTCGGGGGAGCTGTGCCAGGACCTCCACTAGGCCTAGTGGGGTTGTGGCTTGTAGCAGGCTCCTGACCACTGGGTCGGTGCTGCCTGACTCTCCCTCCATCTCCGGGTAGGCTTTCTCTGGACTCTTCTCCAGACTTCTTGTCTCCGGGTGCGCTCTCTCCAGATTGCTCCAGGCTGCACCCATCTTCGCTCTCTTGTTCTGTCTCCGCCCACATTGAGGGTGGTCCCGGGGCAACTTTGTGATTGTCAGTTCCAGGGGCAGTTCTCTCACGCTGATGGACACTTCCAGCATCACAGTCTCTGTTGGTGGGCGCGGTTTCCGCTTTTGGCGCCATTCTTCGACCTGGCCCACGATGGGAGGTGACCTCTTGCCACCCTCTGGCACGCCCATAATGGCGTCCGCTCTTCCAAGGCGGGAAATCTTTGGAAATGGCGGGAATTGTCTCCCAGTGGCGGGAAACTCCATGGATGGCGGGAAAAAGCTGCAAATGGCGGACAACCGGCGGGAAACGACCTGTGATGGGGTCCGTTGGCGGGGACCCTCCGGAACCGGCGGGAGACTTCTTTTTGAGGTAACGGTGAACTTTCCTTCAGGCACGCAGTACCCGGTTGTTGCGGGCACGTAATCCTGCCGACTACGCCAAAGTTGACGCGCCCCCTGGGCCAGTGTTGTTTGGGGGATACCCGGAGCCGGATCAGATGGGGGTTGTAGTCTCCGAGTGGCTGTGACCCGGTCCGTGCCCAGGGTGTCAAACTCAGTGTGTGGCAGTCCTTATAGATGTTACTAGATGTTCTTTTATGTCGACTACGCCACCCGTTGATTTGCGGTCAATACGGCCGCCGCTGCAGCAGGGTCCGCTGAGGCTGATGGTGTTTGTGCAGCTCTGATAGTATAACCCCCAACGGGAGGGGTATAGCCTCAGGGGGTCAGGTGTAGAGGATGGTGGTTGTGGAGGTGCAGTGAGGATGGTAATGAGACTCAGAGTCGGGCTGTGCAGTTCAGGGTCTTTACTTACTGCTGTTATGCTGGTCACTCCGGCCTTGAGTGACCGCCCGAGCCGTGCTGCGTCCACCAGGTCCTGGACTCGGCCAACTCCCAAGTAATTCTGGAGCGTGATCCTGAGCTCCCTTTCTGACGTTCCTTCTCTCTGGCCTTCCCCACCAGGGATCCACCTAAGTCCGGCTCCCTCGGGCCTCTTGTTGGTAAACCCTTGTCTCTGGGTTCCCTGACCCTATTCTTGGTTTGCCTTCCGGGTGGATTTAGTGGGTGGTCGTGGCAGATCCTGCCCACGACCTCCGGTCTCTGGCTAAGGATTAGTGCCCTCCACCAGCTTGGGATCCGGTACCCTTGTGCCAACTCTTCACCCTCTGATCTAATCTTGGGTTCTTGGAGTTCTCTCTTCTCCCCCTCTGGGTCCTTCTTTCTCCTCTCTCTCTTTGGGCCTTGGAGCTGCTCTTCTCCTCTGCTCTCTTCCTCTGACTCTACTCTGACAAAAGACTGACAGACTGACCCTGATCTAAGATGGTTCCCACCTTATATACTCCCTCTATGTGTGAGCTCAGGTGACCAGCACCCAATGAGCTCCTAGCATTACCCAGACTGCTCCCCCTATCTGCCCCTACACTACTGGGATGTTCCACCCCCCTCCCACTCCAGCCAGGGACAGACACTGTCGTACCTGCACATTTCTCTAGTGGGAGTACCATTGATCTGTCCCCCGGAAATGGGATGTATGTAGTGCATGCAGCCTACTGAGCTCAGTTCCACACTCCATCCTTACCCGGGAGTGGAATACCACACCTCTGGGTTGAGGTGTAATACCCCTGTAGCAGCCGAATCCTCAGGGTGCTAAACAAGCGGCGGAGAAAGGCGGGCGCTGACACCGCTCTCCTCCGCCCATAGCCCAGCGGGGTGCGCGACCGCCAGTGGGCCCCTCTGCCTGCTCAGGGCCCCGGCATTTGCCCGGGTGCGCCGGGTGCTGACGCCGGCCCTGCCATCGACGTATGGGCTGGAAACCTTGATTGGCGTCGCTCGGGTCTTCGGCACCTTTCTTCCTGACAGGAGCTCCGGACGCTGCTGTTGCTCCTTCCGT
Organism: Phyllobates terribilis; assembly: GCF_046119375.1. Classification (NCBI taxonomy): domain Eukaryota; kingdom Metazoa; phylum Chordata; class Amphibia; order Anura; family Dendrobatidae; genus Phyllobates; species Phyllobates terribilis. The sequence continues at coordinate 19,589,223 of NW_027362762.1, forward strand.
CTCTCTCTTCGGCGTCAGAATCACCTCAGAGTCAGAACTTGCTGTTTTTCTCCTCAGCTCGTTTCCCTGACAACACTGTACCCAGATTCGTTATCAAGCTCCTCCCCTCTGTCACGCCTCCTCCCCTCTGTCACGCCTCCTCCCATCTGCCACGCCTCCATGCTGTTCTGGTTCCACAGTGTCTTGTTTCCTTACTGCTCCATGGTCCGTGCCGACACCAGAAGCAACGACTGCCTCATTCTGCAAGTCACAGGAGCCCTGAGCTGCAGGCTACGGGGACGACTATCTGACCGGCAGAGTAAATACACAGACAAAGACCCCGAAACGCCAGGTCTGTTCCAGCAGCGTCTCCATATGCCGGATACAGCCAAAGTTTATAGGGATTTCCATCCAGACAAAAAAAAGGGCTGATTATGGGATGTCGGCTTTTTGCTCGGACTTGTGAATCACCTTATTGGTATTGTCTAAAATCAAAAATGACCATCTATGAAAAAGATTAAAAAGTGGGGTTGGGATTTCCTTGCAGTTTTTTGGAATATCATACCCAACTTTCTCAACCTCCTGAATTACAAACGTGCCCAGTGAAGTATTGATAAATCCCCCATATAGCTGGTCCATCCATCACACAGCTTTCCCAGGAACCTGAACGCAGAGGAGCTATAGTGGTGACCACCTTCTTGACTGAGCACTCCTCTTTTCAGCCCCCTTCACTCGTCTGCTTAAAAAAACGTACACATGAGACAGTCCGTTTTTACTATTAATGTGGTTTTCTTTTGAAAGTCCAAGTGCACGTGTGTGCCGTCCATGTGAAACGTACCAGAATAGAATGTAGAATAGAAATTCTAACTATCTATCTAACCCATATCTATCTAGCTATCCGTGAGATATATAATTAGTGCCTTACGTGTGTAGTTTACTGTACGTGTATTAACCATGCTATTATAGAATTTTGGATAACTAGAGGAGGAAGACATGTGAAGACTCAAACTTCAAGGTTAGATTTTAGAAAGGCAGATTTTAAGAGACTCAGAAAGAGAATAGGAGGGATCCAATGGCTGGATGTCCTTAAGGACAAAAATGTCCAGGAAGGATGGGAAATTTTTAAAAATGAGATTCTCAAAGCACAATCGTTAACAATCCCGAAAAGTAGGAAGAATGGGAAGCTTTTAAGGAAACCAGGATGGATGAACACAGAACTTAAACACATGCTAAAAAGAAAGAAAGAAATGTTTATTAAATGGAAAGAGGGAGGCATATCTAAAGAAGATTATAATGCAGTCTGCAGATCCTGCAGGGCACGTATCAGGTTAGCTAAAGCTGACAATGAATTAAGGCTTGCAAGAGATGTTAAAAGCAAAAAAAAAGGATTTTGGGGGTATGTCAAAAGTAAAAGAAAAGTCAAAGATGCTATAGGATTTTTACAGGATGAAAATGGAGAAATGGTAAGAGAGGATGTTGAGAAGGCCAAACTTTTTAATTCCTATTTTGCATCTGTTTTCTCTCAGAAAGAAAATGTAACATCAACTGATCTTCACTGTCCTTTTAAAGGAATAGAGGAATCCAAGTTATCTGTAAACAGAAAGATTGTGAGGGAATATTTAGCTAACATAAATGAGTTCAAGTCTCCAGGTCCAGATGAATTACACCCCAGAGTACTGAAGGAGATCGTAGAAGAAATTTTAGAACCACTCTCCATAATCTTTGAAAATTCTTGGACAACAGGAGAAGTCCCAGAAGACTGGAGAAGAGCAAATGTTGTTCCTATCTTCAAAAAGGGGAAGAAGGTGGACCCAGGGAACTATAGGCCGGTGAGTCTGACTTCTATACCAGGAAAGATCTTTGAACAAATTATTAAACAACATGTATGTAAGTACATGGATAAGAATGAAGTGATTAACCAGAGTCAGCATGGGTTTGTAACTAACAAGTCATGTCAGACTAACTTAATTTCCTTCTATGACAGAATCACTGACTGGGTGGATCAGGGAAATGCTGTAGATATAGTATATCTTGACTTCAGCAAAGCATTTGACAAAGTATCTCACACCATCCTTATTGAAAAAATGACCAAGTATGCAATGGACCAGGCAACTGTTAGGTGGATTCATAACTGGCTTAGTGATCGGACTCAAAGGGTGGTTGTAAATGGCTTCACATCCAGCTGGATGAATGTCTCAAGTGGGGTACCACAGGGCTCCGTCCTGGGACCTGTATTGTTCAACATCTTTATCAATGATTTAGATGAAGGAATTGAGGGTAAGCTGATTAAATTTGCTGATGACACAAAGCTAGGAGGGATAGCTAATACTAGAGAAGAGAGAGAGAGGATTCAAAAAGACCTAAATAAACTGGAGCAGTGGGCAGCAACCAACAGAATGGTTTTTAACAGGGAAAAATGCAAAGTACTACATCTGGGCAATAAAAATGAAAAAAGCATATACAGAATGGGAGGAATAGAGCTAAGCAACAGTACATGTGAAAAAGACTTAGGTATACTAATAGATCATAGACTGAACATGAGTCAACAGTGTGATGCAGCAGCAAAAAAGGCAAATACAATTCTGGGATGTATTAACAGAAACATACAGTCTAGATCACGTGAAGTCATTATCGGTCTTTACTCCTCTTTGGTCAGACCTCATCTGGAATACTGTGTACAGTTTTGGGCACCACATTTTAAAAAAGACATAGACAAACTGGAGCAAGTTCAGAGAAGAGCGACCAGAATGGTGACTGGTCTGCAAACCATGTCCTATGAGGAACGGTTGCAGGATTTGGGAATGTTTAGCTTGCAAAAAAGAAGACTGAGAGGAGACTTAATAGCTGTCTACAAATATGTCAAGGGCTGTCACATTGTAGAAGGATCATCTTTATTCTCATTTGCACAAGGAAAGACTAGAAGCAATGGGATGAAATTAAATGGGAGGAGACACAGATTAGATATTAGAAAAAACTTTTTGACAGTTAGGGTGATTAATGAGTGGAACAGGCTGCCACGAGAGGTGGTGAGTTCCCCTTCAATGGACGTCTTCAAACAGAGGCTGGACAGACATCTGTCTGAGATGATCTAGTGAATCCTGCTTTGAGCAGGGGGTTGGACCAGATGACCCAGGAGGTCCCTTCCAACTCTACCATTCTATGATTCTATGATTCTTAATTGAAAAAAATAACATGGTGTCCCACTTATTTTATGAAACCAGCAAATGTAAAGCAGACAGCTGAGCGCTGATATTATCAGGCTGGGAAGGTGTCTGGTTATTGAGCCCTTCCCAGCCTAAAAATACTAACTCTTAGCTGCCCCAGAAGTGGCGCATCACATTGGCTCTTGGTGCGGTGGCAATCAGAGTAATGGTAGTTGAGGTTAATGTCAGTTGTAAATATAGCTGGCATCAAGCTCTTGTGTTAGTAATGGAGAGGCATCTATCAGACAGCCCCATTACTAACCGAATAAGTAAGGAGAAAAGCAAACACACACAGGGCAAAAGTGTGATTCATCGCTAAAGAGAACAGACCTCCCCTCCAGCCTCCATTGTTGCTCTGCACCATGATCGCCTTTGAGAGTGGTGGTGTGAAGCCACTGGAAAACCTGCGGCCGGACATCTGGCTCGTAGCTCAATGTCATGCAAATGCCTTCTGAAGGTATTGACGCCGTAGACTCGGTATATGATGCTCAATTTAATTTTCAATACTGAATGAATCACTGTGCACCATTCTTCAAATTACAAGACCATGTGGGCAGCGCCATGAAGAGGCCTTGACGAGGGAACGTCACACTGGTCCTACTCCCGGGGTTATGGTGTAGGGGGGGGGCATAATGTTTGATAGCCCGACACCTTTAGTCTTCATTCCAGGTGCACAGCTCAGCGCTACGTTGATTTGGTTGTGGGACCAAGGATGCGACCATTTCTCCGAAGGGTCCCAGGAGCCGTTTTTCAACACGACACCCCTGGGCTACATGTTCCTTGCACTACTGTGAGCAGCCTGCGTGGCCTTAATTTGCTCACATGGCTGTAGTGTTTCCAGACTTGCCTCCCATCACGCACATTGAGGACATTATTGGTCGGTGATTACACAGGAGCTGCCAGCAGTGGATCTTGACCATTTGCTCAAGTGCATTCAGCATGGCCAGGGCTAATTCTAGTATTTCTTCTGCGTTATGCGAAAATTAAAATGCCGCCCCTGCCCTCTGTGCAACTTAAACCTGCAGTGAATAAAACGCAATTCCATCATTATTTTTTGTTTTTATTTTCACAGTATTAATTTTTTATTTAGTCCCATTTTTCCAACTTTGAATTGCTATTAAATGTAAGCTGTAGAAAAAAAAAAAACCCTCAAAAAATAGTAGTCATTTCCTCACTCGCTGTCACTTCCCTACCGTCCCCCATATGGCCCTTGTGTCTTTTCTTACCGCCATCGCGCACTGAAACCATGGACATTTTCACTCTAGGTCAAAATTTTTGGGCCTTACTATGATCGGCTGTCCCTGCTCCTGCGAATGCCCTGGGCTCAGTCACAGAGGAAAGTCTCGGCCTAGAAGGTGCGTTGTAAGGTTAGGGGTGTCAGAGCACAGTAGCGATAAGAAGAGGCATCGAGAACCCAACAGCAGAAGTGGCCGGAGAGGTGAGGAGTGAGGTATTAGTATTTTCTTTTGTTTTTTAACCTTTTTGCTGGCCTTCAAAAGTCCTCCATTTTGCTGAATTCGACTGCAGCAAATTATAGAATTTTTTTTTTTAAATACACGTTTTTGTAAATTTGGAGCGAAATTCAATTGCACTAAAATAAATTTGCCCAACTCTAGTTAGCAGACAGAACTTCATAGGTCTGAGTGTTGCAGACTACTATTTTTTGTGGCAGAGAATCCCTTTATTTAAGAAATGTCTTTATTAGGCTATGTTCACGCATTGCTTTTTTTTCTGCAGCCAAAACCTGTTTTCTTGGCAGTAAATAAGCTGCTTACAAAAAGCCGGTTTTGATGCATTTTTGGTACAGATTATATGTGTCATTTGTCTACAGTACGTTTAATAAAGTTTGTTTCATTAATCAAAAAAAAGCAGCAAAAATGCACGGTTGCGTTTTTTTTGCAACAATTTTGCACTTTCTTATTGCTTTCTATGGAGAAAAAAAACACTGCAAAAACGCTGAAAGAATTGACATGCTGCAGTTTTCAAAAGAGCAGCAGTTTTCCTGCAATCGTGTGCACGCTGGTCCTGTAAATAGCAGCTTTTAATTTGCATAAAAAACGCAACGTGTGAGCATACCTTTACTGTTCCTATTGCGAGGAAGATTACAAGATTATCACATAAAATCCAAAGAACTTGCCCTATAGGTTTCCAGATTTCTGTTTCTAATCTCTTCCTGATTTGAGTCTGTGAAGAAGAGAGGACTAAAAAAATCATCAGAAGATACAAGGATCACCTGAACCCATAGCAGTGGAGTATTTTTTTTCTTGTGTAGAGTGAGATGTCAGTGTAAGGATGTAAGGAAACTTGTAGGCCATGCTCCTCTGGGAAATTACATATGCAAATTGTTTCTTCAAGAGAGAAAAAGGACTTGAACTTCAGTGTGACCTATTGGATGTAGCAATCCTAAAAGTCAATATCAACCTTAATGAACCTTGCCATATGACTTAGGATAAAAGCCAAATCAGAATCTCAATGTGCAGATACATGTTTCGGGGTGTTGCCTCTCATCAGTGCAAAGCAAGAGATCTGATTTGGCTGTATGAGGAGACCTTTGCACTGAGGAGGGGCAAAACCCCGAAATAAGAGTCTGACTATGTGTATTGATCATATTGACTTCATATTCATATTCACGTCTATCTTAATTTTTTGTTCACTTTATTCATCACTTTGGTTTTCTTTTCCTCCTTCATCTCCATCTGTGGAGAGTAGGAAGAGTGAGTGCATGGATTTCCCTGAGGTTTGGTGATGGGTTCATCACGGTGGCACTTGTTTTGATTGTTCAGTGGGTATCTGTATGCATGTGCATTTATACGCATGCTGACATAGGTTTAGTTTTTAGGAAATTGTCAAGAATGAATAGCCAGGAAGGTCACGCCGAACCCACGACTGTTACCACTTAGTCACAGCGGACATAAGAGAGATCAAGCAGATCCCACCGCTGCCACTAATTGTCAAGGGAACAACTTGTTTGCCCCCAATCGTCAGTACAATTAAGCAATTGTCTGACGAGTAATGGACGAGACCACGGCTGCTTCCACTACTAGGTTGGTTATTGAGGAACTAACAGTGAGCGTATGTGTCACGCCAGGTGTGGGAAAAACTAGTTAAACACAGAGTGAAAAGGGAAAGGTAACCCAGACCCTAGGGAAGGGGAAGTGGAGATCTCCTAGTCTGGTCTAGAGTCTAGTGTATACACCCAGGCCAGAGAACTAATTAGCAAGAGAGAGGTAGCTGCTCGGTCCTAAAGACAGCCTCTTATCTAAGAAGCTGTCTGCAACCCACTGCAGGGTGACTGTCCGTCACCTCCAACACACCCGTGACAGTACCCCCCTCTCTACGAGTGGCCTCCGGACACTCAGGACCGGGTTTCTCAGTAAAAGAGGTATGGAATGAGCGAACCAATCTGGGAGCGTTCACCTCTGACGCTGAAACCCACATCCTCTCCTCCGGACCATAGCCTTTCTAGTGCACCAAGTATTCTAGAGATGACGTTGGAGACGAGAATCTACAATCCTCAAAATCTGGAATTCCAGATTACTATCAACCATTACTGGGGCAGTGGTAGAGGTGAGGGCTCAAGAGGTTCCACATACCTTTGGAGTAAGGACCTGTGGAACACGTTGTGGACTTTAAGGGCCTGAGGAAGTTCAAGACGAAACGCTGCTGGATTAATGACGGCGGTTATTTTATAGGGACCAATAAACCTAGGTCCCAGATTCCAAGAAGAAACTTTCAATCTTATATTTGTGGTAGACAACTACACAAAGTCATTCACATTCAGGTCTGGACCTGGCAAGTGTTTTCTGTCAGCCATCCATTTATACCTGTCTCCCATGGTCTTTAAATTACACAGAACACCCTGCCACACCGAGGAGAGCAACGAAGCAAACCGTTCCTCCTCAGGAACTCCTGAAGCTCCTCTCCCACAGAAGGTACCAAACTGTGGATGATAACTGTATGCACCGAAGAACGGTGACCTGCCCGTGGCAAATTCTGCCAGTGGTAAGTAGGATGCCCAATCCTCCTGATTTTCGGAGACAAAACACCTGAGGTACAGTACAGACCAAAAGTTTGGACACACCTCATTTAAAGATTTTTCTGTATTTTCATGACTATGAAAATTGTACATTCACACTGAAGGCATCAAAACTATGAATTACCACATGTGGAATTATATACTTAACAAAAAAGTGTGAAACAACTGAAAATATGTTTTATATTCTAAGTTCTTCAAAGTAGCCATCTTTTGCTTTGATGACTGCTTTGCAGACTCTTGGCATTCTCTTGATGAGCTTCAAGAGGTAGTCACCGTAAATGGTCTTCCAACAATCTTGAAGGAGTTCCCAGAGATGCTTAGCACTTATTGGCCCTTTTGCCTTCACTCTGCGGTCCAGCTCACCCCAAACCATCTCGATTGGGTTCAGGTCTGGTGACTGTGGAGGCCAGGTCATCTGGCGTAGCCCCCCATCACTCTCCTTCTTGGTCAAATAGCCCTTACACTGCCTGGAGGTGTGTTTGGGGTCATTGTCCTGTTGAAAAATAAATGATGGTCCAACTAAACGCAAACCGGATGGAATAGCTGCAAGATGCTGTGGTAGCCATGCTGGTTCAGTATGCCTTCAATTTTGAATAAATCCCCAACAATGTCACCAGCAAAGCCCCCCCCGACACCATCACACCTCCTCCTCCATGCTTCACGGTGGGAACCAGGCATGTAGAGTCCATCCGTTCACCTTTTCTGCGTCGCACAAAGACACGGTGGTTGGAACCAAAGATCTCAAATTTGGACTCATCAGACCAAAGCACAGATTTCCACTGGTCTAATGTCCATTCCTTGTGTTCTTTAGTCCAAACAAGTCTCTTCTGCTTGTTGCCTGTCCTTAGCAGTGGTTTCCTAGCTGCTATTTTACCATGAAGGCCTGCTGCACAAAGTCTGAGAAACCCCCATATAGAAGCTCGGCTTCACATCTGCGACCAAGATGCGTCAAAGAGAGAAAGGCAGAAAAACGCAGCACAGACTCAATAATCAGAGCAGAGTGTTGTTGTGTCGTGCGGTGCGGACACCGGCACCAGATTACAGTCCGGGTGAAGCCGGGTAACACATCCGCTCATGACGTAATATGACCTGTCAGGGTCTCCGGACAGCTGGGTGCCGCCATGTGCCGTGTAACCGATGAGACCTGTGTATATATAGTACGGGGATAATGGTATATTGTACGAGCCGTCAGTACGATGGCTTCTGCCACAAATCCCCCATCTCCTCTGTCCCTGAGCTCAGGAGGAGCAGCCGGCTGCTGCCACCATGTGTAATACTGCGAGGCCTGGTAACTAGGAGACTCCCACCAACAAGATGGCCGCGCTCACTGCAGGGACAGGACGTCTGCGGCCGAAACCTGCCCCTTCCTGCTAAACTTCCTGCCTCACATGCTGTAAACCAGAAAACACCACAGAAAACCTCCCCGAGATCGGAGAAGACGCAGTGTCCTCAGCTCCGGTATATGTGCGTCTCCAGTCCGCTCACCGCCTCTGAGGTCTGAGGTGAATCCTGCGCCTCATGTCTGCCCTGTGATCTGCTGGAGCCGCTGTACGCGGAGCTTCACCTGCAGACCTCCCCTCCCCTCCCCCGGCTCTGCCTGGCTCTTTCCTCCCACTTGTCTTCTAGTCACCACTTCCGTGCACCCAGCTCCCCGGGTCCAGGTCTCTACTTGCTGCGCCCAGCGCCTTACTGTATAATGGCCCACACTAGCCCTCCATACAGTATAATGGCCCCCACTAGCCCTCCATACAGTATAATGGCCCACACTTCTCCTCACTGTATAATGGCCCCCACTAGCCCTCCATACAGTATAATGGCCCCCACTAGCCCTCCATACAGTATAATGGCCCCCACTAGCCCTCCATACAGTTTAATGGTCCACACTAGCCCTCCATACAGTATAATGGCCCCCACTAGCCCTCCATACAGTATAATGGCCCCCACTAGCCCTCCATACAGTATAATGGCCCCTACTAGCCCTCCATACAGTATAATGGCCCACACCTCTCCTCACTGTATAATGGCCCCTACTAGCCCTCCATACAGTATAATGGCCCCCACTAGCCCTCCATACAGTATAATGGCCCCCACTAGCCCTCCATACAGTATAATGGCCCCCGCTAGCCCTCCATACAGTATCATGGCCCCTACTAGCCCTCCATACAGTATAATGGCCCCCACTAGCCCTCCATACAGTATAATGGCCCACACCTCTCCTCACTGTATAATGGCCCATACTAGCCCTCCATACAGTATAATGGCCCCCACTAGCCCTCCATACAGTATAATGGCCCACACCTCATCTCACTGTATAAAGGCCCCTACTAGCCCTCCATACAGTATAATGGCCCCTACTAGCCCTCCATACAGTATAATGGCCCCCACTAGCCCTCCATTATGTATAATGGCCCCCACTAGCCCTCCATACAGTATAATGGCCCACACGTCTCCTCACTGTATAATGGCCCCTACTGGCCCTCCATACAGTATAATGGCCCCCACTAGCCCTCCATACAGTATAATGGCCCACACTAGCCCTCCATACAGTATAATGGCCCCCACTAGCCCTCCATACAGTTTAATGGCCCACACGTCTCCTCACTGTATAATGGCCCCTACTAGCCCTCCATACAGTATAATGGCCCCCACTAGCCCTCCATACAGTATAATGGCCCACACCTCTCCTCACTGTATAATGGCCCCTACTAGCCACCCATACAGTATAATGGCCACCACTAGCCCTCCATACAGTATAATGGCCCACACCTCTCCTCACTGTATAATGGCCCCTACTAGTCCTCCATACAGTATAATGGCCCCCACTAGCCCTCCATACAGTATAATGGCCCACACCTCTCCTCACTGTATAATGACCCCACTAGCCCTCCATACAGTATAATGGCCCCCACTAGCCCTCCATACAGTATAATGGCCCACATGTCTCCTCATTGTATAATTTCCCGCACTAGCCCTCCATACAGTATAATGGCCCCACAATTACTGACATAATAAAACACCTTGTCCTGTTCCCCCGGTGCGCCGCTCTGTGCAGTGTGAGTTCTGAGGCTCTGCTGCACCGATTAGCAATCTGATGTCACTGCTGTAGAAGACAGAACTGTATACTGACGGGTATAAAATCACTGTATCAGTGTACATGCTGCAGGAGGTCACTGGGGTTCATCAGCTGATCAGCCCTGGTGAGCTACCACCATGGGAACATTCTTGAGAATGTTCCCACGGTGAGGTCACGTGAGCGATCAGCTGATTGCTCACGTGACCGCAGGTCCTGGAAGCACAGTACACTGCTGGGAGCGAGCACGCTCCCTGCAGTGTACCGCCGGGAGGAGAGCAATGCCGGGGGCCGCCGGACAGATGAGTATAAAGTTTTTAGTTTTTATTTTAGCGCGGGCAGGCCAGCTTGGCTGGGAGGACTACTGCTCAATGGGCGCGAAATCGTCAATGGTCATGCCGCGGTTTTTACTGCAATGGTAATCCTGATCGGAAATTTCCGCATCATGTGAAATAAGTATTTGATCCCTTGCTGTTTTTGTACGTTTGCTCACAGACAAAGACATGAGCAGTCTATAATTTTAACCCCTTCATGACAGGAGCAATTTCCGTTTTTGCATTTTCATTTCTTGCTCCCCTTCTTGCCAGAGCCAAAACTTTTTTATTTTTCTGTCAATATGGCCGTGTGAGGGCTTATTTTTTTGCGGGACAAATTGTACTTTTAAACGCCATCACTGCTTTTACCATATTGTGTACTGGAAAACGGGAAAAAAATTCCAAGTGCGGTGAAATTGCAAAAAAATGCAATTCCACAGTTGTTTTTTTTTTGTGTTTTTTTTTTACCACGTTAACTGAATTCTAAAACTGACCGGCCAATATTATTCTCCAGGTCAGGACGAGTTCGTAGACACCAAACATGTACAGGTTCTTTTTTATTTAAGTGGTGAAAAAAAATCTATAGTTTGCTAAAAAAAATAAAAATGGCGCCATTTTCCGAGACTCGTAGCGTCTCCATTTTTCGTGATCTGGGGCTGGGTGAGGGCTTAATTTTTGCGCGCCGGGCTGACATTTTTATTGGTACCATTTTGGGATAAATCCGATGTTTTGATCGCCCGTTATTGCATTTTACTGCAATGTTGTGGCGGCCAAAAAAACGTTTGGAATTTTTTTTCTCGCTACGCCGTTTACCGATCAGATTCATTCTTTTTTTATATTGATAGATCGGACGATTCTGAATGCGGTGATACCAAATATGTGTATTTGTGGTTTTTTTAATTATTTTATTTTGAATGGGGGCAAAAGGGGGTGATTTAAACTTTTATATTTTTTTTATTTTTTTAATATTTTTAAAAACATTTTTTTTAAACTTTCTGCATGATTCAATAGTCTGTATAGGAGACTAGAAGCAGCAGTTTTCTGATTGCTTCTACTGCATACAGGTGACTAGCAGATCGCCTGTATGCAGGAGAAATGCTCCTGTGCCATGAGTGCCGACCACTAGGTGGCGCTCATAGCAATCTTTGCATGACAACCACAGGGGTCTGCTGCAGACCCTGGGTTGCCATGCCCACCCATCAGTGACCCGCGATCACGTGATGGGGTCACTGATGGGCGGTGCTAAGACCGCGCTTTTGGTGCGGCGCTGTTAAATGCCGCTGTCGGAGATTGACATCGGCATTTAACTAGTTAACAGCCGTGGGTGGATCGCGATTCATGTGCCCGGTTCAGTGCGGGCTCACTGCTGGAGCCCCCCGCTGAACCGGCCTTTCCGACGTGGTGCGTACTGTTACTGACCACATCGGAAAGGGGTTAAGGGCAGGTTAATTTTAACATTGAGAGATAGAATATAAAAAAAAAATCAAGAAAATCACATTGTATAAATTAGATAAATGTATTTGCATTTTGCAGTGAGAAATAAGTATTTGATCCCTCTGACAAACAACACTTAGTACTTGGTGGTAAAACCCTTGTTGGCAAGCACAGCAGTCAGAGGTTGTTTGTAGCTGATGATGAGGGTTGCGCACTTGTCAGGAGGAGTTTTGGTCCACTCCTCTTTGCAGATCATCTGTAAATCATTCAGATTTTGAGGCTGTCGCTTGGCAACTCGGAGCTTCAACTCCCTCCATAAGTTTTCTATGGGATTAAGGTCTGAAGACTGGCTAGGCCACTCCATGACCTTACTGTGCTTCTTTTTCAGCCACTCCTTTGTTGCCTTGGCTGTATGTTTTGGTTTATTGTCTTGCTGGAAGACCCAGCCACGAACCATCTTCAATGCTCTTACTGAGGGAAGGAGGTTGTTGGCCAAAATCTCGTGACACATGACCCCATCCATCTTCCCTTCAGTACGGTGCAGTTGTCATGTCCCCTTTGCAGAAAAGCTTCCCCAAAGTATAATGTTTCCTCCACCATACTTCACGGTTGGGATGATGTTCTTAGGGTTGTACTCGTCCTTCTTCTTCCTCCAAACACGGCGAGTTGAGTTAATGCCAAAGAGCTCAATTTTTGTCTCATCTAACCACAGCACCTTCTCCCAATAACTCACAGAATCATCCCGGTGTTCATTGACAAACTTCAGACGGGCCTGCACATGTGCCTTCTGGAGCAGGGGGACCTTGCGGGCACTGCAGGATTTTAAACCTTTAAGGCGTAATGTGTTACCAATGGTTTTCTTGGTGACTGTGGTCCAGGCTGCCTGGAGATCATTAACAAGTTCCCCCTGTGTAGTTTTAGGCTGATCCCTCACCTTCCTCATGATCAAGGATACCCCACGAGGTGAGATTTTGCATGGTGCCCCAGATCGATGTCGATTGACAGTCATTTTGTATTTCTTCCATTTTCTTACTATTGCACCAACAGTTGTCTCCTTCTCACCCAGTGTCTTACTTATGGTTTTGTAGCCCATTCCAGGTCTATGATCTTGTCCCTGACATCCTTAGAAAGCTCTTTGGTCTTGCCCATGTTGTAGAGGTTAGAGTCTGACTGATTAATTGAGTCTGTGGACAGGAGTCTTTTATACAGATGACCAGGGCTGTGGAGTCAGTAAGCCAAACCTCCCACTCCTCAATTTCCATGACACCAACTACGACTCCGACGCCCTCATACACGGCTCATGTTCAAGTGATTAATTTACTGTAGCACAGATTAATCTCATCTAAAAGTCCAGACCCTTAGATAAGGAATAGGACAGACATTTATAGGACATTTCATAACTTTCGTAAATTCTTATGAAAAAATAATCCCCACAAACTGTATTGAACGACTGGACCCAATTTGTTATATATTTTCGGAGTCGGTCCATTTTATACCGACTCCAACTCCACGACACCGACTCCACAGCCCTGCAGGTGACTATGTAAGACAGCTGTCTTTAATGTGGGTAACGAGTTGATTAGGAGTGTCTAACTGGTCTGTAGGATCCAGAACTCATAATGGTTTGTAGGGGATCAAATACTTATTTCTCACTGAAAAATGCAAAAAAAATATCTAATTTATACAATGTGATTTTCTTGATTTTATTTTGGATATTCTATCTCCCAGTGTTAAAATTAACCTACCCTTAAAATTATAGACTGTTCATGTCTTTGTCTGTGGGCAAACTTACAAAACCAGCAAGGGATCAAATAATTATTTCCTTCACTATGTATATACCGTATATTCCGGCGTATAAGACGACCTGGTGTATAAGACGACCCCCCTACTTTCCTGTTAAAATATAGAGTTTAGGATATATTCACCGTATAAGACTACCCCTTTTCCAACGCATACCAAACACCGGTAAAAATTAAAAAAAAACAGATTTGAATTTAACATGGTCCTTTTTTAATTTAAATTCTTATGACATGCAGGTATATAGCAGGAAAACTGTCACTCATAAACATATTAAAATAGGGGGGACCCCACGTCATTTTTTGGGGGGGTCCCCCATTCTAATAGCTAGTAAAGGCTAGGTATTCAGCTGGGGGCTGATATTAGTAGCCTGGGAAGCTCCGTGGGTATTACCCCCTTCCCAGACTTCAAACATCTGCCCCAGCCGTCTGCTTAACCTCCGCTAGAGACTATAATGATGGTGGATCCCACGCCAATTTTCTTTTTAAAAAATCCTTTATTTTAACACTAAATGACAATTGAGGGGTTAATAAAGATGCAGTCCCTAAATTATTATTAATTTTGTAATTAATTTTTCCCAAAAATGTTGACGTGGGCTTCGCCATATTTTTGTGTCCAGCCAGGTACAGCAGGCAGGAACGGGCTGCCCCCAACCACCAGCTGCCTATTTGTACCTGGCCGGACACAACAATATAGGGAAGCCCTTTTTTTCTTTATTATTTCATGAAATAATTAAAAAAAAAAGACGTGGGGCTTCGCCCTATTTTTGTGTCCAGCCAGGTACAACTAGGCAGCTGGGGGCTGGAATCTGCAGCGCAGGGAGACCCAAGCTTTCTGGGCCCCCCCCGCTGCAAATTGCAGTCCGCAGCCACCCCGGAAAATGGCGCGTTCATAGAAGCGCCATCTTCTGGCGCTGTACCCAACTCATCCAGGGCCCTGGTGCGGTGGCTCACTGGGTAATAAAGGGGTTAGGGCCAGCTTGGCATTATCAGCTGGCCCTAAGCCCGAAATTCATGGGGTCACGCCAATATTAGACATGACCACCATGAATTTCTAGTAAAGTAATTAAAAAAAACACAACACCCAGAAAAAAGTCCTTTAATTGAAATAAAGACACAATTTTTTAATGTTCTAAATTAAACCATACTTACCACCACGCCCATTCCAGCTGAAGCCAACGATCTCCTGCAATAAAAGTAAAATAATAAAGCAACCTCATCCTTACCTTTCCATGGCTCCCAGGACCGGTCCAGCTCTGCTACATTCACATGACAGGCTGCACCGCAGCAGAACGCTGCCGTTCAGCTTGCCATGCGGCAGACACTGAGAAGCGCAGGCATGCTTGTGCTCCTCAGTGTCTGACTGTGACGGCATCCAGATGAGCCGAGATCATGTCCAATGAACTCGGCTCACCTCATGCACGTCACTGACAGCGTGGGAAAATTCTCCTGCTCCCCGCATGCGCAGTAGAAGTTTCCCACGCTGTCAGTGACGGACGTCCAGGAGGTGAGCTGAGTTCATTGTCGGCTCATCTGGATGCCCTCACAGAGAGACGCTGAGCAGCGCAAGCAAGCCTGCGCTTCTCAGTGTCTGCGGGATGACAGGCTGGATGGCAGCGTTCTGCTGCGGTCCAGCCTGTCATCTCGATGTAGCAGAGCTGGAGCTGTCCTGGGAACCATGGAAAGGTAAGGATGAGGTTGGTTTATTATTTTTCTTTTATTGCAGGGGATCGTTGGCTTCAGCTGGAATGGGTGTGATGGTAAGTATGGTTTAATTTAGAACAATAAAGAATTGTGTCTTTATTTCAATTAAAGGACTTTATTCTGGGTGTTTGTGTTTTTTTTAACTTTGACTATGGGGTTAGTAATGGGGGTGTCTTATAGACGCCTCTCCATTACTAACCTGGGCTTGATGTCAGCTGGCATTATAAGCTGACATCAACCCCAGCCCTATTACCCCCTGCCACCGCACCAGGGCAGCGTGGAAGAGCGAGGCTAAGTGCCAGAATTGGCGCATCCTATGAATGCGCCATTTCTGGGGCGGCTGACGGCTGGTGTTTCTAGCCTGGGAGGGGGCCAATATTCATGGCTCCCTTCCTGGGCTATTAATATCAGCCCCCAGCTGTCTGCCTAGCCTTTGCTAGCTATTAAATTAGGGGGGACCCCACGTCATTTTTTTTGGGGGGTCCCCCATTTTAATAGCTAGTAAAGGCTATGTATTCAGCTGGGGGCTGATATTAGTAGCCTGGGAAGCTCCGTGGGTATTACCCCCTTCCCAGGCTTCAAACATCTGCCCCAGCCGTCTGCTTAACCTCCGCTAGAGCCTAAAATTAAGGGGAACCCCACGCCAATTTTTTTAATAATAAATCCTTTATTTTAATACTAAATGACAAGTACAGTAACCAACACTATCACTGTACTTCATATATATGTGACTGACATGTTTCTATCTATCTAATCTATGTGTGAAGCTCTATTCTGTCTGTTATAAATTGTCGGGTACAGATGCTGAATTGCCGGCCGGCTTTTTTAAAGAGACGGTGCATGAAAACACTATTATTTGTTTTAATAAATCCTTTACACTAAATGACAAGTACAGTAAGCAATACTGTCACTGTACTTCATATATATGTGACTGACATGTTTCTATCTATCTAATCTATGTGTGAAGCTCTATTCTTTCTATTCTAAATTGTCGGGTGCCGGCTTATGCCGCTGCTGAATTGCCGGCTTTTCATATATTGTCACAGAAGCGCTGACTGTCTGGACCTACCGCCGCCGTATTTTAACTCCCTCCACCTTATATTAACTCCGACATGGCAGGGATACGGCCACGGCAGCTTATTAACACCCCCAGAGTATCCCCGCATGTCAATTTCTGAAAGTTTAAAAGCATTACCGGCGTATAAGACGACCCCAGACTAGACAGAAGATTTTTCAGTCTTCAAAAGTCGTCTTATACGCCGGAATATACGGTATGTATGTGTATAAGTTAGAAGTTTCCATCCACTATATAAAAAGACACATATAATGTTTTTCTCACTATCTGACATGAAATCAGAATAAACCTTTCCCGTTTTAGGTCAGTTAGGATTATACCATAATTTTTAATATTTAACAAATGCCGGAATAATGAGAGGAGAGAATGTTTTAAGGCATTTTTATTACTTACTGCAAAGTCAAAAGTTTCCATACATGTCATTAGTATTTGGTACCATTGCCCTTAAACTGAATGACTTGGGTGAAACGTTTGGGATCTCCTTCCACAAGCTTCTCACAATAGTTGGTGGGAATTTGGTCCCATTCCTCCTGACAAAACTGGTGTAACTGATCCAGCTTCTGGTCTCAACTGTGTGCGCTCGTGTATATATACATATATATCTCTGGAGGACAGAGATGCAGGGTCATGGAACAATGATGTTTGCTAATATGCTGATTACACACTGTACCAGGCCAGCTAGTTTGTTGACCTGCAGATCAATGGAGGACAAACTATGCAAATTAATTAAATGCTCAAACAATGAGACATGAGCCCCTGCCACCTTCCACCCTGACCTGTGAATCATGACCTGAGCCACAGATGTAAATATAAAAAGGGATTTTTATCGTGCTGCAAGGAGAATGAGAGGGACAAGTAAGATAGATTCTGTGAGAGATGCTGAAGCTAAAGCCAGCACACTGGCGAGACTTGGAGAAACATAGATTGACCAGGAAATACTGCTGGAAGAGTCTATATGGAGAAGTATCTGGACTATTTCATCCTGTCTGCTGGATTGGTTGACTTTCACCTCCAGGGGCATTTATCCTGTTACTGGACTGTATCTGTTTTCCTGGACTATTTTATGCTCTGTGTTGTTTATGGACCTTTCGGTTTGCATGTAATAAAGGTTCTTGGGATTGTGTGATATCGGAGTAGGACCCCGTGACAGTTTTCGTCTACAGTTATCCATTGTTTCCTTGAGGGAAGGAGAAGTGAATTATGGATCCCATTAGCCTTCTAGGCTGCTGCCACATGTAAATCACTTCTTTTTGTGCCACCCAGCCTTTTATAGTCCTGACCATAGGCTCATATTTTCAGGATGACACGGATTGGCCCATTTAAAAATTGCTCTTTGTGAATAGAGGATGGGCTAAGTTGTGGCATTTCAAATACCTGTGTCTCCCTCTCCCTTTTCTCTATACAGTCAATAGGAAATATTTTGCATAGTCACAAACCATCTGCTAGCTCTTTGAAGCTAAGGGTCCAGGAGCCGAGCTGCCATGTTTGACACCTCTCACTGTTCTCCCTAGAGACCCTCCCTCCACCTGTGGTTCTGAGTTCCTGCAATAAGAGTAGGCAGATGTTATCTGTAGTGTTGAGCGAGTATACTCGTTGCTCAGGATTTACGAGCATACTCGGGCGAGTACCTCTTATCATCGGAGTGCTCGGCGTGTACGTTTTTCCCGTTCCGTGAACATGATTTGCTACTGTTTGACAGCTTTATTACATGTGAGGAATGCTGAGAAAACAGGCATTCATCACGTGTTAGAGCTGTCAAACAGTCGCATGTGGATGCAGCCTTAACTAGTTATTTTACTGACATTATAGGCTTCTTTTCAATTTTATACTTCCTGAGCGCCCCTAACTGGAGTCGGGAAGTCGGTGCCCTGTGCGATCGCACAGGGCGCACATAGCTGATGCCGGCCTTGTCTGCACTGCACTCACAGGGACTGAGGGAGACAAGTCCTGCCATGTGCCCGGCCCCTCCAGAGGCTCTTTGTTGAGTGTGAAAAGATCTGTCCAGTCTGCACTAGGGGCCTGTGCACATGTTAACTATTTGGTGCAGAAATTTCTGCATCTCTTGGCAGGAAAAACGCAGTGGTTTAAAACCTCTCATTTTTTTGCTGCGTTTTTCGTGCAGATTTTTCCCCACTCATTAGTGCAGATAAAAAAGCCGAAATAATTTACACAATGCAGATACTCATTCACTTTGCTGGCTCTAGGAAACCCTTCAGGTTTTGTGAGAAATCACTGAAAAAAACGCAATGTGTGCACACAGTCTAAAGGTAATTATGTTGTGTTTCTTACAATGCTCCGAGAACATCCGGAAGGTTTCGGGAAAAAGGGAATCCGGAGGAGCCAGAAAATCACCTTTGCACCAACTGAGCGAACATTTTGTGAAGGTTTCCAGCGTCCGGCAGGATGCTCGGTCATTGAGCTTGTCACTTGGTGTGATCCCTATAGAGGAGCTCGGTCACCGGTGATAATTTCCAACATTTTCCAGGATCACAACTCTAAAAGTGTTTACATGTAACGGTGATGACCTGATTAGTGGGAGAACTATTCTGGGGAAAACAACGCCCCCTCCACCAGTATCCCACTTATTAAGATGTTACAACCAACGTTAAAAAAAAATATTTCTTTGCAATATACAGTAATCCTTTGGAAAATAAAAAATGGGTAGGGTATTCACCTAGCAATAAATACATTGGGGGACTTGACCGTGCTGGATATTACCTTTAACCCCTTCATGACCTTGCGATTTTCTGTTTTTTTGCGCTTTCGTTTTTTCCTCCCCTTACTTCAAGAGCCATAACTTTTTTTTTTTATTTTTCCGTCCACATTTCTATATGACGGCTCCTTTTTTTGCTGGACGAGTTGTACTTTTGAATGATGATTCATTTTGTGTGGAAATTCCAAGTGGAAATCCACAGTTGTTTTTTTTTTTATTTACCATGTTCCCTATGCAGTAAAAATTAAGCTGCCAATATGATTCTGCAGATCACTACGAGTTCGCAGAAACCCAACAGGTTTATTTTTCTTTTTTTTTATTTTAGTGGTGTCGCCATTTTTCGAGACGTGTAACGTTTCCATTTTTTGAGCTCTGGGGCTGGGTGAGGGCTCATTCTTTGCACCCTGAGGTAAGGTTTCTAATTACACTATTTTGGAGTACATATGGTGTTTTGATCGCGTTTTATTGCAATGTTGTGGCAGCCAAGAAAAGTAATTCTGGCGTTTTTAATTTTTTTTTTTCTCGTTACACTATTTACCAGTCGTATTAATTTATTTTATATTTTGATCGGACTTTTACGAATGCAGCAATACCAAATATGTGGTTTTATTTTTTTAATTGTTTTATTTTTAATTGCGAAAAGGGGGGGGGGGGTGATTTAAACTTTTGTAGTTTTTTTTTTTTTTTTTCAGATTTTTAAAAACTTTATTTTTAACTTTTTTAACTGTCTTCAATAGTCCTCTTAGAGAGGACTTTAAGCTGTGATCGTCTGATCACTTGTGCTATCCATAGCAGGTCATCAGCACTGCTACGTGTAGCAGAAATCACAATCTCCTATGAACACCGACCACGGACCGGCATTCGCAGTGGTATCGTAATAATAGGCACGGCTGTCATGACAACCCAGCGGTGGCCCGCCATCACGTGATGGGCATGCCAATGGGCAGATTGAATGACACGCTTTCAGCTGGCGCATGTTAAATCCCACTGTCAGTGATTGACAGCGAGATTTAACTAGTTAACAGCCGTGAACAGAGCAATGCTCCACACGAGGCTGTTAAAGGCACATATGATGGCTGATGAAATCAGCTGGCATGTGCGGAGAAAGATGTAGGCCCAGCTTGTGCGCCCGCATCAAAGGCTGGAATATGACCTGTGACGTAAATGGCCTTTTTTCCAGGTTCCCTTTAGGGTTCAGAGGAGCTAAAGTTTTATATCAAACAAGATGTCCATCAAAGATCCCCCAAAGATGGAGCAGGACAGAAGCCACATGGCTGCTCGGATATTAGACCTCACCCTGGAGATGATCTACTGGATCACTGGAGAGGTGAGAGCATCACATCACTCTGATCTCTAGGAATAAAGCAGAGAAATGACGGGAAAGGTGAAGGATCCTTAGAATAGATGTAGTGATCGGCGTCTCCCCATACACAGAATCACACAGTAGTGAAGACGTCATCTGGGGAGTGTGTGACCCCCCGTGTGTCAGGAGGGCGGAGCAGGACCCCGAGTGACATCACCGAGCCTCCACCTCATTCACTGATACATGAGAAGAAGATCCTAGAACTGACCCACAGGATCACTGAGCTGCTGAGCGGAGAGGTGAGCGCTGCCGGGAATGCTGGGACATTATATAATAACGCCGGGGGAGGGGTCTGCTAATGACGGGTCATTGTGTGTGTCAGGTTCCTATAAGGTGTCAGGACGTCACCGTCTATTTCTCCATGGAGGAGTGGGAGTATATAGAAGGACACAAGGATCTGTACAAGGACGTCATGATGGAGGATCACCAGCCCCTCACTTCTCCGGGTAAGAGGAGACCGTTCTGATTATAGAGGAGAGGCCGGGTCTGAGGTCACCTAGACTCCCCCATCATCTGATCATCACATGTAGACGATGTATTCAGTCCTGTGTATATTTCCTATAGATGGATCCAGTCCGAGAAATCCACCGGAGAGAAGTCCCAGTCCTCTATATTCCCAGGATCGTCCAGAGGAGAAGCAGAATGTCCCCCTGGATCATCAGGTAGATGGAGCTGAGATTTCTGGAAATCCACCAGAGAGAAGTCCCAGTCCTCTATATTCCCAGGATCGTCCAGAGGAGAAGCAGAATGTCCCCCTGGATCATCAGGTAGATGGAGCTGAGATTTCTGGAAATCCACCAGAGAGAAGTCCCAGTCCTCTATATTCCCAGGATCGTCCAGAGGAGAAGCAGAATGTCCCCCTGGATCATCAGGTAGAT
The DNA here is from genome assembly GCF_046119375.1 of Phyllobates terribilis. NCBI lineage: Eukaryota > Metazoa > Chordata > Amphibia > Anura > Dendrobatidae > Phyllobates > Phyllobates terribilis. Next base: position 19,610,788 of record NW_027362762.1, read on the forward strand.
GGAGCTGAGATTTCTGGAAATCCTCTATAGACCGATGTAATGAAGCTTTCTACTGACCTCCAGAGTGTAGGTGCCAGGTCGTCTGGGGTTGGTATCAGCTATAGATAGTTTTGGTTTCATAAATGCTTATATTCATTTCCACCAGTTTGGAAATCCACTTGGCCATTGATATTCAGTGAGAATTAATGTACAGTTCTGTCTTGTCGATGGAAATATCTGCACAATGCCAGTCAGCTGCTTCTAATTCTATTAATGAACATCACTGTCTACTCAAGATCATTTCAAGCAGGAAAATTAGAGAAAGATTTACGTTGATATGTAAAACATTTGGTGGAATGTTGATCCAGTCTGATCACCACATGAAGAGGTCATTCTTTTATGTCATATTGTGTTTTCATCTTCACCTTATATAAGATAAACTGCGGTTCGTCTTTTTTGTCTCATGTCTAATGTGGGATCTTAGCAGGAAGGTCACGGTGACACAACAAATGGACTTGAAGAACCCTTATCCGAGTCGGTGAATGGTAAGAGCCTTTCAGAAATCTTGATTTTTTTGTTCCATTGTTTTGTTTTCTGTATTTTTCTTAATGGGAAATGGGGGTGAATATTAATTTGAACACCCTTAGATGTGGTCTCAGTTACTAGTGAGGTAACTCAGGGTCAGTATTGGGGCTTCCACTTATTAGCGGGATAATATTAGCCGCGGGACTTGAGCATGGTTATAAGGACAGTGTTGGTAATGTAGCTATGCTTATGAAAGGCATTAGATACTATGCAACATTAAAGATTGGAGAATGATGGAACTGGTAGAAAATACGTGGAATTACCGTAAGTTTTAGAACTGGCTGAATAATAGAAAACAGAAGGTGGTTATTAATAGACAGCATTGTGTCCCCAAACTTTTCTGTGTTCATTAATCACCTTGTAGAAGACTTACAGAATTGTAATATTCGTATCTGAAACTGTTCATTATCACTATTGTATTTTATTACATTTTTTACTTATGTGCTTAGATAATAATAATCTTTATTTATATAGCGCCAACATATTCCGCAGCGCTTTACAATGAGGTTGTTCGAGCACCAATGCTAAAAATGACTTGTTTGCTCATGGGACATATAATGTCAATGTACTATGTCCAATTCTTATCTGTTGATGGTACTTTGATATATTTCTTGCTTGTGTAGATTTTTCACATAAAAATTATAAAATATCCACTAATGGGATTAGGATTTTTTTTTTCAGGTGAAGACTCGATGAGCGGCTCCCATGGACATCTCCTCTTATCTCCCCATTATGAAGCTGATGACAATCAATTACAGACTGGCAAAAGCAGCACTGGACATAGACTTGATAATAGTTTGACATGTTCAGATTGTGGGAAATATTTTAAAAATATATCGAATCTTACCAGGCACAAGAATATTCACAAGGATGAGAGGCCATTTTCATGTTCTGAATGTGGGAAGCGTTTTAATAGGAAATCAGTTCTTGTTGGACATCAGAGAATTCACACAGGAGAGAAGCCGTTTTCGTGCTCAGAATGTGGGAAGTGCTTCATTCACAAATCAAACGTAATTAAACATCAAATTATTCACACAGGCGAGAAGCCATTTTCATGTTCAGAATGTGGGAAATGTTTTAGTCAGAAATCACATCTCATGGACCATCTAAAAACTCACACAGGAGAGAAGCCGTATTCATGTTCAGAATGTGGGAAATGTTTTAGTCAGAAATCACATCTCATGGAACATCTAAAAACTCACACAGGAGAGAAGCCGTTTTCGTGCCCGGAGTGTGAGAAGTGTTTTAGTCACAGATCAAGTCTTATGGAACATCTGAGAACTCACACTAAAGAGAAGTCGTTTTTGTGCTCCGCATGCGGGAAATGTTTCAACCATAAATTCAATCTTCTTGAACATCTGAGAATGCACACGGGGGAGAAGCCGTTTTCGTGCTCAGATTGTGGGAAATGTTTCAACCATAAATTCAGTCTTCTTGAACATCTGAGAACGCACACAGGGGAGAAGCCGTATTCTTGCTCAGAATGTGGGAAATCTTTCAACCGTAAATCCGTTCTTGCTAAACATCGGAAGTCACACAAAGGAAAAGACATATAATGTTATCATTGTAGGATTTGTTTCCTCGGGATGCCTCCTAGTGTGTAACGTAACTACTATGTAGAAAACCATTACTGCTTCCTCAGCAATGTTTAGCTTGATCTCCGTGATGGCTGGTGTGCGTTATTCACCTAAATCCTCATCTATAGCTGAACTGGACCAGAAAATTCTTGTATCGGGAATATCTGGGGTTTACTTGAGCACATCGAGGACAATTTGTTCCAGAATTTATGCAAGAAATAAAATCTAGTTATCATTAACTATGGGACTCAGTGGTGGCGTGATCTTTATGACACATGACTTTAATGACATTTGACAATATCTATTTAAATAAAATCGATTCTACTAGACTACAAAACCGATAGCTGACCGGTGGGCATCTAACACTCAATACCCCGCTGATCAGCTGATTGAAGGGACCATAGATGTTCCAATGAGTTCTTCATCCCTTTCAATATTTTCCAGACACAGCTCAATGTAAAAGTGGCTGCAGAGCGGAATAAGACTTTTTTTTTGTTTGGGGAAAGAGAAGGGGGGATTTTGCCTCTCTGTTGCGGAGATATTAGCAATCAAAGTATGGGCACATGATGAGTTAACTTTTCGGTAAGTCCAAATGGGTGTTATTAGTTAGTTTTCATTGGGGGCGTGTACTACTTCTCCCTGTATGATGCTGATCACTGGAGGCGTGTACTACTTCTCCCTGTATGATGCTGATCACTGGGGGCGTGTACTACTTCTCCCTGTATGATGCTGACCAATCATAAGCAGGCAGCAACATCCTAGAGAGAGAACACGCCCCCACCATATTGCCTGGTCGAGAGGAAGAGCTTCTTCAGCAGGAGCCGCAACTATGCAGCCAGAAGCCTGAATTTCCACTGTAACTGGGCACAATATTCGGAGGAAATCAACAATAAAAATAATGTATCCATATTTTAAAATGACCAAGTAAGAAGGGAGGGGAGAGTCAGCTCATCAGGCCTGCTGTTGGAAGGATCTCAATGGAAGCATCGCACGGAGCCGCCCAGGAGCTGCAGAAGCCACGTAAGAAAGAAGAATCCTCCAGCAATGAAACAGGGTAAGGGCTCTCTCAACTTGCGATGCAACCGGACGATTCCGATTTTTTTTTTTATCGGATTGCACTCGCTCCAATGTTATCCTATGGTGCAGCTCACATCTGGGATTATTTTCTTATGCCGATTCGGCATGAGAAAACAATCGGCAGCATGCTGTGATTGCATACGCAAATTGGATCGCATGCACTCATATAATTCTATGGGTGAATGTGAAACATCGCACTGCACTCATATCACCCGAGGGCAGCGTGATTTCCGCCGATGCAGGCAATAGAGGAGATGGAGAAATTACTTTCTCTGTCTCCTCCGCAGCTGTGCTGCAATTCCCTCATGTGAGCGGATCAGAGCACTGACACTCGGCTCTTGCTTGCAGCAAAGCAGGAGCCGAGTATCATTAGCATATCACATCCAATGCTCTCGCTAGTGGGACCCTGGCCCAAGTATAAAACTTCACATTTATTGGTAATTTAAAAGATTACAGCAACCTCGTGTCACACATTAAGGCTGTGTGCTCACTATGCGTTTTTCAAGCGTTTATGCTGCGGAATTTCCGCAGCGGAAACGCTTGGTAATCCGTCCCCCATGGTCCACAATGACAAGCCGCAATGTCAATGCCCATACTGCGGATTTTTCCGAGGCGTTTATGCTGCGCTCAAAAATCCGCAGCATGTCCATTAATTTTGCCGACACGCAGCGTAATCGCCGCCATTGACTTGCATTGGACCGCGTCATATCCACATCACTGCATCTGCACAAGCGGATATCACACGGTTCAATATGCGGATGGTACCCAGGTCTGGAGGAGAGGAGACTCTCATCCAGACCTGGGTACCATAAGTACTTGTAAAAAAAAAAAGAATAAAATAAAAAATAAAGATTATATTCACCTTCCTTCAGCACTTGTCCTCCTTTGCCGGCAGATCGCGAAGGACTGAAGGACCTGCACTGACGTCATTTAGTCATGTGATGGCGGTCCTTCAGTGTACCGCGAGCTGCCGGCAGCCAGGACGGAGCGAATAAAGACTCCAGGGGCCATCGGAAGGTAAGTATAGATTTATTTTTTTAGTTTTTACCATTCTTTACGGTCACACTATATAAATCCATGCCGGTTGCATGGATTTCTATAGTGTGACCAACTTGTCAAGCACTTTCCAAGTGCTGCTAAAATCGCTTGGAAAGCGCTTGACACCCGCATGCGGAAATGCATGTGAAGAACGCTTCACATCCGCATGTATTTGGCAGGAAAAACGCATGTACAATCCGCATGTACAATCCGCATGCGTTTTTTCTGCCAGGGAGATGCAGAAACGCTCAGGAAAAAATCCGGAGCATTTCTGCATCGTGGGCACATAGCCTAAACCTACACGATTCGGCTAGAGCCTTACTCATGGTCTAGGTAGCTGCTGGTGAAACCACCATTACATTTTATTGTCTGTTAGCCACATGTTGTTCATTAGCCAATGGAAAAAAAAAAACTCCATGCAGATAATTGGTTCATTTGCTGAAACAAATACGTGTAAAACTGTTAAAAACTATGAACAGAAAGAAACGACGCACAATCAATCACATATACTGAAGGATAAGATCCTGACTCACATTTAGTCCCAGTGGGGTTCTAGTGTTTAACTTGAAGATCCAAATTGATTCTCTCTTCAGGATTTTCCTTTTCACGCTCCCACCCCTAGTCGGTCTATAGACCCTGTGAAGACCTGGGGTCTTCCATGGGCGTAACACTACTCAAGACAACACAGGGTGCAGGTAAAACAGAGTGGCAATACTTTATTGAACCACAAAGAGGACAATAAACAGGTAGAACAGTCCCAGCAAATACCCAAGATGGTGCAACATTACACAGTCTCCCCCTCCCACTTCGCCTGTCTGGGATATAATAGCTGCGACTTTGGGACTTCCAGGGCAAACTAACTCAACCAGTGGCACCCCGCTTCTGGTGGACCCCACAGAGAGAAGGTAGCGGTAAGCTTAGCAGTTCATTGAGGTACAAGGCCAGGAGACCCAAGAGTCCCACCCTGGCCTCTCTGAGAGTTTCCATGGGGCCAGATAACTGGCGGGTCCCAATCTGGCATCTCCAAACGTCTCCATGGCTTCCAAGCCATCGGTGGGTCCCTCCTTGCAACCCCAAACAATATATTCATGGGGCCAGGTGACTTCATTGTCCCAACCTGGTCTCCCCAAAAGTATTGATCGTCTCTCTGATGGTTAATGGAGCAGATCTGTATCTTTTCAGTCAGGGCCAATACCTTTAGACCAGAATCATGTAGAATCCAAATCTGTGTCTCTATGTATGGTGCCGCCATACTATCCATCTACTTTCCTGAAGGATGTCTCTCATTCGCCTTGTAAATTCTTTGTGACTGCTACAGAAGCACATGTCCCTTAAAAATAGTTACAGTTGTCTGTGCAAGTACACATTCACAGGTAAGGGGGTAGGGAGGGCATTACTCACAGGGCTCAGCTATCATTGTTTGAGCTAATCTATTTACACAGAGACTCAGCAATATATTTTTAAAGTCAGACAAGCAGAGAGTCCAATCAACCCAGAGAGAACATCACATCTTCCGTGTGGCCTCTGCCACGAGGGGAGCGTTGTGTTCTTGGTGGCTGAGCCAGTTCCCATTCCGCTGGATCAAAGGTGGTAATACGCGGAGTGCCGGACAGTCCGGGAGAGAGATATGAGGTAAGTTAAATGTTGCGAGAAATTCAGGGAAGTCTCCTAGATTTTTAAATAAAGCTGAGCGACCATCTTTCCTTGCGATCAATTGAAATGGGAATCCCCAGCGATGTACAATTCCTTGATCTCGGAAGGACTGGGTGAGAGGGCATAGGGCTCTGTGCAGTTGAAGAGTGCACTGTGCCAGGTCTGAGAAAATAAAAATATCACATCCCATGAATTGAATAGATTGCTTGGCTCTTGCAGCTTGTAAAATGGCCTCCTTTTCTTTAAGAAAGTGCACCCTACATATAATGTCTCTTGGTCTAGATGCCACCGATGACTTAGGACCCAAGGCTCTATGAATTCTGTCCAGTTCAATATAGTGGTTAGGGTCTTTCCCAATCAAGTCACAAAAAAGAGTACTCACAGATTTCTCCAGGTCCTGTGGAAGGACGTCCTCAGACAGGCCCCTAATGCAGAAATTATTCTGCCTATGATGGTTTTCTATGTCCTCCAGATGGGTAAGCACTTCTGCGAATTGAGCAGTATGTCTGAAAGGATGTGATGTTGTTCATCAAGTCTCTGATGGATAGAAAGTACGTCTGTTTCCAGATCCTCCACTCTGTTGCTCACCTGGGTGATATCTTGCTTCACAGAGTCTATGGGGCAGGCCTGGGTCTCCTCAAGCTCAAGAAACATGGTCTCCAGGTCCTACTTTGTGGGGATAGAGTGGATATGTTCTCTCCAGTCCCATTTGTCTCCTTGTGTCACGGGTGTGTCAGAAGTAGCAGACAGTCGTTCTGCAGCTGGTTGCAGAAGGTGACTTCGTTTGGCATTACAGACACCTTCTTAAATCTGTCTTACTCTAGGACCCAGATGCTACCTCCCTCCTGATCTGATTGACACCCTGGCCTGGATGTTTAAATACTTTCAGTTTGCTACAGGGAGGCACCGGTGATATTCACATGTTCCCTTGTGAAGGCTTGGAGCTATTGCAGTCTGCTTACTTCCTCTCTGGTGCTTGGAGGACGTTTGGCGTAATCTCTCTGACGTCGGCTCAAGCTAAGTTGCTCCCCCCGGTGTTTGTCTCCCTTGTCTTTAGTTGTTAGTAGGGACTGACCTGTGCTCATCCCCCCTTCCCTATCCAGGGCCTAGCTCTAGGGAGATATAGGGCTTAAGTTTCCTGTTCGGCGATTGGTGTGGAACCAATATAGGAATGGTAGGGGAGACATGGTGATATTAGATCAGCCTTGGAGGTCTCCACTGCCCCTTTCCCTAGTTTCTGTGCTCCTTTCCCCTCATCCCTGTGTGTTGCACTTTGTCTTTCCTACACTGTGCGTGACACCTTGGTCTTGTGAGGGGCCCCATCGAAGTAGGGGATCGTTCGAGCGCCGAGATAGGTACCTGAGATATTGTCTGCATCTGGGTGCTAGAGCTAGAGTCGGAAGCCCCTGAGATGTCTGCCGGCTCTATCTTCTCATGTGCCTCCAGCAAGGAGGAAGCAAGCCTGTGGCGCAGATACCATTATATACTGGTGTCGGATGGCGCCAAGCTCTTGTTAGGAGCTGAAGAAGTCCTCTTCTTACCCTCAGACATGGTGGAAATGTTGTGAGGGTAAAAAAGCACCCATGGGTATATTAAACCATCGGGTCTTTCAGGAGCTCTTCTTTATCCTGCCATCATTAAGCCACGCCCCTATAAAGTTTTTCATGTTAAAACTGACCCATTATATATGAGGAAAAACTTGTGCATTTCTGGACATGTTCACATTTCCACAATTACATCCAATGGTACGGACGCTTTATAGACGACCTTCTGTTCGTTTGGAATGGTTCACAGGAAGATGTCACTAAATTTATATTCTATATTAATGAAATAATATAGTGACATATTGTATCATGAAGTACAATATGTCACAAGAAAACAAACTCAGAATTAGTGGGATCCGTTGAAGCATCCCAGAGTTATTACCTCGTAAAGTGACAGTGGTCAGAATTATAAGATTTTCATTAAGGTGTAAACAGGCTCGGGGGGGGTGAAGGGTTTAAATATATAAAATGTAATAGTTCTGTTCCTCTTGCTCTGTAAACCACACTCCTGAAGCCAGATGCTACCTGTAATGGGTGTCCAATCGGCCTGTATAAACGATTGGTGATGACAGTGGGTAGGGGTTCCTTTTTTGTTATCGTGGAGTTGGCAGTGATCATGCTGGGGGATATATATATTCCATGAGCTGGAATCGGAGGTGTATATACCATACGCTGACTGTGAGTTCCCCAATAACCGGCCTAGTAGTTGGAGCAGCCGTGGCCTTGTCCATCCCTCGTCAGTCAATTACGTAATCGCCCCGATGACTAAAGACAGCTGAGTTGCATCCCCTTACAAATTGGTGACAGCGGTGGGATCGGCGTGATTCCCCTGGTGCTGTCCTTGACACTGTCTAAAAGTAAAAGTGTAAATCTGTCCTTGTAAGTAAAGAGGGGACATTTATGACACATTGATAGGGTCTATCATCTGTGTCCGATACATACAGGTCCCACCAGGGTCATTCTGATATTGTCGGAGTTCCTATAGAAATGACTATAGAGGCTGCACATGCGCCGCTGAGTCCCCATTCTTTCCATTCACTATTTGCACCTGCATTTATCAGACATGCTATATAGCAAGTCCTTTCAATGTGCCAAAATGCCCCAAATTGGGCAATATCTACGTATTTCAGAATGACTTTCTTTCTTCTTGTGGTTTATATATTTAAAGGGGGTCGATCACCCCCAACATGCATATTAATCTAGTTATAGAGTGATATAGGGGACTGAGCCCCTGTAGAATCAAACCAGCACCGCACATTATAGTGGTATGGGGCCTGAGAACATGACGTGTAATTGAAGATGAAAATGAGGGGGGCTTTGGTGCACCCTTGGTGTGGCCGAGGACTCAGTCACCAATACACCCCCTCCAGAGAGGAGGAGCAGGCGGAGAACTATTATATGTCCTGACCTCATCTGATTACTAAACAGGTGATTATCAGCTCTGTCCCCAATGATCAGTGTTTTACCGACTATTGAGACCCTATATATATATACATATATATACACACAATTATAGCGGTGCACCCAAATCTCTGCATTTGCAGCAGAGCATCTTCTCAGGCCCCTGACCACTATACTGTGGGGGGCTAGCTGCCTAGCAGGATTTATATAGGAGCCATGTCCCTTATTACTATGTTGCTGTTTTTGGATGGGGGGAGAACTTTGGACTGTGGGGCCTAAGAAAACCCCCATATAGAAGCTCGGCTTCACATCTGCGACCAAGATGCGTCAAATAAGAGGGAAAGGCAGAAAAATGCAGCAAAAATGCAATAATCAGAGCAGAGTGTTGTTGTGTCGTGCGGTGCGGACACCGGCACCAGATTACAGTCCGGGTGAAGCCGGGTAACACATCCGCTCATGACGTAATATGACCTCTCAGGGTCTCCGGACAGCTGGGTGCCGCCATGTGCGATGAGACCTGTGTATATATAGTACGGGGATAATGGTATATTGTACGAGCCGTCAGTACGATGGCTTCTGCCACAAATCCCCCATCTCCTCTGTCCCTGAGCTCAGGAGGAGCAGCCGGCTGCTGCCACCATGTGTAATACTGCGAGTCCTGGTAACTAGGAGACTCCCACCAACAAGATGGCCGCGCTCACTGCAGGGACAGGACGTCTGCGGCCGAAACCTGCCCCTTCCTGCTAATCTTCCTGCCTCACTAAACCAGAAAACAACACAGAAAACCTCCCCGAGACCGGAGAAGACGCAGTGACCGCAGCTCCGGTATATGTGCGTCTCCTGTCCGCTCACAGTCCGGAGAGGATGGGAAGAAGCGGCCGATCCCCCGGAGTCTGCGGCACTGAAGCTCCGGTGTAATGTGCGGTATATAACTATTATAGGACTACGGGCAGCAGGTAATTATGGGTTTCTTATTTAGTTATTTTGACCCCTCATGGACACTGTCCCCCCACACACGCACAACCTTTTATTTGTCCGTCCCCATCAGGGCTTATTTTTTTGCGCGATGAGTTGTTTTGAATGACCCTGTGCATTTTACCTTTCTCTGCAGTCTTTTGGGGTCTGTCTCTCCCACCTTTCCCTGCAATCTTTTGGGGTCTGTCTCTCCACCTTTCTGTGCAGTCTTTTGGGGTCTGTCTCTCCACCTTTCTGTGCAGTCTTTTGGGGTCTGTCTCTCCACCTTTCTCTGCAGTCTTTTGGGGTCTGTCTCTCCACCTTTCTGTGCAGTCTTTTGGGGTCTGTCTCGCCCACCTTTCTCTGCAGTCTTTTGGGGTCTGTCTCGCCCACCTTTCTCTGCAGTCTTTTGGGGTCTGTCTCGCCCACCTTTCTCTGCAGTCTTTTGGGGTCTGTCTCGCCCACCTTTCTCTGCAGTCTTTTGGGGTCTGTCTTGCCCACCTTTCTCTGCAGTCTTTTGGGGTCTGTCTTGCCCACCTTTCTCTGCAGTCTTTTGGGGTCTGTCTTGCCCACCTTTCTCTGCAGTCTTTTGGGGTCTGTCTTGCCCACCTTTCTCTGCAGTCTTTTGGGGTCTGTCTTGCCCACCTTTCTCTGCAGTCTTTTGGGGTCTGTCTTGCCCACCTTTCTCTGCAGTCTTTTGGGGTCTGTCTTGCCCACCTTTCTCTGCAGTCTTTTGGGGTCTGTCTTGCCCACCTTTCTCTGCAGTCTTTTGGGGTCTGTCTTGCCCACCTTTCTCTGCAGTCTTTTGGGGTCTGTCTTGCCCACCTTTCTCTGCAGTCTTTTGGGGTCTGTCTTGCCCACCTTTCTCTGCAGTCTTTTGGGGTCTGTCTTGCCCACCTTTCTCTGCAGTCTTTTGGGGTCTGTCTTGCCCACCTTTCTCTGCAGTCTTTTGGGGTCTGTCTTGCCCACCTTTCTCTGCAGTCTTTTGGGGTCTGTCTCGCCCACCTTTCTCTGCAGTCTTTTGGGGTCTGTCTCGCCCACCTTTCTCTGCAGTCTTTTGGGGTCTGTCTCGCCCAGCTTTGCCCCCTCGCTCTCGTTCAGTGATTGGATGGAGATGTCTGTGATCAGTGATTTTCACGTGTTGTCACAGATTCTCTGGGATTTGGGTCTGGACTGTGACTGCGCCGTTCACACACAGGAATATGCTCTGACCTAAACCCTCCATTGTGGCTCTGCAGGATGTTGAGGGTCGTTGTCCTGCTGGAAGGTGAACCTACACCCCGGTCTCAAGTATTTTGCAGCCTCTAATAGGTTTCCCTCCAGGATTGTCCTGTATTTAGCTCCATCCATCTTCCCATCACCTCTGACCAGCTTTCCTGCCTCTGCTGAAGAAAAGCCTCCCCACAGCAGGATGCTGCCACCACCATGTGTAACGGGGGTATGGTGTTTTCAGGGTATTGTGCAGTGTTAATTTTCTACCGCGCATAGCATTTTGCATTTAGCCCAAAAAGTTCTCCCGTGGTCTCATCAGAGCAGAACACCTTCTTAAAAAAACTCACGGTGTCCGCTACATGGCTTTCTGCAAACTGCAAACAGAACTTACCATGGCTTGCGCTCAAAAATGGCTTTCTTGCCACTTTTCTAGAAATTTCAGATTTGTGGAGTATATGACTAATAATTGTCCTGTAGTAAGATTCTCCCACCTGAGCTGTGGATTTCTTCAGCTCCTCCGAAGTAACCATGGATCTCTTGGTTGGTTTTTTAATTAGCGCTCTCCTTGCTTGTGATGTCAGTTTAGGTGAACGGTTATGTCTTGGTAGGTTTGCAGTTGTGCCATGTTCCTTCCATTTTTGGATGACTGAACAGTGCTCCATGAGATGTACAGAGCTTGGGCTCTATTTTATAACCTAACCCTGCTTTACTGTTCCCCACAACTTTATCCCTGACCTGTCTGGTGGGCTCCTTGGTCTTGAGCTTTATCCCTGACCTGTCTGGTGGGCTCCTTGGTCTTGAGCTTTATCCCTGACCTGTCTGGTGGGCTCCTTGGTTTTCATGATTCTGTTTGATCCCTTATGTTCTCACACAAACCTCTGAGGCCTTCGCAGAACAGCTGTAGTTACACTGAGAATAAATCACACAGAGGTGAGCTCAATGTACTAATTATGTGACTTCTGAAGGCAATTGTTCACTCAGGTTTTTATTTAGCGATATCAGACCACAGGGGTACAATACAAACTCACAGCATCGCACAATTTTCAGATTTACAGTACAGACCAAAAGTTTGGACACACGTTCTCATTTAAAGATTTTTATATATTTTCATGACTATGAAAATTGTACATTCACACTGAAGGCATCAAAACTATGAATTATCACATGTGGAATTATATACTTAACAAAAAAGTGTGAAACAACTGAAAATATGTCTTATATTCTAGGTTCTTCAAAGTAGCCACCTTTTGCTTTGATGACTGCTTTGCACACTCTTGGCATTCTCTTGATGAGCTTCAAGAGGTAGTCACCTGAAATGGTCTTCCAACAATCTTGAAGGAGTTCCCAGAGATGCTTAGCACTTGTTGGCCCTTTTGCCTTCACTCTGCGGTCCAGCTCACCCCAAGCCATCTCGATTGGGTTCAGGTCTGGTGACTGTGGAGGCCAGGTCATCTGGCGTAGACCCCATCACTCTCCTTCTTGGTCAAATAGCCCTTACACAGCCTGGAGGTGTGTTTGGGGTCATTGTCCTGTTGAAAAATAAAAGATGGTCCAACTAAACGCAAACCGGATAGAATAGCATGCCGCTGCAAGATGCTGTGGTAGCCATGCTGGTTCAGTATGCCTTCAATTTTGAATAAATCCCCAACAGTGTCACCAGCAAAGCCCCCCCCACACCATCACACCTCCTCCTCCATGCTTCACGGTGGGAACCAGGCATGTAGAGACCATCCGTTCACCTTTTCTGCGTCGCACAAAGACACGGTGGTTGGAACCAAAGATCTCAAATTTGGACTCATCAGACCAAAGCACAGATTTCCACTGGTCTAATGTCCATTCCTTGTGTTCTTTAGCCCAAACAAGTCTCTTCTGCTTGTTGCCTGTCCTTAGCAGTGGTTTCCTAGCAGCTATTTTACCATGAAGGCCTGCTGCACAAAGTCTCCTCTGAACAGTTGTTGAAGAGATGTGTCTGCTGCTAGAACTCTGTGTGACATTGACCTGGTCTCTACTCTTAGCTGCTGTTAACCTGCTATTTCTGAGGCTGGTGACTCGGATAAACTTATCCTCAGAAGCAGAGGTGACTCTTGGTCTTCCTTTCCTGGGGCGATCCTCATTTGAGCCAGTTTCTTTGTAGCGCTTGATGGTTTTTGCAACTGCACTTGGGGACACATTCAAAGTTTGCCCAATTTTTCGGACTGACTGACCTTCATTTCTTAAAGTAATGATGGCTACTCGTTTTTCTTTACTTAGCTGCTTTTTTCTTGCCATAATACAAATTCTAACAGTCTATTCAGTAGGACTATCAGCTGTGTATCCACCAGACTTCTGCACAACACAACTGATGGTCCCAACCCCATTTATAAGGCAAGAAATCCCACTTATTAAACCTGACAGGGCACACCTGTGAAGTGAAAACCATTTCCGGTGACTACCTCTTGAAGCTCATCAAGAGAATGCCAAGAGTGTGCAAAGCAGTCATCAAAGCAAAAGGTGGCTACTTTGAAGAACCTAGAATATAAGACATATTTTCAGTTGTTTCACACTTTTTTGTTAAGTATATAATTCCACATGTGATAATTCATAGTTTTGATGCCTTCAGTGTGAATGTACAATTTTCATAGTCATGAAAATACAGAAAAATCTTTAAATGAGAAGGTGTGTCCAAACTTTTGGTCTGTACTGTATATTTTTAAAATAATTAGAAAACTTTGTATCATTTCCTTTACACGTCACGAATACTTGCTACTCTGTGTTGGTATCACATAAAATCCCAATAAAATACATTTGTTTGTAGGTGTAAAATATGTGGAAAATTTCAAAGGGTATGAATACTTTTTCAAGGCACTGTATATGGAAACATGGTATGTGTGAAATGTAAACTGTATTACTGCTATATAGAGTAGACTTATAAAATGAAGGTAGTTGGCTGTTAGTTGACTACTTCATGTGAGCCCACCAGCCACTTCGTATAGCCGTGTTGTAGCAGCTTGGTTCTTGTAGGCTGTCTTGAAGAGACGTGTTTTGTAGATGGGAGAAAATCAGATCCTTTGGTGTATGGAGATGACAGGATATATACGGGTATGATGGTCCTCATGGCCCTCCACTGACGGTATGATGGCTCTCACAGACCCCCATGCATGGTATGGCTGCTCTCGCTCGCAGACCCTCCACAATGGGTGTACCAGCTGTCAGACAAGTCCTGATCTTGCTCCTGTTTCACTGGGGCTCTGCTCTCGTCTTTGGCGTGTGCTTTTAGGCTCCACACAGCAGACACGACATAGTGACTTCATCACATCTGCTGACCGAGTCTCAAAGGCTATATTTTGGAAAAAGGAACCAGTGGCCCTTCCTCCAACATTATATTCACTGGTGTCTGTGACGCGCCCCCAGGGCCGTGGGGTACTCGGCAGCCGGGCCTTTGGTTGCCGGGGGATATCACGATGGCTGGCCCGGTCCGTGATCCAGGGCAGTCAGTGAAATGGGGGACACTTCTATTATTTGGGGTTTTTGGAATTATTCGTGACGCCACCTGTGGTGTCTGGTGAGGATCACCAGCGCTGCAACAGTCCTCTGAGGCAGATGATAGGGCAGCTTGTGATGGAACGGCTCCCCACAGGTGGAGCAGGCCTCAGGGCAGTGTAGGATAGATGGAAGTGCGCTGGGCGTTGTAGTGCAGGGAGGGAAATGGCACCGGCGAAATAAAGGAGCGGAGGCAGCTCAGTGCAGTCATCCAAGATTTACTCACAGTTCTTAGACAGTCCACAGGTGCACTGTACCGGTGCAAGCCTCCCGCGTCGCACTGTGTTCACCGGGCAGGGGTTCAGTCCTTCCTCAGGCAGCTCGGGTGTACCTGGCAGAACCCCACTTTCCTATGTGCCTTTCTAGACCGACTTCACGCTGGGTCTTTACTCCCTCCTGCCCTGCGCTTCCCACTGTGAATCCTGTTCGGGTGCTTCGAGGTCCCCCCTGTCCGTCGGAGTTGCACAGACCTGCTTGACCTTACTTGGAGTGGAGTGGGGGTTCGGTTTCTGGGTATAAAAGCCAGAAGCCTCCAGTTTTTCCAGCCGAGGCTTGAAGCTGCACAACTGGGCCAGGGGCCGGTCCCCTTCTTGCGGCCTAGATCCTCCAGACACTTGGCAGGTTCGGGGTGTACGGGTGCCACCTGCACTCGCCGTACCCCTAGGATCCCTTCTGTAGAACGGAGCCTACTCCCTGCTCCCCTCCTGGGCCTCAGTCATGGGCCCTTGTAGTGGAGCAGAGCTCCTGAAGAGACTCTGCTCCCAAACTGTTCTCCAACTACTAGACTGCCACCCTAAGATGGCTTCCCTATTTTATATCTACTGTATGAGTGCTCCCATGAACTACTTCCTCCACACACACCCACTACTGGTTCCCCCTGACTTTGGGTTCCCCTCACCCCAGCCAGGGTCAGGGCTCAGCAGAAAACTACATTGCGTCTTGCCCCTCCTGCTGGCCTGGAGCAGTGTAGTGTTGAATGCGGGTGTTGGGGTTCCGGGCAGCACTCCCTCCTTACCTGAGTGAAGGGAGGCACCACACCTCTGGGCGAGGTGCAGTACCTCTGTGGCGACCGAAACCTCAGGGGCGCCACATCTGCATTCTGAGGATGCGGATCCTGGTGAAATCGGGACACCGGACAGGAAAGGGCGACTGCATGGTCGTGTTTTCAGCCTTTCAGCTGTCCCAGTCCAAAACAAGAACAGGAAACGGAAACAGCCGAAGAGCCGGATGTAGTTCGTGGGCCACACTTTGCCCATGTCTGGACTAAGGGCTTTTCCATGAGTCCGTTTTTCTTATATGAGCGCTATCAGTGTTTTTTCATGGGTAGCACTCATATCTATGATGGTCTATGGGTTAGTTCACATATAAGATTTTTTGGCCTGCACAAAAGTATGAAGACCTGTCTGATCAAACTTGCCAATACAAATCTATGGATCTTTGAAAAAACTGGACAACACTTGGATGCCATCTGTGGAGACATGAGTCAGTGGCTGCTCTCATCCGCTGGCCCGGCTATCTTTAGAAAGACTGCATGCATCAGGGCTCATCCCACTGAACACCTGCAATCCTTTCCCATGGGCATAATACTACTCAGACAACATAGGGGGAGAGCAACACAGTGTGGCAATAATTTATTGAACCACCAACAGACAATAACATATAGAACAGTCCCAGAAAATACCCAAGATGATGCAAATTACAGACTCTCACCCTTCCACTGACTCACCGGGATTTGACCAGCTGCGACTTCGGGGCTTACAGGGCCGATTACCCCCATCAGTGACACCTCGCTTTTGGCAGGCACCCACAGAGAGGAGGTAACGACAAGCTTATGAAGCTGGCAGTCTCCATTGAGTCATGTGGCCAGGAGACCGGAGTGTTACAATCTTGACTTCCATGAACGTCTCAATGGGGGCAAGTGACCTGTAGGTCCCCATCCTGGCTTCCCCAAATGACTCCATGGCTTCAATGATGGTCAGTGGAGCAGATCTGTATTCTTCCAGCTAGGGTCATGGTCCCCTAAGCTGGCTTCCTGTAGAATGTCAAATCTGTGTCCCTCTTGATGGAGCCATGGTGTCCTGTTAACTGTCCTGTAGCGTGTTCCTGGCTGTGGTTTTATAAAAGTTTCCCTGATACAGAGGCAGATCCCCCTTCTATAGTTCACAGCTCTTAATTCAGGCATTTTTCCACAAGATTGGGGGAAGGTGTCAGGGCCTCATCTCTCATTGTTTGAGTATTTAATCAATTTTCATAGTTTGTCTTCCTCTGTTTTGCAGATCAACAAACATGGCCTGGTACAATGTAATCAACTTATTAGCAAACATCGATTGTTCAGTGTCCCTGCGTCTCTCTGTCTTGCAAAGATAGCAGACAATAACCTGTAGGAGCTTTGATATAAGAGGTAAACAGCAGCCATTCAGCAATTTAACAAACATCAATACTAGTGTCAACATTCAGACTCTTATGACAATAGTCCATGTGTCTTGAACAACCGAAGAAAAACACATACATTCAATAGACAACGTTCAGACAATAGCCTTTGTCTCCTGGCCTACTGAAAATAGATGTCTGGATAATTAATATTAAATGTTGTGTCATCACACCATCTTGTTTGCGGTCCATTTTTCACGGACTGTTTAATAGGAGAGCTCGATGAAGCTCCATTCAGAGGTCGCGATACATATTTTACAGGAGGGCAACAGTATTCATCCTAGCATTTTTGATGAGCGTAATTAACTTAATTAACCTGATTTAAATACCAGTGAAGAAGAAGTGTCATGCGTAATAGTACGGATGAGACTTTTTTTCTTATTATTTAAAGCGAAAAACAAACTGCACATGCATCGATGACGCTTCTACAGAAGTCCAGCAGTTGTTTTTGTTTTGTTTTTTTTTCATTTGAGAAAAACTGATGGTAAAATCTGACTCTGACCAAACTACATTTTGCTTGAGTACACAGTAATTTATATGTACCACAAAACAATGTAAAAAACAAAAAAGTCATCCATTTTTTTTTTTCTGAATTAAAAAAAAAATCCTCATGCAGCCATGTTAGTAAAAAAAAAATAAAAACTTCTAGGCTGTTAAAACGCGGAGAGGGAAAAAAATAAATAATGCTCAGTCAGTAAGTGGATTTTGAGTCAATAGTAATCAAATAATAATCGTTAAGTCTGGTGGGAAGGTGGAGTTGAGTGAGACGATGGATAAATAATGGGTTCAGTTTTGTCCCTGATAAAAGCTGTGATTGTAAATTGTAGAGAGGTGACATCCGGGCCGGAGAGTTGATTCTGAGTGTCATCAGCTTAAAACGTGGTAATGAAATCCATGAGATCTTGTGCTGTCCCAGGACAAAAGATAAAAATGGTAAAGAGTAAGGGGTCCCAATAAAGCCTTAAGGGATTCCAACAGAAATAGGTCAAAAACATGGAGATGGAGTTTGAAGGGGAGACAAAATGTTAATTTATTAACATATGAGGAGACCCAGGAGGCATCCGAGTCTGTGATACTAGGAGATGGCAAGTTTGTAATAGGAAACAGTAGGCGATAGTGTCAAAGGTGGAGGACAGGTGTAGAAGGAGAAAGATGAAGAAATGTTCTGAGGCATTTTGCATAACATCTAAGACGTCCTTCTGGCTTTTTGAACTCTGTCCTCTTTGTCATTCCTTCAGTTCCTTTAAACTTTTCCATTGATGGACCTTCCAAAGATGGAGCAGGACAGAAGCCACATGGCTGCTCGAATATTAGATCTCACCCTGGAGATAATCTACTGGATCACTGGAGAGGTGAGAGCTTCACATCACATCACTCTGATCTCTAGGAATAAAGCAGAGAAATGACGGGAAAGGTGAAGGATCCTTAGAATAGATGTAGTGATCGGCGTCTCCCCATACACAGGATCACACAGTAGTGAAGACGTCGTCTGGGGAGTGTGTGACCCCCCGTGTGTCAGGAGGACGGAGCCGGACCCCGAGTGACATCACCGAGCCTCCACCTCATTCACTGATACATGAGAAGAAGATCCTAGAACTGACCCACAGGATCACTGAGCTGCTGAGCGGAGAGGTGAGCGCTGCTGGGAATGCTGGGACATTATATAATAACGCCGGGGGAGGGGTCTGCTAATGACGGGTCATTGTGTGTGTCAGGTTCCTATAAGGTGTCAGGACGTCACCATCTATTTCTCCATGGAGGAGTGGGAGTATATAGAAGGACACAAGGATCTGTACAAGGACGTCACGATGGAGGATCACCAGCCCCTCACATCTCCGGGTAAGAAGAGACCATCCTGATTATAGAGGAGAGGCCGGGTCTGAGGTCACCTAGACTCCCCCCATCATCTGATCATCACATGTAGACGATGTATTCAGTCCTGTGTATATTTCCTATAGATGGATCCAGTCCGAGAAATCCACCAGAGAGAAGTCCCAGTCCTCTATATTCCCAGGATCGTCCAGAGGAGAAGCAGAATGTCCCCCTGGATCATCAGGTAGATGGAGCTGAGATTTCTGGAAATCCACCGGAGAGAAGTCCCAGTCCTCTATATTCCCAGGATCCTCCAGAGGAGAAGCAGAATGTCCCCCTGGATCATCAGGTAGATGGAGCTGAGATTTCTGGGAATCCTCTATAGACCGATGTAATGAAGCTTTCTACTGACCTCCAGCAGCAGTGGGGTGTAGGCTCCGTGTCCGCTGGGGTCGATAGCGGCTACAAATGGTTTCTGGTTTCATAAAAAATTAAGTTTTCAAAAATGTGGACATTCACTTGGCCAATAATATTGGGTGAGGATGAATGTACAGCTCTGCTGTGTAGATGGAAATAACAGCATAATGCCTCGGGTGAATGTAGATTCTGTCTGATATTCACTTTAGGAGATCCTTCTTTTGCGTCAAATTGGCTCATGACTTCTTGTGGTTTTTCTTGTCGACTAATATGTGATAAACTGTTGTTTGTTTTTTTTTTTGTCTCATAAATTATGTTGGATCCTTGCAGGAAAGTCATGGTGGAACGATGAGTGGACACGAAAAACCCTTATCCATGTCGGTGAATGGTAAGAGCCTTTCATAAATTCTGCGTTTTGTTCCTCTTGTATAATTTACAGACTGAGTTAATCTAAAACATCCTCCATAATATCCAATGGAGGAGATGTACATGACAGGAAACTTTCTGATCTTACCGAATTCCTCGTCCAGTGAGTTGGGTCAGTTGATATCAACATGTTCTTTTACTACAAGGCTCCGAGAAATGTCTGATATATTTAGGCCGGGGATGTCCCATTGTTCCCCCTGCGATTGACTTTTTGCCTATTGCCGTGCCCTCCTCTCCCAGTGTATAACATCTGGCCCCTTATCATGCCGTCTGCCTTTACTAACATGACAGAATGGCTGGTGGTGCAGAGCTCACTGATACCAGCGACATCCGGCAATAGGAGCAACCTGTGTAAAAAGTCCATTTATAACACTTCTTCTACCTGAATCTTTCCTTACATCACCAAGCACAATGCCAAACGTCAGATGGAGTGATGTAAAGCTGCAACCATTGGACTCTGGAGATGTTCTCTGCTGTGATAGATCACACTCCTCTATCTGCGTCTGATGGAGGCGTCTGGTTTGGCGATTCCAGAATACTACCCATCTGACTGCATTGTGACCACTATACAGTTCGGTTGAGGGATGAGCAGAGTTGATGGTGTTTACTGCACCAGGAGTAGCTGAGACAAGTAGGCTGAGAGCACCAGGAAAAGTATTGCTGAGTTGGTTGTATTAACTCCATGATGGATAGCACTCAGCCGCAGCTCAGTAGATAACCAGGTACTTGACTTTTGTACCTATATGCTGACTGTAACCTATTAACAGCTATCAGAGGTGTGGTGAGGCCAGGGACTGGAAATTCATATTCCCAGTTATGAAGGTCTCAGCAGGAAGGCTAGTCTGTCTGACTTCAAAGGACCCCAGGAGAGAATTGAATACAGGTCAGCTAGGATATATACCTTTGTAGTGCAAACGCCTATTCCTGACAAGAGTATGGGGGAGCTAATTGAATCATGGCAATGAGGAATAGCTAATTGAATTACCTCTGAAGTCAGGGGAAAGCTGTGTTAGATCAATTACCATGCGCACCTTACAATGAGGATGTTGCTGGGAAATGGATTATGAAATGTCTGATAGAAGGGAAGAGGAGATTACATGTAAATCGCCTATTTTCTGCCCTGCCCAAGTTATGTATAAATGTGTCCCTCTGTGAGAGAGGAGGGGTCTTCTGTTGAGGGTCACCTGTCGCTACAGATGGGCAGAAAGACACAAGGAACCGCCCTGGACCCATGACAGCACCCTTCCTGCCGTGTCCAGAGACCTTTGATGAAAGTGTGGTATATTCACTTTTATTCCTTTTAATTTTACTGTATCGTATTACTGCTTCCTTACTGTATTTGTCTGACTACTGTATATATATCTTGTAACCGCTTGTATATATTGTACCTAGCATCGCTCTTTTGAGTAAATAAACCTATAGAATTTATAAGCTCGCTTCACATTATCCTAAACCCGGAACTCACGGAAGTTGTGAGGAAGGATCAGGGGCACGTGGCTCCGATCGGTTTGAGACAATTGGTGGCAGCGGTGGGATTTGGATATCTGTGAACTGAGCTCGGTGCTAGTTAGTAGATCAGACATAGTATACAGTGAAAGCGTGTGTACGATACTGTACCCTTCCCACTCTTAGGACAGAAAACTATCTCTTATTTGTCTACGGTCTCTGGTGGATGGCATACTGCCTCAGAAGCAAAGGTTCCCAGATTAGTGCTACCAGAGGGGACGCTGAGCAGATGGATGGTGGCAGTGTGGTGCCAGTCGCTGACCAGACTGAGGTGTCAGAGGAGGGTGGAAGTGCCCCCGACACCCACGAAAATCCTGGACATTCTGTTATGCCATCCACAGCTCCAGCTGGAGGGGCCAGTAACCCGGCCCTGGACACTCTTATGCAGGCCTACCTCCAGGCTCTGAGAGATGGACAGCAGGAGCAGAGCCAGGCCGTGCTCCACATGTGGCAAGCTGAGCGAGATGCCCAGGAAAGAAAGTGGCAAGCTGAGCGAGATACCCAGGAAAGAAAGGAGGAGAGGCAGTACCAGCTACAGTTAGCCCAGCTGCGGAGCCGGCAGGACCCACCGGCTCAAACAGCACAGACTCCAGCAGCCCCAAGAGCTAAGCTGCGCTCAGAGGATCTGCCTGTCCTGGAATCGGACGGAGACCTGGACTTTTCCCTGAAAGGGTTTGAATAGGTGTGTCTCCAGTACCAGGTACCCAAGGCAGACTGGGCACGCACCCTGTCCACCAGGCTAAGAGGGAGAGCCCTGGACGCTTTCTTGTCTCTCCCTGCAGCCCAGCACCAGGACTATGACCTCATTAAAGCTGCGCTGATCCTGAGGTACCGTCTCACGCCTGAGGTGTACAGAGTGAAATTCCGCAGCCTGAGGAAACGACCGACCGAGAGCCACCTAGAGACTCTGCTCCAGATGCGTGTCCAGCTTCACAGATGTGCAGAGGGAGAGATAGACAATCCCGACGAAGCAACCTTGGACCTGTTCCTCAAGGAGCAATTCTTAAACATTTGCTCGGAGGAAGTGCAACAATATGTCCTGGACCGGAAACCCCAAGATGTCAGAACTGCTGCGAAGCTAGCGGATGAGTACGTCGCCAACCGGACGTCGCGGAGACCCGTCAGCAGCGGCTGGAGGGGGGGGTAAGACTAACCCTGCAGTTTCCCCTGAGACTACCCCCGCCCGAAAACCTATGGGCCCCATTGTTCCCCCTTCCAAGCCCCAGGGAGGACCCCCTCGATGTCACGCCTGCAATCAGCCGGGACATTACAGGGCGAACTGCCCTAGCCAGAAGAGGAACCCCCCCTACTTCCCAAACCCCAGCAGCGGGTCCAACAGTTTATGTGGTGGGGAGGGGTGGGGCCAGGCCTAATGACAATCTCCAGCAAGTGACTATGGGGAATTAAGTGGTTATGGGACTAAGGGACACGGGGGCCGAAGTGACCCTATTACAGCCTGAACTGGTACCCCCGGAGAGTATCATCCCTGGAAAGACTCTGACCGTCAGCGGGGTTGGTACGGAGAAGATAACTCTTCCCATGGCTTGTGTGCATCTGGATTGGGGTGTGGACAAGGGGCTGGTAGAGGTCGGGGTTACATCTCGTCTCCCTGCTAATGTCTTGTTGGGGACAGACTTGGGGCCTCTCATCTCTCAGTATGGGAAGAGAGCAGCCCCACTGCCCTGTGGTAATGCATCTCTAAGTGATATTATACTTTGTGGTACCATACATGCTGATCCTTGTAGTGACGTGCCAGCTGACAGGAGTGCAGCTGGGGGGGATTTAGCCCCTCTTCCTGCTCTCTCAGCTGACATGTCCAGCTCTGAACTTTTCAGTGAGAATGCTAATGTAATTCATTGTCGTGCTAATGAACTCTCTGGCTTGGCTGAGGAGCTGGTGGGGGCCTTGCCGGCCCCTCCCAACTGTCAGCTTGCACATGATCCCTCCAGCAGCTCAAAACCTAGTGAACCTGTCAAGTGTGTATCACATGTTGGGGCAACCCACAGTGACCCCAAAACCCATCCAGGTGAGGGAAGGGGACCGGGACTCCCTGAGGAGACCCCGGGCATTGCTGTGGTCACCCGCAGCAGGAGGGCTCAGGAGGCAGAGGCTGCTTTGCACCCTGACTCCTCCACCCCATCACCTGGGTCTGGGACTGGGCCCACTGGTGTTAACCCCCCAGCGCCGTTCCCTGAGGGTTCCGGTGAGAGTGCGGCCTTCAGGTCCCTGTTAGCGGGCTCCAGCCAGGAGTTCCAGGCGGCTGTCCAAGCCGACAGCCGACAGCAGACTGGAAGCCTTAAAGGAACGCGCAGGTAAGCCCCCCTTGGAGACAGACAAGGACCGCTTGTTCTGGGACCTAGGGAGGCTGTATAGGGAAACACTGCCCACAAATGGGCAAGAAGGTTGGCACGGCGAGAAGCACCTAGTGGTACCTCAGCCGTACCGGGCTGAGCTGTTACAGCTCGCGCATGAAATTTCGTTGGCTGGTCACCTAGGGGTCGCTAAGACCAAGGCTCGGCTAGCCCACTTGTTTTATTGGCCTAAGATGGGGACAGCAGTAGCTGCCTACTGCCCTTCGTGTGTCACCTGTCAGAGGATGGGGAAGGCGGGGGCCAGGCCCTAAAGCCCCATTGATACCTCTGCCCATAGTAGGTGAGCCTTTCCAGCGGACTGCTGTGGACCTCATGGGGCCGCTGCCCATTCCCAGCAGCTCCGGGAAACACTACATACTAACGGTAGTAGACTACGCTACTAGGTACCCAGAAGCTGTCGCGCTGTCCTCCATCCGGGCAGACGTAGTGGCCAAAGCCCTGCTGAAAATCTTCACCCATGTTGGTTTCCCCCAGGAGATGCTCACGGACCGAGGGACCCAGTTCATGTCTGACTTGATGCTGAGCCTGTGTAAGCAAACAGGGGTGCAACATCTGGTGTCCAGCCCGTATCACCCACAGACTAATGGCCTGTGTGAACGGTTCAATGGCACGTTGAAACAGATGATCCGAATGTTGGTCGAGTCCCAGGGACGCGACTGGGAGCGACACCTCCCACATCTGTTGTTTGCTTACCGGGAAGTGCCTCAAGCCTCAACGGGGTTCTCCCCCTTCGAGCTCCTGTATGGAAGACGGGTACGGGGACCCCTCGCTCTCTTGAGGGAATCCTGGGAGGAAGAAGCAGCCACCCCGGGCGTTTCAGTCGTGGAATTTGTCTTGCGATTCCGTGACAGAATGCAGGCTCTGACGCAGCTGGTGCATGACAACATGGTCCAGGCCCAGGCAGAGCAGAAGCGCTGGTATGACCAGAATGCTCGGGAGAGGACATACCAGGAAGGGCAGAAAGTATGGGTCCTAGTCCCTGTGCCCCAGGACAAGCTTCAGGCAAGATGGGAGGGCCCTTATGACGTGCATCAGCACCTCAGCAAGGTCAATTACCTGGTCACAATTGACCCGGTCCGGAACAGGCAGAAGGTCTTCCATGTCAACATGATGAAAGCACATCATGACAGGGAAGCCTGTGCCTTTCCGGTGTGCAGTCTGCCGGAGGAAGGGGAGGAGGAGGACCTCATGGATCTGCTCGCACATGCCCGTGCGGGAGGGTCCATGGAGGATGCCCCCATGAACATCCTTCTGTCTGAGGACCAACGGTCCCAGCTGAAGGAGGTCATGCGCCCTTTCCCTGGCCTCCTCTCGGGAAAGCCTGGGCGGACAAAGCTGGCAGTCCACTGAATGGACACGGGGAATCACGCACCTATCCGGCGAACGGCATATCGCGTCTCCTTGGAGGTAAAGGAGCAAATGCGGAAGGAGATTTCCGAGATGCTGGAGCTGGGGGTGATCCGCCCGTCTACCAGCGCATGGGCCTCACCTGTAGTCCTCGTACCCAAAAAGGACCGGACGACCCGGTTCTGTGTGGATTACAGGGGGCTCAATGCCATTACCGCCTATGACGCGTTCCCCATGCCGAGCATCGACGACCTGCTTGACCGGTTGGGCAAGGCTCAGTACTTGACCATCATGGACTTGAGCCGAGGATACTGGCAGATTCCCCTGTCCCCAGAGGCACAGGAGAAGTCAGCCTTTATCACTCCTTTTGGACTGTATGAGCCCACCGTCATGCCATTTGGCATAAGAATGCCCCCGCCACTTTCCAGCGGATGGTCAATACCTTGCTGTCAGGGTGCGAAGGGTTTGCAGCTGCGTACCTGGATGACATTGCCGTCTTCAGCCCCACTTGGGAGGAACACCTTCGGCACCTGTCTGAGGTGCTGGGGCGGATCCACCGGGCAGGCTTGACCATCAAGCCGGGAAAGTGTCAGATGGGCATGACCGAGGTCCAATATCTGGGACACCGGGTAGGCGGGGGGAAACTGAGACCAGAACCCGGGAAGGTGGATGCAATCACGACCTGGCCCACACCAAGGACCAAGAAACAGGTGATGTCTTTCTTGGGTACAGCCGGGTACTATAGGAAGTTCAACTGGACAGCGGACTACGAGCACTTCTTCCAGGCCTTGAAAGCTGCCCTGGCGGCAGCCCCTGTACTCCAGGCGTACGACGACTCCCGGCCGCTTGTAGTACAGACTGACGCCAGCACCTACGGACTCGGTGCGGTGCTGAGCCAACCTGACTCAGCAGGTCAAGAGCACCCTGTTCAATACCTCAGTTGGAAACTTCTGCCGAGGGAAGTGGCCTACTCTAGGGTGGAGAAGCAATGTCTGGCGATCGTGTGGGCTCTGCAGCATCTGCAGCCATACGTGTACGGGCGCCATTTCACCGTGGTGACAGACCACAACCCCCTCACTTGGCTATCTCGAGTAGCCGGTGAGAGCGGAAGGTTGTTGCGTTGGAGCCTAGCTCTCCAACACTACAACTTTGATGTTCGGTATAAGTCTGGCCGGGCCCACGGTAACGCAGATGGGTTATCCAGGCAAGGGGAGGCAGCTGAAGTGCTTGCGGATGATGACCAACGAGGTCTTCCTCCGAACGCACTCTAAAAGGGGGAGGTATGGTGAAGCCAGGGACTGGAAATTTATATTCCCAGTTATGAAGGTCTCAGCAGGAAGGCTAGTCTGTCTGACTTCAAATGACCCCAGGAGAGAATTGAATACAGGTCAGCTAGGATATATACCTTTGTAGTGCAAACGCCTATTCCTGACAAGAGTATGGGGGAGCTAATTGAATCATGGCAATGAGGAATAGCTAATTGAATTACCTCTGAAGTCAGGGGAAAGCTCCTGTGTTAGATCAATTACCATGCGCACCTTACAATGAGGATATTGCTGGGAAATGGATTATGAAATGTCTGATAGAAGGGAAGAGGAGATTACATGTAAATCGCCTATTTTCTGCCCTGCCCAAGTTACGTATAAATGTGTCCCTCTGTGAGAGAGGAGGGGTCTTCTGTTGTGGGTCACCTGTCGCTACAGATGGGCAGAAAGACACAAGGAACCGCCCTGGACCCTTGACAGCACCCTTCCTGCCGTGTCCAGAGACCTTTGATGAAAATGTGGTATATTCACTTTTATTCCTTTTAATTTTACTGTATCGTATTACTGCTTCCTTACTGTATTTGTCTGACTACTGTGTATATATATATCTTGTAACCGCTTGTATATATTGTACCTAGCATCGCTCTTTTGAGTAAATAAATATATAAAATTTATAAGCTCGCTTCACATTATCCTAAACCTGGAACTCACGGAAGTTGTGAGGAAGGATCAGGGGCACGTGGCTCCGATTGGTTTGTGACAAGAGGGTATATGGAGACTGACTGTATTCTGATAAATCTCTTTAACATTTTTTAAATATTATGACGCCATTTTTTTTTCTTTTTTTCAGGTGAAAACTGGATAAGAAGGTTAAATACAAATCTCCTTTCATCTCCTTATTATGAAGTGGCAGATAATCATTCACAAATTGGAAAAAGTAGCACTGAACATAGACTTGAAAAAATATTATCGTCTTCTGAATGTGGAAAAAAGAAATCTAATCATCACAAAGATGAAAGACAATATTCTTGTTCAGAATGCGGGAAATGTTTTACCCAGAAATCAAGTCTTGTTGGACATCAGAGAATTCACACAGGGGAGAAGCCGTATTCATGTTCAGAGTGTGGGAAATGTTTTACCCAGAAATCAGATCTTGTTGGACATCAGAGAATTCATACAGGAGAGAAGCCGTATTCATGTCCTGAATGTGGGAAGCGTTTTGCTCATAGATCGAATATTATAGAACATATGAAAATTCACACAGGGGAGAAGCCGTTCTCCTGCTCAGAATGTGCTAAAAGTTTCATCAGTAAATCACATCTTGCAAAACATCAGAGATGTCACACAGGGGAGAGGTCATATTCATGTCCTGAGTGTGGAAAAGGTTTTATTCAAAAGTCAAATCTTATAAATCATCTAGGAACTCACACAGGGGAGAAGCCGTTTTCTTGCTCCGAATGTGGGAAATGCTTTTTGGCTAAAGGTCATCTTGAGAGACATCAGAAAAGCCACACGGGGGAGAAGCCGTTTCCTTGCCTTGAATGTGGGAAATGCTTTTTGGTTAAAGACCATCTTGAGAGACATCAAAAAAGCCACGTTGGGGAGAAGAGGTTTTCATGTGAGTCATGTGGAAAATGCTATATGCGTAAAGATGCTCTTGAGATACATCAGAGAGTTCACACAGGGGAGAAGCCGTACTCCTGTCCTAAATGTCAAAAGTCTTTTAGTCAGAAATCACATTTTAATGAACATCTAAGAAGTCACACAGGGGAGAAGCCGTTTTCATGTTCAGAATGTGGGAAATGTTTTACCCATAAAGCCATTCTTCTTAAACATCTGAGAACGCACACAGGGGAAAGGCCATTTTCATGCTCGGAATGTGGGAAATGTTTTAAATGCAAATCACATCTTGTTAAACATCAGAAGTTACACAAGGGAGAAGACCTATTAATGTTCACATTGTAGGAAATTTGGCAGGTGTATGGCTCCGTTATAGGAGCTGTTGCCTTACAGAAAACCATTACTGCTCAGACTTTTGGTTTGATCTCTGTTTTATCTATTGTTTGTTAATGGCTTGAATCAGCATGGATAACTGTCCCGGGAGCTGAGAACTCACATATGGTTAACATCAGAAGTTTATATTAATATAATAAGAACATTTTATCCCAATACTCGTGTAAGAAACACGGATATCCATAACGATGTAACTTCTTTAAAAAATATATATATTTAACAGAGGTGACTGCGAGCAACTTCATAGTCAAGATACAATGCTTTGTCAGACACATTCTTATTTTCCTTTGTGCATTCAGTGCAATTCAGATCGAAAGAGGCAAGACACAGAAATCTTAAAACTTTAACACAATTGTTTTGCCATGACTCTGATACCATCAAAATTAAAGTAAGAATCACGTGGAAAGATGTCTTAGTGCATTTTCCCACAACCCAACCAAATTCATCATCTAAGGTCAGTGTGTATGACTCCCAAACTAATAAAATCACAGAGGAATAATGGTCTTCATTATGTTTTATTAAAGACTCGGCCCTACACATGTGATGCTAAAGGGGAACTCGGCAACAAAGGTTTCATTAGGTCTAGAGAAGGGATGTCAAACTGAAATGCACAGAGGGACAAAATTAAAAGCTTGGATAAAGTTGCGCCCCAACCTTGATATCTATTAAAAAAAAATGTCCACAATTGAGGACGTTTTTCCTTCATCAAATATAACGATGAACCTTTGCATATGGAAACAGACTTAAAGGGGTTGTCCCACGAACAACCTTCACATGCACGGTATGATGATCCTACTGTAACTCCCCCAAGCAAAGTATGGTGACCCCAACACAGTATGATTCCCCAACTGTAATCCCCACACAGAACTCCAGACAGTATAAAGGCCCCCACATAGTGCTCCATACAGTATAATGGCCCCCACATAGTGCTCCATACAGTATAATGGCCCCCACATAGTCCTCCATACAGTGTAATGAGCCCCACATAGTGCTCTATGCTGTATAATGGCCCAACTTAGTGCTTGATACGGTATAATTGCCCCACATGATGCGCCATTCAGTTTAATTGCCTCCACATAGTGCCCAATACAGTATAATGGACCCCACATAGTGCTAATGGCCCCCACATCGTGCTCCACACATTGTAATGAGCCCCACATACTGCCTCATACTGTAAAATCAGTGAATATGAATAGCGGTACCAGAGCGCCAATAACAGGGCAAAAATATTAAAAGGACTGATTTATTAATACACACAACGCGTTTCCCCCTGTTGGGGTGCGGTAGAGCTGCCTTTAATCTATTGTTCTTTCACCTGTGGGAGCAATTTAATTAGAATTACTACCTTGGTTTTCCAAGCTGCGCTGCCCTAACCCCTCCGGAACGCTGGCGGGGGTGTTGGTGAAGCTGGGCGTCTCTCTCGGTGTTACATGCTACTAACCTGACCACGTGATCCACCACCGAGAGATCAGGATCTGTGAACGCCGCTGGAAATAGATGACAGCCACCAACAGAGCGGAGCTTGTGGAGCTTTACACTGGGGTTGTGCAGAGGTGCACAACTTCATAAGGTTAGTAGCCATCCCCACACCCCTCTAACAATTGCAATACTGAGTCATCCATTGCGCCTTGTTCTCTCCTCTCTTTTCATACTGTAAAATGGCCCCCACATTGTCCTCCATACAGAATAATGGGCCCCACATAGTCCTCCATACAGTATAATGGGCTCCACATAGTCCTCCATACAGTATAATGGCCCCACATAGTCCTCCATACAGTATAACGGGCCCCCACATAGTCCTCCATACAGTATAATGGGCCCCACATAAAATAAATACTCACCTCTCCTCAATCCCCTGTTTCTCTGGTCTCTACAGCGCATCTTTTGATCATCTGCACTGCTCGGCACAGCGGGCGTGTTGTAATGAAATCATCGTGCCCGCTGCGCTGAGACGTCAAGACGCAGAGGAAGAATGATGGTGGAGGGCTTGGGCCAAATAAACTCACCCTGCGGGCCAGAGTTTGACATGTGTGGTCTAGACTAAAGTGAATACAGCCAGTGGAGATGGTGTAGTAGGACCTGAGGTGAGATGAATGTGCAATTAACCTAATGTGTCGGAGTTTAGGCAGCTCAAGAAAGGCAAAGGATATTCCACCAAATGTTTTCCTGTCCCAAAAATAGGCCGTGCATTTTGTAGTCTGAGATGTTCTGTGTGACGTCACAGGAAGCCGGTGCTGCACTCACTGCTTTTATCACATCTATATAACAAAGGAAGAAAAAAATTCTGCCATTGATGTTTTGCTTTTGTGGTGCTCACTGTGCCGTAAAACTGTAACTTTATGTTATGGGTCAATTGTTTGGAAATTCCAAATTTTTGATTTTTTTTTGTGTTTTAATACTTTTACAAAATTTAAACTTTTTATAAATAAAAATTTGGTTTGTTTCCTCATATTCTGAGACCCATAACTACTCTTTGTGTGTGGATGAAGCTGTAGGAGGTTCTTTTTTTGTGGGTCGAGGTGTGATTTTTTTTTTTTATTGGTAACAAAAAATGATAAAACCTTCAACGTATCCCAAAATCATTCCATTTTTTTTACACTGTCAGGTGGCCGCAAACAGCAATTCTAGATTTTATCTTTTAATCAGACAACCCTTTAATTATTGTCGACCTACTCAACCCACCGAATTCATCCATTTCTGAAGACGACTCTCATATCTTCATCAAAAACAATAATTCTTTATCAATTAAAAAAAATCTCAAAATATCACAATTGATAAGATCAAATAGGAGCTTACTTAAGTATGTGAAGCCAGTGGATATCGTGCACATATTGATGTAGGAAAATCAAAATATAAGAGGCATCTGCCCACTCTGCTCCTCTACGGTAATGATGCTGTTGAATTTTGTCACGCGTTCGTTGGTCCCTTCGGAGCTTATGTCCGAATCCCACTGCAAAACCGCATTCAGGCGCATGTGCCGACGCGGCCATAGACTATAATGGTGCTGACCAGGTAAACGTTCGATCTGACGTGCATCACTGTCAGGGGGGAAGCCTACTGGAGGTGGACACTCCGACGTAATAGACTGCGAGTGGGTGTCCATTTCCAGTAGGCTTATACCCCCCAAAATTATGTCAGACAGAGCACACGGTCGTTCAGTCCGCACCATTATACTCTATGGCCCGAATCCCGTTTGGCGGGGCGGTTCAGACATAAGCCCCGACGGTACCAACGAATGTATGACAAAATGCAATGTGAAAGCCCCCCTAACAGAATACAATTAACATAAGTAGAGGAGTGCAGAGTGAACCGAAGAAATGTAGCGGCACACATTGGCACAAGTGCAATGAGTAGGTGCACATTCACACTGTGGCCATTAACAGAGAAAATCCCCTGCAGTAAGTAAATAAACAGCAATAGTACCTAACACAGGGGACTTTTTAATCAATAAATCAAAAATGCATAAAAACCATTGAACCAATCAGGTGTCGGTCCTGAGCTGCCCCAATCTATATTGGACCTGCTGGCACCTAGTGAGGTGAACTACTAGAGTTCGGGACCATCCTGATTGGGTACACCTTGTCATGGTGGGATGTATTTTACGTTTTTTTTTTTAATCAAAATAGTGTCAATTAAGTGCCCTATGTTATTTACATGTACTATTACTATTTACTTAATGGTCACATTTCTTCGATTTTGCAATAGACATATTCCATAAGCCCCTTCTCAAGGCTCATCAGAGCTTCTCCAATAGTGCCCCCCGATTGGGACAGATTCCCTCTATACTTCACAGTCCTGAAGAGGGCGCTGTCATTCCAGATTCGCCTACATAGCAGCAATCAAAGGTCCCATCACCATGAAACCCTGTTACCTGTAAGTAGTCCAGGCAAATCAGGCCCCCCGGAACTGCCCATTCAAACCAGGACACCATCCACAGGAGTCTGACAATAGACGGTATCAGGAAGATGGTAGACGAGGGCTAAGAGCTATGTCAGTGACTGGAGAAGCGATATCATCAACTCACAGAAACTGACCATGTATCGGAGTCTACAGAGAGACTGTAGACTGACTCCATATCTGGGGAAACTCCCGGACCCCAGAGACCACCAGATCCTGAGCCGGTAGACCCATTCTGGTCATCGAATCCGGCCGGCACAGACAGAGCTCCAAGCCGAGGGAGGACAGACTGCCCACACTGTGACCTGGAGTCCCTGGAGGATGAGAGCCACCTCCTGCTACACTGCACCAAATACTCAGCAGTGATGGACACTTGTGGCACCCCAGGGGTCCAGTTGCCACAGTGGCATTGCCTCCCTCACAAGAGGTGATGTCATGCCTGGAAGCAAGCAGGGGTCCCCTAATCAGGTTTTACTAAGCATGCAACACTTACCTGGCTCCAGACCAGCAGGGGGAGCTCCTCCCCTTGGCAACTGGGATCTTGGGGCAGGGTTAGTTAGACTTAGTGTGAGGAGTTGAAGTCAGGACGTCGAGGAGAGAGGAGCTGGGGACAGGAGGTGCGCGGCAGCTCATCCCAGAAGGACCAGCACAGAGGAACCGGAGTCCGAGGCTGTGGGGCACTGAAGGCCCAGCAGCAGAAACCGGAGGGCAGGAAACTGCAGGTCTCCTGGCCCCATCAGACGCCCGGAGGCTCAGCAGCACAGAGGGCCCAGCACCGCCACGTGGGAGCGACGCACCAGCAAGGCCCGAGCTGCCTGCCATACGGGTGAGCACAAAGACGTTGCACTCAGGGACGAGGGCCACCGCACAGCTACAAGCAGCAGGGCCAAAGAGATTAGTGGAAAGGGAAGGCCTCCAACTTCACCTGGCAAGGAGGATTCTTTACTTGCTTCCAGGCTGCCCGGACTTCCACTTCTAGCCAGTACTCTAGTCCCGGCCTGTCTAATCACCACCAGTAAAGATAAGAGGAAACCGCCATTAAGTTGTGGACTGATTATTGCTGCGCCATCAGACCCTGCACTACAACGCCCAGCATAACCCATAACATCTACACTGCCCTGGAGCTCAGCTCTACCTGTGGAGAGCCACACCATCCCTGCTGCAGTAACATCAGCTCCAGAGGACCTGCTCCGCAGCGGCGGCTCCCCTAGCCGCATACCACAGGTGGCGTCACGAACTTTATACAATCACTATAAATCCCCTATCAATAACCCCTTTTTATTGACCGCCCTGGGTCACGGACCGGGTCACCGCCACTGTGACATCCCCCAGCATCTACCGGCCCGGCACCGAGTACCCCACGGCCCAGGGGGCGCGTCAACTTGGCGTCACGAACACGATTCACGAAGCCCGGTATAACCGGGTCCTGTGTGCCATAGACTTTACTAAACGGTGTTATCACGTGGTTTGCCAACCGCAGAGGGGGAAGAAAGAAGCCCCAATCCGGGACCGCCGGGTAAGAGATTCTTCCGCCTGCAGAGCAGCATACTGGTACGTCAGCAGACGCCCAGGACCTGGCTGAGGTTCACTAGGGGGGAGGAAGATGCCCAACACGGAGGAGGGTTCAGCCGCAGGCGCAGCCGTCGCCACTGTAATGCCGTTATCAATGCGATACATACCGAGGGCGGCGTGGTTGCCCCAGTACTCAGGGGAGTCGCACACCCTGAACGACTTTGAGGAGAGACTGCGCAGTTTGTTTAAAGTGTACCCCTGTCTGAGGAGCAAAAAGTCAGCATCCTCATAGGCCAGCTAATCGGTGCGGCCCAGAGAGAGGTGAAGTCCTGGCCGGGCAGGGACAAAGGCACTGTCAAGGAAATACTGGCCCGGTTGAAGGACACCTTTGACACCCGCACCGCAGCAGAAATTAAAATGAAGTTTTACGGGTGCAAACAAAGGGTGCAGGACAGTGTACAGCAGGGGTCCTCAAACTTTTTAAACAGGGGGCCAGTTCACGGTCCCTCAGACCATTGGAGGGCCGGAATATAGTTTTTTAAAAAAACTATGAACAAATTCCTCTGCACACTGCACATATCTTATTTTGTAGTAAAAAAAAAACAATACAGGAACAAATACAATATTCAAAATGAAGAACAAGTAAAGTTAAATCAACCGGTATTTCAATAGGTAGGTAACTGTACCCAATAGGCAGCATAGGTCCTCAATAGGCAGGTAAATGTCCCCAATAGGCAGGTAAATATCCCCAATAGGCAGCATAGGTCCTCAATGGGCAGGTAAATGTTTCCAATAGGCAGGCTGTTTCCCCCTTATAATGCCATATGCAGGCTGTTCCACCCCTTATAATGCCCCATGCAGGCTGTTCCCCCCTTATAATGCCCCATGCTGGATGCCACCCCCCATATAATGCCCCATGCAGCATGTCACCCCCCCCCCATATTATGCCCCATGCAGGATGTCCCTTTCCCCCCATATAATGCCCCATGCAGGATGTCCCTTTGCCCCCCCATATAATGCCCTATGCAGGATGTCACCCCCCCCATATAATGCCCCATGCAGGATGTCACCCCCCATATAATGCCCCATGCAGGATGTCACCCCCCCATATAATGCCCCATGCAGGATGTCACCCCCCATATAATGCAGCATGTCACCCCCCCATATCATGCCCCATGCAGCATGTCATCCCCCATATAATGACCCATGCAGCATGTCACCCCCCCATATAATGCCCCATGCCGCATGTCACCCCCCCATATAATGCCCCATGCAGGATGTCACCCCCCATATCATGCCCCATGCAGGATGTCACCCCCCCATATTATACCTCTTGCAGGATGTCACCCCCCCCCCATATAGATGACCTATGCCTCCACACATTAAAAAAAAAAAAATCCAATACTCACCTCACTTCTAACTTGCTGCCGCTGCTCTACTCTGGTTTGGACTCCAGCGTCGCGGCGGCATCATCCCGCTCTGCACTGCCTGTGACGGCACGCGGAAGGGCACGGTGTAAAGACGTCACCGCGCCCTCTGACCTGAGACGTCACAGGAAGCGCAGAGCAGGAAGACAGCGGATCTGCAGAGGCACGGGGAGAGGTAAGTATCTGCCTGCCGGGGCCCTGAGCAAGCGGGGGAGAAGGGCGGGCACTGACACCGCTCTCCTCTCCTCCGCCCATAGCCCGGCGGGCCGGATAAAAGTCCTCCGCGGGCCGCATGTGGCCCGCGGGCTGTAGTTTGAGGACCCCTGGTGTACGGGACTATGCTCTAAGCCTGCAGGAGGCGCTGCGGGCCATCAAACAGGTAGACTCTGACAGTGTGCATGATGAGGACAGATTGCTAACTGAGCAGTTTATTGAGGGGCTCCTGTCCAGCGCTCACTGGACACAGCTGCGCATTATGGCTCTGCAAAACCCTGATCTGGACTTTGCGCAATTTAAAGACAGAGCCATCCGGGTGCTGTGGGAATCAACACCAGGAGGCGCTGCACCGCATCGGCGCCCAGCTATCACCTACCACCAGGAGGTGGCATCCTTTTCCCCAGAACCTGTGGAGGCTGACGCGCAGACCCTAGATAATGATCCATTTGCAGACCTGCGCCTTCAGGTCCAGGAGCTGACCAAAAGTGTGGCTGCGTTAACCAAAACCATGCAGGCCGTTCAAGTGTCCAGATAATGTCCCATGGAGACAACAGAGAAGGATTCCACCGATCAGAGGGAGGAACAGCGCTCTCTACGACCAGGACGGACAACGCATCTGCCGCCGCTGTAAAAAGGCGGGGCATTTTGCATGATTCTTCGGTTTAAAACAAGCAATCCCTGGGGCAGAGGGCCAACCCCCAGGAGTAAAACGACCAGGCCCACAAAGCTGGCGAGACAAGTACGTGGGAGGTCGACCGGTTATGCCTGTCGTGCTTGATGGCATCCCAATGAACGCGTTGCTGGACACTGGGTCCCAGGTGACCACGATGCCATATATCCTTTATAAACAATACTGGACTGATTCAGACATTACCCGCTGTCCACATGAACATCTTAGCATCTATGCCAGCAATGGTCAGTCCTTGCCTCAGGTGGGGTATAAAGAGGTGACCATAAAAGTTTGCAAAGTAGAATTGCCATCACAAGGAATGATTATTGTTGATATTGGTCGCCGAGAAAGTCATCCCATGATAACTATAGGCACTAATGTGATAGAAAATTGTCTTGGAGAAATTATTGTTTTGTTGCAACAGGTCGCAGAGACTGCCAGTTCCAGTCAGCAGCGAGTTCTGCAGAAGGAGATCAGAGCCCTCATGAAAAGTCAACAGGTAGAACTGTCTGGTGGAGAAGTCGGCAGTGTCAGGATGAGTGATCCATTCCCCATTGCAATGCCCCCTAGGAGTGAAATGTTGATATGGTGTCGAGCAGCAATCTGTCTCAGGGGTCAAGATTATCAGGCCCTGGTAGAACCCATGTACTCTGATAGGCCCACCATCTTGACAGCCAGGGGGGTAGTCGATGTCCGCAAGGGGAGAGTACCGATACGCATCCTGAATTGTGGGGAGAAAGAGGTCCATTTACCCCGGTATGCCACCCTTGCTAAGCTATTCACTGTCAGTAACAACTCAATAAAGACAGTGGAACCCTTGCCTCCATCCAAACCGGCGGATGATAACGGCTCCAAGGGGCAGATGGAGGATTGGTGTCAGAAGCTACAAGTAGGCACTGACTCCACCCCTTTGCACCAAAAGCATGGAGTATACCGGGTGGTCCAAGAATATGAGTGAGTCTTCAGCAAACACCCACTAGACTTTGGGCAGGTAAAAGGGGTCCAACCTCATATCCCCACAGGAGATCATCCGCCCATTAAAGAGAGGTACCGGCCTGTACCCCCAGCTCACTATCAATGTGCCAAAGGAATGTTACGGGAGATGAAGGAGGCTGGGGTGATCAGAGATAGTTGTAGCCCCTGGGCAGCTCC
The DNA here is from genome assembly GCF_046119375.1 of Phyllobates terribilis. NCBI lineage: Eukaryota > Metazoa > Chordata > Amphibia > Anura > Dendrobatidae > Phyllobates > Phyllobates terribilis. The sequence goes on from NW_027362762.1 coordinate 19,647,789, forward strand.
ATTAGTTCTCGTTAGAAAGAAGGATGGTACAATGAGGATGTGTGTTGATTACAGGCAGGTTAACCGCATTACACATAAGGACGCCTACCCATTACCCAGAATTGAGGAATCATTAGCAGCACTGAGATCAGCTAACTATTTCTCCACTTTGGATCTCACCAGTGGGTACTGGCAGGTTCCTGTGGCAGAGGCGGACAAAGAAAAGACTGCGTTTACAACACCAATGGGCCTCAGCGAGTTCAACTTCATGCCATTCGGGCTCTGCAACACCCCAGGAATCTTCCAGCGGTTAATGGAGTGCTGCCTAGGACACAAGAACTTCGAAACTGTCCTGCTGTTCCTGGACGACGTAATTGTCTACTCGAAAACATATGAAGACCACCTGGAGCACCTGGCCGAGGTGTTCGAAGCCCTATCTGGTTTTGGCCTGAAGGTAAAGCCGTCCAAATGCCACCTGTTGAAGCCCAAGGTGCAGTACCTAGGTCATGTGGTAAGCGCCGAAGGTGTAGCACCAGACCCAGAAAAAGTCACCTTGATTAAAGACTGGCCAAGACCCTCCACTATTAAGGAAGTGCAGCAATTCCTCAGGCTGGTAGGCTACTACAGGAGATTTATCAGGGGTTTCACCAAGATAGCGGCACCCATGTAGGACCTCTTAGTGGGCCAGTCCAAGAAGGCCAAGAACCCGAAACCTCCGTTCAAATGGGGTAAACCAGAGGACGAATCTTTCACCCGACTGAAGATGGCTCTGACCGGAGACAAAGTCCTGTCCTACCCTGACTATGGCCAACCCTTTATACTTCATACAGATGCCAGCAACGTGGGATTGGGAGCGGTGTTGTCCCAGGTACAGCAAGGCAAAGAGAGAGTGATTGCCTACGCCAGCAGGAAGCTCCGGCCCACGGAAAGGAACCCCGACAACTACAGTTCCTTCAAGTTGGAGTTTCTCGCCATAGTCTGGGCTGTAACAGAGCGCTTCAAGCACTATCTCGCCTCCTTCAAATTTACAGTCTTCACAGATAACAACCCTACAGGAGAAACGATGGATGGCCCGACTGTCTAACTACGAGTTTACCATCAAGTATCGGGCGGGGCATAAAAATGCAAATGCTGATGCGCTGTCCAGGATGCCCAACTTGCCAGATGGGGGAGAAGACCTGGAAGAGCTGGAGGAGATAGCGATACCCGCTTTCCATCATCATGGGGTGACCCAGTGTTCCCACTGTGTGAGGGACAAGCGCTCCGCCAACAGAGAGACCACGTTCAACCCATTGCCCCACCATGGATGGGCAGAGACGCAGGATAGCGACCCCGGCTGTCCGCCTAGTCAAGGAGTTGCTGACGCAAGATGACTCGCACCCTGATCCAGATGCTGCACGGAGACCCAACAGTTGTGGAAGGAGAAGGGCAAGCTGTTCATCTACGAGGGAAACCTGTGTCTAAGAAGCATCAACTCCAAGACACACGAATTGGTCTGGCAGGTGCTAGTCCCAAGGCGGGATGCACCAATGGTCTTAGAAGCATACCACGATGGAGCAGGACACTTTGGGTGGAAGAAGTTGGAAGTCCTGCTACGTGAGCGATTCTACTGGGTTGGCATGAGGAATGCAATCGAGAGATGGTGTCGAGAATGTGGTCCATGCAACCTGAGACGAATAGACCATGACAGCCAGAGGGCTCCCCTGCAGCCCATAATCACCAAACAACCACTTGAACTGGTAGCCTTGGACCACATGAAGCTAGCCCCAAGCAGGTCAGGCTATGTCTACGCTCTAACCATAGTAGACCACTACTCCTGGTTCTTGGTAGTAGTGTCAGTGAAAGACCAGATGGCTCAGACGGCAGCCAAAGCGTTCCAACAGCACTTTTGTCGCCCGCACGGTTACCCTGAACGAGTGCTTACCGACCAAGGTCCAGCCTTTGAAGCAGAGGTGTTCCAGGAATTCTGTAACTTGTACGGCTGCAAGAAAATAAGGACGACGCCGTATCATCCCCAGACCAATGGTTTGTGTGAGAAGATGAACCAGGTGCTAATAGACCTGTTGAAGACGTTGCCCGTTGAAGAACGTAGCCTGTGGCCAGAGAGGTTGCCAGATTTGGTGGACTTATATAACCACATCCCGGTGAATTCCACCAACTGTACGCCCGCTTACCTGATAAGAGCAAGACCTGGTAAGCTACCCATCGACTTAGACATGGGAGTCCTAACACCAGAGACGACTTCACCAGATGCGGATTGGGATACCGAGCGGCAGCAACAATACCACAAGGTAAAAGAATGTGTTGAGAGAAGTTTGTCCCAGGCAAGACAGAAGCAAGAGAAAACTTACAATCAGCACGCACATGCCGTTCCCTTATCACCTGGAGAACAGGTACTTAAGAGGAAAAGACGAGTCCACAAGTTAGATGACCAGTGGGAGGTTAAGCCATACACCGTCCTACCCTCGAATTACGACAACACCAAAGTGTGCCTCATCAGCAAAGATGGAGGGGAAACTTCAGCAGCAGTCTCAAGAGATCAATTGAACATATGCCCTGAACAGTTGAAACACACAGAAGAAGATCCAGACAGCCCTCGGCCCACAGAAAAAGTGGAGGAAACGGTTCAGACAGTCCTCGGAGAATTTCCCCGGTCTTGGACGCAGGTGAACAAAGTGATTGTGGTACCGGTCCTTACCTTTCTCCAAGCCGCCTCACCGGAAGCTGCAGAAGTCTCAGAACAGCTGGAAGACCAGTCGGCCCCAGAGACAGAGGTTTCATCATCAGCAGACCAGGAGAATCGACCCTCTGCTAGCAGTGAACCTGTCGTACCCATGATGAGCCAAAGAATTCGTAGGAAATTACCCAGCCTACCGGTGTTACTTCAGACTACCTGTAGTGTAGTTCACACTGAACCCACCGCACGAGGGGTAGACACTAGGGACCAGGGTAGGACAGTGACAACTAACGTACTATGTAGATCGACCAGGAGTACAAAAGGTCAGCTCCCTGCCCGCTGGAGAAACTAAAGTATAAAGTATACGAGGACTAAAGTGTATGTTGTATATAGTTGTACCCATTAAATAGTCTTGGATATGTATATTTGTTGAATTTATGGACAATTGGACCACAGGACTAGGTGTGGTCAGGACAATATTGAATATAGTTACTAATAGGCCTAGAAAATAAACCGCAGGCGTGGCTGAAGACCAGGCCCAGCGAAAGAGTGCCCTGAGGCCACGCCCAGGGACGATTCACAAAGTGGGTTGATGCGGTTCCCACCAGCCAAATTACAGTTACCAGGATTGTGGCGTAAGGACTAAGCGCCGCAGTGACTGTTTTCAATTTTTGTTGGGTTTTTGTAACTTTTGACTTTTGTAACTTGTTTGTAATGTGAATTGTTATTGTTAATTGTTAATTTTAAAAGGTATCCTCAGTCCGGGAGTACTGTAGTTAACTAGGTGGAAATGTGGCACCCCAGGCGTCCGGTTGCCACAGTGGCATTGCCTCCCTCACAAGAGGTGATGCCATGCCTGGAAGCAAGCAGGGGTCCCCTAATCAGGTTTTACTAAGCATGCAACACTTACCTGGCTCCAGACCAGCAAGGGGAGTTCCTCCCCTTGGCAACTGGGATCTGGGGGCGGGGTTAGTTAGACTTAGTGTGAGGAGTTGAAGTCAGGACGTCGAGGAGAGAGGAGCTGGGGACTGGAGGTGCGCGGCAGCTCACCCCAGAAGGACCAGCACAGAGGAACCGGATACCGGAGTCCGAGGCTGTGGGGCACTGAAGGCCCAGCAGCAGAAACCGGAGGGCAGGAAACAGCAGGTCTCCTGGCCCCATCAGACACCCAGAGGCTCAACAGCACAGAGGGCCCAGCACCGCCACGTGGGAGCAACGCACCAGCAAGGCCCGAGCTGCCTGCCATACGGGTGAGCAAAGAAACGTTGCACGCAGGGACAAGGGCCACCGCACAGCTACAAGCAGCAGGGCCAAAAAGTTTAGTGGAAAGGGAAGGCCTCCAACTTCACCTGGCAAGGAGGATTCTTTACTTGCTTCCAGGCTGCCCGGACTTCCACTTCTAGCCAGTACTCTAGTCCCGGCTTGTCTAATCACCACCAGTAAAGATAAGAGGAAGCCGCCATTAAGTTGTGGACTGATTATTGCTGCTCCATCAGACCCTGCACTACAACGTCCAGCATAACCCATAACATCTACACTGCCCTGGAGCTAAGCTCTACCTGTGGAGAGCCACACCATCCCTGCTGCAGTAACATCAGCTCCAGAGGACCTGCTCCGCAGCAGCGGCTCCCCTAGCCGCATACCCCAGGTGGCGTCACGAACTTTATACAATCACTGTAAATCCCCTATCAATAACCACTTTTTATTGACCGCCCTGGATCACGGACCGGGTCACCGCCACTGTGACATCCCCCAGCATCTACCGGCCCAGCAGCGGGTACCCCACGGCCCAGGGGGCGCGTCACACTCAACTCAGGAAACTCTCCAATCTCTTCCCGGACTTCAACTCCATGGAGAGGAAAAAGAAAATATACATCCTGCTGGTGGAAGACGAGGGCACGGTGGAGATAGCAGCGCAGTATGTGACGCATGCTATAGGCTGTGAGAAAGAGGAATATGATATGCCTTGGATTTCTATACCTACCAACCTGGATGTGACCCATCCATTGTTCCTACAGTCCTTATCAATATTCCCTACCCTACACTTGCTTTGGCAAAGTAAATGTCTATTTGGTTTTAACCAAAAAGCATCTGATACTGACAAGGGTGATTTATGTCCTGCCCATAGATCTTAACAGCTTATTTACATATAAGAAAAATATTGATTTCTCTGGAATAAGATATCAGATCGCAGATATCAATGTATGATTTTATTCAACTTCCTATGACCAACTTACCTATATGGATGTATCAGATTTCCTTTAAACTAGTTATACAGTGATATTGGGGACTTAGTCCCTGTAAAATCACACCAGTATTGTACACTTTAGTGGTAGGGGGCCTGACAAAATGACTTTTATTTAAAATGCAAATGAGGGGGCTTTGGTGCACCCTTGGTGTGGCCAAGGCCTCACTCACCAATAGATTCTTAAAAGAGAGGTGGAGGAGAACCATTATATGTGCGGCTCCTGACCTCCTCTGATCACTGAATAGCTGATTATCATTACTGCCGCCAACGATCACAATGTATTACCGACTATATGAGACCCGTTTTTAAGTAATAAGATGCATCAAAATCCCAGCATTGGCATTGAAACCAATTTTCTCAGGCCTCCGACCATGTACAGCGCTGGTAGGATTTTCATAGGAGTTAAGTCCCAAATATCATCATACAGCGAGCGTAATACGCATCATGGGGGTGACAAACTCCCTTTAAAGGAGTTATCCGTACTTCGGCTACTATATGTGAATGCAGACTTGTGAATCCTCACAGCGCACGCACTTCCGGCTTCGGGAGTGGGCGGTCATGTGACCGCATTTATACTATTTGCATACTCACTTGCATTGAGTGAGGCCGCACACGTCAAGTCGGCATGTGACCACATGTATGTGTGGCGCCCTGCTGCGCACTGGTGCCACAGTTCCCAGAGGGGTGCATGGAGCCCTGTCAGGTATATAAATACTGGGGGGTGGAGTTCAGGAAGTCAGTCAGTGGGAAGCAGACAGTGTGACACCATGCTGCAGCACCAGACAAGCTGAAGTCTGTGTGGCTGAAGGCCAGGCTAGGCCCAAGCTGCGGGCTAGTCTGGCCAGTGAGAGACTGGAGCGGGCTAGAAGGCAAGTGAGAGTTCCTGTCAGGCACAGACAGGGACAGAACTCAGAGAGTCTGCTCAGGGAGTCTGCATGAGAGAGTCTGCAGACTGAGGAGAAGAAAGAGAAACGCATAGGGGGCAGAGGAGCATAACAGGCTCAACCCGAACCATATACCGGACACCGGGTCCGCGCCTACAGGGATCTTTATGACCAGTAGGAACAACCGGAATCCCTGGAGAACTACAAGTCCCAGGTTAACCAACCACTGACCACAGCAACAGGGTTAGGTACCACTAAGGCTCCAGCGACCCGGAATAGATGGAACCAGGAGAAAACCCTACCGCCAGGTCAGTAGGTACAAGAAGGAAGCAGTAAGCAAGTCAGGCCTAGATCTAGGCAGGCCTGAAGCTTAGAGAGTAAAGGACATAGATCAGGAGGCCTTACACCCGCTCACTGGGTAGAGTCCAGAAATGTACCTTTCACCCTGAGTACCCTGGACCGTACCTGCATCACCACCAGTAAAGGTATTGAAGTTTACCCTTGTGTGTGTGCCTGTACTTCCTCTGGGACCGTCCTGCCGTCTCTCTCCTGCTTCCACCATCTTTCTACACCTCTACACTGCCCTGAGGCCCGCTCCACCTGTGGGGAGCTGTCCCATCATAGCTGCCCCTAACATCAGCCTCAGTGGACTGCCGCAGCACTGGTAACCTCTTACAAGAATCCACAGGTGTCGTCACGAAAAATCCCCTATAAACATTCCCCCCTTTTAAGTGACCGCCCTGGGCCACGGACCGGGCCAGCCACCGTGATATCCCCCGGCAACCAGAGGCCCGGCTGCCGAGTACCCCACGGCCCTGGGGGCGAGTCACTATGCAAATTACAAACAGTTTCAGCGCAGAATCAAAACTTTTCTGTCCTAGAAAAAAAAGCATTAATAATACGGCTTCACATCTGCACCAAAAATGCATCAAATAAGGGAAAAGCAGAAAAAATGCCGACAACGACACCAGATTACAGTCAGGGTGAAGCCGGTTAACACATCCGGTCATGACGTAATATGACCTCTCAGACCTCTAAGACAATTATATATATTAGATGTGGGGGGCTAGCCGCCTGGCAGGATTTATATAGGAGCCATGTCCCTTATTACTATGGGGGGGGGGGGATTGGAGCCTGCGAAACCCCCATATAGAAGCTCGGCTTCACATCTGCGACCAAGATGCGTCAAAGAGGGAAAAACAGAAAAATGCAGCAAAAATGCAATAATCAGAGCAGAGTGTTGTTGTGTCGTGCGGTGCGGACACCGGCACCAGATTACAGTCTGGGTGAAGCCGGGTAACACATCCGGTCATGACGTAATATGACCTCTCAGGGTCTCCGTACAGCTGGGTGCCGCCATGTGCGATGAGACCTGTGTATATATAGTAAGGGGATAATGGTATATTGTACGAGCCGTCAGTACGATGGCTTCTGCCACAAATCCCCCATCTCCTCTGTCCCTGAGCTCAGGAGGAGCAGCCGGCTGCTGCCACCATGTGTAATACTGCGAGGCCTGGTAACTAGGAGACTCCCACCAACAAGATGGCCGCGCTCACTGCAGGGACAGGACGTCTGCGGCCGAAACCTGCCCCTTCCTGCTAAACTTCCTGCCTCACTAAACCAGAAAACACCACAGAAAACCTCCCCGAGACCAGAGAAGACGCAGTGACCGCAGCTCCGGTATATGTGCGTCTCCTGTCCGCTCACAGTCCGGAGAGGACGGGAAGAAGCGGCCGATCCCCCGGAGTCTGCGACACTGAAGCTCCGGTGTAATGTGCGGTATATAATTATTATAGGACTACGGGCGGCGGGTAATTATGAGTTTATTATTATTATTTAGCTTTTTTGACCCCTCATGGACATGTTTTGTTTCCCCCCCCCCCCCCATAACTTTTCATTTGTCCGTCCCCTTCGCCGTATGAGGACATATTTTTTTGCGGGACAAGTTATTTTGAATGACCCCATTCATGTTCAGTTCCAACTGAGGTGAATTATTGAAAAAAAAAAATGCAATTCTGCCATTATTTACTTATCTTAAAGAGGTGGTCCGGTACCTAAAATCTCCTTTATAAATATTTGTTTTTACACTCTAAGCACTTTTGTAATTTGCTTTATTTTAAAATACTCTACACTTCTTCTTATATCTGTTTGTTTTTCTTTACCTCCTGTGACGTTTCATTTGAGAGGAGTCTTAGAGGTGATATCACAGGAAGCTGGGGCTGCACTCACAGCTTTTATCACATCTCCCTCGGAACAGGACGTCTTCAGGGGGCAGTGATAGAAGCAGGGTGAGTGACAGCAGCGCCGCCCCACAGCTTCAATTACCGTCCTGAAACGAATTGTGATTATCTGTATAGGAAGAAGTGTAAGGTATTTTATAATAAAGCAAATTGCAAAACTCCTTAGGGTGTTAAAACATATTTATTAAGGACATTTTAGGTATCAGACCACCACCAAGTTTAGTTTTCACAACATTAATCACCCCTCCCCCTACACAATATGACGGGGCTCAAAAGCCCCTACCCCCCTAACTGTGCACAGTGTGATGGTTCTCATAGCCTCTCCCCCAACACGGTATGACACCTCTCTCAGCTCCCCATCCCCCCACACACACGGTATGACTGCTCTCACAGACCCCATACACAGTATGACAGTTCCCGCAGACCCCACACACGGAATGATGGCTCTAGCAGCCCCCCCACATGGTATGACGGCTCTCGCAGCCCCCTCTCCACACACAAGGTATGATGGCTCTCACAGCCTCCCACACACACGGTATGACGGCTCTCGCAGCCTCCCCACACACACGGTATGACGGCTTTCGCAGCCCCCCCCCCCCACGATATGACGGCTCTCGCAGCCACCTCTCCACACACACGGTATGACGGCTCTCACAGCCCCCCACACACACGGTATGACAGCTCTCGCAGTCCCCCCCCACACACACACACACGGTATGACGGCTCTCGCAGCCCCCCATACACACGGTATGACGGCTCTCGCAGCCCCCCCCCCACACACACACGGTATGACGGCTCTCGCAGCCCCCCACACACACGGTATGACGGCTCTCGCAGCCCCCACACACGGTATGACGGCTCGCGCAGCCCCCTCTCCACACACATGGTATGACGGCTCTCGCAGCCCCCCCACACACACATGGTATGACATTTCTCGCAGCCCCTGCCACACACACACACGGTATAACAGTTCTCGCAACCCCCTCTCCACACACACTGTATGTCGGCTCTCGCAGCCCCCTCCCCCCACACACACGATATGATGCTCCCACACGTTCACCCACAAGTGACTGACAATTGAAAAAAATAAAACAATTCCTCACCTCGCTCCCGTTCCCACTCTGCTCCGGTCTTTGCTGTGTGCACAGCTGACGCGATGTAGTGACATCATCAGATCTGCTCTCTGAGGCCGGCGGCCTCCTCCGTCAGCATTATATTCACTGCTATCTGCATCCTGATGAAGTAAATGCCGGTGAAATTGCCCTCCCCCTGGGCTGTCCAGTTCTCAGCTGCGGGGGGAGTTAGGCGCCATTTTATTGCAGTCCAAAGCTGAGCTCTGAGCTAGTTTCCCCTTGTCACTGCTCACACAGTTCTGCTCTGAACAGTCAGAGCATTGCTGTGACCTCAATAGACCAGATCAGGACCTGGGCCTGAATGTTTACACACCTGCCCATGGAAACCTATATAAACTAAATGCACCGCCCAAAAAGGGGAGCTACACCCCTGTATGTACAAAGTGCAAAAAACTAAAGCAAAACCAAAGAAATGAGCTGGAGGACATGATGGTATAAGTGCAATGTGTAGGTGCACATTCACGCTATGGGCATTAACAAACATAACCTAGGATAATTATTACTGCTAAAGTTTTCTTTTGATAGAAAATGACCCTTTCCATCAATGTCCCTCCGAGGATGGAGCAGGACAGAAGCCACATGGCTGCTTGGATATTAGACCTCACCCTGGAGATAATCTACTGGATCACTGGAGAGGTGAGAGCTTCACATCACATCACTGTGATCTCTAGGAATAAAGCAGGGAAATGACGGGAAAGGTGAAGGATCCTTAGAATAGATGTAGTGATCGGCGTCTCCCCATACACAGGATCACACAGTAGTGAAGACGTCGTCTGGGGAGTGTGTGACCCCCCGTGTGTCAGGAGGGCGGAGCAGGACCCCGAGTGACATCACCGAGCCTCCACCTCATTCACTGATACATGAGCAGAAGATCCTAGAACTGACCCACAGGATCACTGAGCTGCTGAGCGGAGAGGTGAGCGCTGCCGGGAATGCTGGGACATTATATAATAACGCTGGGGGAGGGGTCTGCTAATGACGGGTCATTGTGTGTGTCAGGTGCCTATAAGGTGTCAGGACGTCACCGTCTATTTCTCCATGGAGGAGTGGGAGTATTTAGAAGGACACAAGGATCTGTACAAGGACGTCATGATGGAGGATCACCAGCCCCTCACATCTCCGGGTAAGAGGAGACCATCCTGATTATAGAGGAGAGGCCGAGTCTGAGGTCACCTAGACTCCCCCATCATCTGACCATCACATGTAGACGATGTATTCAGTCCTGTGTATATTTCCTATAGATGGGTCCAGTCCGAGAAATCCACCAGAGAGAAGTCCCAGTCCTCTATATTCCCAGGATCGTCCAGAGGAGAAGCAGAATGTCCTCCTGGATCATCAGGTAGATGGAGCTGAGATTTCTGGAAATCCACCGGAGAGAAGTCCCAGTCCTCTATATTCCCAGGATCGTCCAGAGGAGAAGCAGAATGTCCTCCTGGATCATCAGGTAGATGGAGCTGAGATTTCTGGAAATCCTGTATAGACTGCTGTAATGAAGCTTTCTACCAATCTCCAGCAGTGGAGTGTAGGCGCCATGTCTGGGGTCGGTAGCGGCTACAAATGGTTTCATACATAGTTAAGTTTCCAAAAATGAGGATGTAACATCCCTGACGGCGTGCTGGCATTGCTTGCCATCTCCCACCATGCAAGACCGCCAACTTACCTATCAGTCCAGGCTGTGCACTATACGCCTTTACTTGCTGTGTGCATGTCTCCTGTCTGCTGGCTTAGGACGGCGGCGCTGTTACTTCCTGATTCTTAAAGTTACAGTGTGCGCAGTCCTAATGCGTCCCCAGCCTATTGTTGTGAGTCACTGGATACTTAAACCTCCTCCACCCAGTAGGAGGTGCCTGAGCAACACTTTCTTTCAGTATCTCATCTGTTTCCGCCACCCTGGGGGCTGAGTCCCCAGGCCCATTACCTTTATCTGTGACATCTAGTCTTTTCCGCCACCTTGGGGGCTGAGTACCCAGGCCCGTTACCTGTATCTGTGACTTCTAGTCTTTTCCGCCACCCTGGGGGCTGTATGCCCAGGCTCGTTCCTGTATCTTGTTCCTGGTTCAGTTCCTGTCTGAACTGTGTCCTAGCTTGTTACCTGTTTGTCTCTATGGCCGATCCTTCCCTTTTCCTGCAGTGTCTGAACCAGTACCTAACTCCAACTCGTTGTCTCTGTACTTCTGTTTGTGAGTTTTGTGTCCACTCGCTACTTCATTGCAAGTACCTTGTGTGTATCTGGTTCTGCTTGTCCCGTTTCCCTGCCTCTGTGTCTACCTCCTGTGTTCTAGTTATCTTCCTGTGTTTCCCAGTCTGTTCCATGTGAACAGAGCCCTGTCCTGTCTGTCCGCACCTGCGGCACCGCTCCGTTCTGCTCTGCTCCGCTTGCCCTCCGCACCTGGGCTTTGCTCCGCTCCGCACTGCTTGTCCTCCACACCTGCGGCTCCGCTCTGCTCTACTCTGCTTGTCCTCCGCACCTGTGGCTCCACTCTGCTCCGCTTGCCCTCCCCACTTGCGGCTCCACTGTGCTCTGCTTGTCCTCCGCACCTGCGGCTCCGCTCTGCTCTGCTCCGCTTGTCCTCCGCACTTGAGGCTCTGCTCTGCTCCGCTTGTCCTCTGCACCTGCGGCTCTGCTCTGCTCCGCTTTTCCTCCGCACCTTCGGCTCCGCTCCGCTTGCCCTCCGCACCTGCTGCTCCGCTTGCCCTCCGCACCGGCGGCTCCACTCTGCTCTGCTCCTCTTTCCCTCTGCACCTGCGGCTCCGCTCTGCTCCGCTTGCCCTCCGCGCCTGCGGCTCCGCTCTGCTCCGCTTGCCCTCCGCGCCTACGGCTCCGCTCTGCTCCGCTTGCCCTCCGCACCTGCGGCTCCGCTCTGCTCCGCTTGCCCTCTGAGCCTGTGGCTCCGCTCTGCTCCGCTTGCCCTCTGCGCCTGTAGCTCCGCTCTGCTCTGCTTGCCCTCCGCGCTTGCGGCTCCGCTCTGCTCCGCTTGTCCTCCGCACCTGCTGCTCCGCTCTGCTCCGCTTGTCCTCCGCACCTGCGGCTCTTCTCCGCTTTTCCTCCGCACCTGCGGCTCCGCTTGCCCTCCGCAACTGCGGCTCCACTCTGCTCTGCTCCGCTTGCCATCCGCGCCTGCGGTTCCGCTCTGCTCCGCTTGCTCTCCGCGCCTGTGGCTCCGCTCTGCTCCGCATGCCCTCTGCGCCTACGGCTCCGCTCTGCTCCGCATGCCCTCGGAACCTGAGGCTCCGCTCTGCTCCGCATGCCCTCCGCGCCTGCGGCTCCGCTTTGATCTGCTCCGCTTGCCCTCCGCGCCTGTGGCTCCGCTTGCCCTCTGCGCCTGCAGCTCCGCTCTGCTCTGCTCCACTTGCCCACCGCGCCTGCAGCTCCGCTCTGCTCTGCTGCACTTGCCCACCGCGCCTGCGGCTCCGCTCTGCTCCGCTTGCCCTCCGCGCCTGCGGTTCCGCTCTGCTCCACTTGCCCTCCGCGCCTGCGGCTCCACTCCGCTCTGCTCCGCTTGCCCTCCGCGCCTACGGCTCCGCTCTGCTCCGCTTGCCCTCCGCGCCTACGGCTCCGCTCTGCTCCGCTTGCCCTCCGCGCCTGCGGCTCCGCTCTGCTCCGCTTGCCCTCCGCGCCTGCGGCTCCGCTCTGCTCTGCTTGCCCTCCGCGCCTGCGGCTCCGCTTGCCCTCTGCGCCTGCGGCTCCGCTCTGCTCTGCTTGCCCTCCGCGCCTGCGGCTCCGCTTGCCCTCCGCGCCTGCGGCTCCGCTCTGCTCCGCATGTCCTCCGCTCCTGTGGCTCTGCTCTGCTCCGCTTGTCCTCCGCACCTGCGGCTCTGTTCCCATATCCCAGTCTGTACTGGTCCCTATCCAGCCTGCGTTCCTACCTGACAGTACCCGCCTGTCTGCATACCAGCCGTGCCTGCCAGTACCCACCTGTCTGCATACCAGCCTAACCTGCCCGTTCCTGCATTCCCCGTTGTGGGTCAACAGCTGTGACCGGGGTCTGACCTGGAGTAGCACCTGGGCCACCTCCCACCTCGGACCACGGAGTCGATTAAGCTGCTGTGTGTTCGTGGTCGGATCTGGCGAGGCCCTTAGTCACGCCCCTCCAGGCACTCCTCGGTTCGTGGCCCAGTGGGACCACTAACCACGCTCACGCCAGTCAGTCTGGACGTGAGCGTAACAGTGGGCACTCACTTGGCCAATAATAATCTGTGAGTTCTGCCGTGTAGATGGAAATTACAGCACAATGCCACGGGTGAATGTTGATTCTATCGCTAGTCAGGAGATCCTTCTTTTAGGTCAAACTGGCTCATGACTTCTAGTGGTTTTTACTGTCATCTAATCTGACATAAACTGTTGTTAGATTTTCATATTTTATGTTGGATCCTTACAGGAAAGTCATGGTGGAACGATGAATGGACATGAAAAACCCTTATCCATGTCGGTGAATGGTAAGAGCCTTTCATAAATTCTGCGTTTTGTTCCTCTTATATAATTTACAGACTGAGTTTATCTAAAACATCCTCCATAATATCCAGTGGAGGAGATGTACATGACAGGAAACTTTCTGATCTTACCGAATTCCTCGTCCAGTGAGTTGGGTCAGTTGATATCTACATGTTCTTTTACTACAAGGCTCCGAGAAATATTATCTGATATATTCAGGCCGGCGTGGAGACTGTATGGCGAAAAGTAGTGGACACACGTCTTAATTATTGAATTTGGGTTTTTCATTGTTTTTTTGTCCCTGCTGTATATCATCCGTCCCCCGTTGACCCCAACGTAAAACATCTGCCCCCCACCATTCTGTTTGTCATTACTAACACATGGCCAGTGGTGCAGAGCTTCCTGATACCTGCGCGGTCCTGTAATAGGAGCCACCAGGGTAATGAGTCCGTCCATGACATTTCTCCTCCTGGATCTTCCCCCATCACCTGTGAGTGATATTACTGAGAAGTGGAGGAACCGCAGCAGAGGGCAGAAAAGTCACCACTGCTCTGCTGACCCCATAATTGCAGAATCCAGACTTCCTTTGGGAGCTTCATGGCCGGGCAGGTACATGCAGCCGTACATCACCAAGCACAATGCTGAGCGTCTGATGGAGTGGTGTAAAGCCGCCACCACTGGACTCTGGAGGAGACGTGTCCTGTGCAGTGACGGATCGCACTTCTGATGGAGGAGTCTGGGTTTGGTGATTCCAGGAGGACGTTACCCCCTGACTGCATTGTACAGATGGTGGAGGAGGATGATGCTACGGGCTGTTATCATGGGGCGGCTGCGGACCCTCAGCTCCAGTGACGGGAAATCTTAATCTTCAGCACAAGACATAGAGGAGAATTGTAGCTTCAGCTTTGTGGGAACAGTTTTGAGAAGACCCTTTTAATTCCTCAGCACAAGACATTTTGGACACCGTTTTGGGAAGACCCTTTTTTGTTCCCCATGTTCCGTACAGTCATGGCTTTATCTGCTTATGACCTGTCTGATGGTGCACAGGTGAGACTGTATTTGTAGATGAGGCCGCGTTGTGTATCCGGGTAGAGCGGTATATTAGCGTTATATTATCGCTCATCCACCCTCAGAAAAGCCTCCAGGTGAGTGGTCCCACTATATCAGTCTTCATCCCCTCATCTCCCGGCCGACCCCCCTCATTATTATAGGGAATGCAGGATGGATGGCGGAACCTTTGGATCCCGGACGGTTGGGACCTACGGATTTATTTTTTTTATTCATTCATAGTCGTAGCAGACAGAACTTTTTCATTTTTATATAAGATTCCCTATCCGTGCGGCCTTTTATTTTGTGCCTGTAAGGCCGTGTTCACTCATTGCGTAAATACTGCGTCCGCACAAAAAAAAAAACTGCGCAATAGCAATAATCTCTGATCATTGCATTTTTTTCTGTCTCTTTTTGTGTGAAGTTTTTAATGTGATTCTGCTGAACTCTGCGATTTACACTTCTATGTAGAAAGAAATGCTGTTGCGTTTTTAACCCTTTCACAACCTTTGACATATACAGGTGCATCTCACTAAATTACAATATCACCAAAAAGTTAATTTATTTCAGTTCTTCAATACAAAAAGTGAAACTCCTATATTATATAGAGTCATTACACACAGAGGGATCTATTATATAGAGTCATTACACACAGAGGGATCTATTATATAGAGTCATTACACACAGAGGGATCTATTATATAGAGTCATTGCACACAGAGGGATCTATTATATAGAGTCATTACACACAGAGGGATCTATTATATAGAGTCATTACACACAGAGGGATCTATTATATAGAGTCATTACACGCAGAGCGATCTATTATATAGAATCATTACACACAGAGGGATCTATTATATAGAGTCATTACACACAGAGGGATCTATTATATAGAGTCATTACACGCAGAGGGATCTATTATATAGAGTCATTACACACAGAGGGATCTATTATATAGAGTCATTACACGCAGAGGGATCTATTATATAGAGTCATTACACACAGAGGGATCTATTATATAGAGTCATTACACACAGAGGGATCTATTATATAGTCATTACACACAGAGGGATCTATTATATAGTCATTACACACAGAGGGATCTATTATATAGAGTCATTACACACAGAGGGATCTATTATATAGAGTCATTACACACAGAGGGATCTATTATATAGAGTCATTACACACAGAGAGATCTATTATATAGAGTCATTACACACAGAGGGATCTATTATATAGAGTCATTACACACAGAGGGATCTATTATATAGAGTCATTACACACAGAGCGATCTATTATGTAGAGTCATTACACACAGAGGGATCTATTATATAGTCATTACACACAGAGGGATCTATTATATAGAGTCATTACACACAGAGGGATCTATTATATAGAGTCATTACACACAGAGGGATCTATTATATAGTCATTACACACAGAGGGATCTATTATATAGAGTCATTACACACAGAGGGATCTATTATATAGAGTCATTACACACACAGGGATCTATTATATAGAGTCATTACACACAGAGGGATCTATTATATAGAGTCATTACACACAGGGATCTATTATATAGAGTCATTACACACAAAGGGATCTATTATATAGAGTCATTACACACAAATGGATCTATTATATAGAGTCATTACACACTGAGGGATCTATTATATAGATTCACTACACGCAGAGGGATCTATTATATAGAGTCATTACACACAGAGGAATCTATTATATAGAGTCATTATTCACAGAGGGATCTATTATATAGAGTCATTACACACAGAGGGATCTATTATATAGAGTCATTACACACAGAGGGATCTATTATATAGAGTTATTACGCACAGAGGGATCTATTATATAGAGTCATTACGCACAGAGGGATCTATTATATAGTCATTACGCACAGAGGGATCTATTATATAGAGTCATTACGCACAGAGGGATCTATTATATAGAGTCATTACGCACAGAGGGATCTATTATGCACAGTCATTATGCACAGAGGGATCTATTATATAGAGTCATTACGCACAGAGCGATCTATTATATAGAGTCATTACGCACAGAGGGATCTATTATATAGAGTCATTACGCACAGAGGGATCTATTATATAGAGTCATTACACAGAGAGCTCTATTATATAGAGTCATTACACACAGAGGGATCTATTATATAGAGTCATTACACACTGAGGGATCTATTATATAGAGTCATTACACACTGAGGGATCTATTATATAGATTCACTACACGCAGAGGGATCTATTATATAGAGTCATTACACTCAGAGGGATCTATTATATAGAGTCATTACACACAGAGGGATCTATTATATAGAGCCATTACACACAGAGTGATCTATTATATAGAGTTATTACACACAGAGGGATCTATTATATAGAGTCATTACACACAGAGGGATCTATTATATAGAGTCATTACACGCAGAGTGATCTATTATATAGAGTCATTACGCACAGAGGGATCTATTATATAGAGTCATTACGCACAGAGGGATCTATTATGCACAGTCATTATGCACAGAGGGATCTATTATATAGAGTCATTACGCACAGAGCGATCTATTATATAGAGTCATTACGCACAGAGGGATCTATTATATAGAGTCATTACGCACAGAGGGATCTATTATATAGAGTCATTACACAGAGAGCTCTATTATATAGAGTCATTACACACAGAGGGATCTATTATATAGAGTCATTACACACAGAGGGATCTATTATATAGAGTCATTACACACAGAGGGATCTATTATATAGAGTCATTACACACTGAGGGATCTATTATATAGAGTCATTACACACTGAGGGATCTATTATATAGATTCACTACACGCAGAGGGATCTATTATATAGAGTCATTACACGCAGAGGGATCTATTATATAGAGTCATTACACTCAGAGGGATCTATTATATAGAGTCATTACACACAGAGGGATCTATTATATAGAGCCATTACACACAGAGTGATCTATTTCACGTGTTTATTTCTGTTAATGTTGATGATTATGGCTTACAGCCAATGACAACACAAAAGTCATTATCTCAGTAAATTAAAATAATTAACAAAAAACACCTGCAAAGGCTTCCTAAGAGTTTAAAAAGGTCCCTTAGTCTGTTTCAGTAGGCTCCACAATCATAGGGAAGACTGCTGACTTTACAGATGTCCAGAAGGCAGTCACTGACACACTCCACAAGGTCCCAGAGTCTGGAGGAAGAGTGGAGAGGCCACAATCCAAGCTGCTGGAGGTCTAGTGTGAAGTCTCCACAATCAGTGATGGTTTGGGGGCCATGTCATCTGCTGGTGGAGGTCCACTGTGTTTTATCAAGACCAAAGTCAGCGCCGCCGTCTACCAGGACATTTTACAGCACTTCATGCTTCCCTCTGCCGACAAGCTTTTTGGAGATGAAAATGTCCTTCTCCAGCAGGACTTGGCCCCTGTCCACACGGCCAAAAGTACCAATACCTGGTTTACACACAACAGTATCACTGTGCTTGATTGGCCGCAAACTCGCCTGACCTTAACCCCATAGAGAATCTATTATAGAGAATCTATGGGGTATTGTCAAGAGGAAGATGAGACCCCAGACCCAACAATGCAGACGAGCTGAAGGCTGCTATCAAAGCCACCTGGGCTTCCATAACCCCTCAGCAGCCACAGGCTGATCCCTCCATGCCACAGGCTGATCCCTCCATGCCACAGGCTGATCCCTCCATGCCACAGGCTGATCCCTCCATGCCACAGGCTGATCCCTCCATGCCACAGGCTGATCCGTCCATGCCACAGGCTGATCCCTCCATGCCACAGGCTGATCCCTCCATGCCACAGGCTGATCCCTCCATGCCACAGGCTGATCCGTCCATGCCACAGGCTGATCCCTCCATGCCACATTGCCACATTGATGCAGTAATTGATGCACAAGGAGCCCGACCAAGTATTGAGGCATTTACTGAACAGACATTTCAGATTTTAAAAACATTTTTCAAGCTGTTGTTATAAAGTATTCTAATTTACTGAGATAATGACTTTTGTGTTTTCATTGGCTGTAAGCCATAATCATCAATAGTAACAGAAATAAACACGTGAAATAGATCCCTCTGTGTGTAATGACTCTATATAATAGATCCCTCTGTGTGTAATGACTCTATATTATAGATCCCTCTGTGTGTAATGACTCTATATAATAGATCCCTCTGCGTGTAATGACTCTATATAATAGATCCCTCTGCATGTAATGACTCTATATAATAGATCCCTCTGTGTGTAATGACTGTATATAATAGATCCCTCTGTGTGTAATGACTCTATATAATAGATCCCTCTGTGTGTAATGACTCTATATAATAGATCCCTCTGTGTGTAATGACTCTATATAATAGATCGCTCTGTGTGTAATGACTCTATATAATAGATCCCTTTGTGTGTAATGACTCTATATAATAGATCCCTCTGTGTGTAATGACTCTATATAATAGATCCCTCTGTGTGGAATGACTCTATATAATAGATCCCTCTGTGTAATGACTCTATATAATAGATCGCTCTGTGTGTAATGACTCTATATAATAGATCCCTCTGTGTGTAATGACTCTACATAATAGATCCCTCTGTGTGTAATGACTCTATATAATAGATCACTCTGTGTGTAATGACTATATATAATAGATCCCTCTGTGTGTAATGACTCTATATAATAGATCCCTCTGTGTGTAATGACTCTATATAATAGATCCCCCTGTGTGTAACGACTCTATATAATAGATCCCTCTGTGTGTAATGACTCTATATAATATAGGAGTTTCATTTTTTGTATTGAAGAACTGAAATGAATAAACTTTTAGATGATATTCTAATTTAGTGAGATGCACCTGTACAGTGGGGAAAATAAGTATTTGATCCACTGCTGATTTTGCATGTTTTCCCACCTACAGAGAATGGAAAGGTCAGTAATTTTTATCGTAGGTCACTTCACCTCTGAGAGACAGAATCTAAAAAGAAAATCCAGAAAATCACATTGTGTGATTTTTACATAATTAATTTGCATTTTATTGCATGAAATAAGTATTTGATACAATAGAAAAACAGAACATAATATTTGGTCCGGAAACCTTTGCTTGTAATTACAGAGGTCAGACGTTTCCTTTTTCTTGACCAGGTTTGCACACTCTGCAGCAGAGATTTTGGCCCCCTCTTCCATACAGATGTTCTCCAGATCTTTCAGGTTTCGGGGCTGTCGCTGGGTAACATTGAGTTTCTGCTCCCTCCAAAGATTTTCTATTGGGTTCAGGTCTGGAGACTGGCTAGGCCACTCCAGGACCTTGAAATGCTTCTTACAGAGCCACTTCTTAGTTGCCCTGGCTTTGTGTTCCGGGTCATTGTCATGCTGGAAGACCCAGCAACGACCCATTCTCGAAGCTGTTGCTGAGGGAAGGAGGTTGTTGGCCGAAATCTTGCGATACATAATCCCATTCATCCTCCCTTCCATACGGTGCACTCATCCTGTCCCCTTTCCAGAAAAGCACCCCCAAAGAATGATGTTTTCCTCGACATGTTTCACGGTTTGGATGGTGTTCTTGGGGTTGTACTCATCCTTCTTCTTCCTCCAAACACGGCGAGTGTGACGACATGACCTTCTCCCATGCCTCCTCTGGATCATCCAGATGGTCATTGATGAACTTCAAATGGGCCTGGACATGTGCTGGCGTGAGCAGGGGGACCTTGCGTGCCCTGCAGGATTTTAATCCATGACGGCGTAGTGTGTTACTAATGGTAATGCTTGAGACTGTGGTCCCGGCTTTCCAAATTGCTCTCGGCACTGATCACCTTACACCGGAAGTGACTGCAATGTAACGTACTGTAGCTGTCACTGATATAATTGAGATACACTAGTATATGTAATACATATATATTGACAGCGATTAGAAAGCCTATGGATACCGACTGTTCTGATAAATCTCTTACTGTATAGTTTTTTGCACATTGTAATTTTTAAATAATAATTCTTGTACTTTTTTCAGGTGAAGACTGGATGAGCAGTTCCTATAAAAATCTCCTTTCATCTCCCTATCATGAAGTAGCAGATAATCAATCACTGACTGTAGAAAGTATCTCTGGAAATAGACTTGATAACAAATTGTCTTTTTCTGAATGTGGGAAAGAGAAATCTAATCATCACAAAGATGAGAATCCGTATTCTTGTACAGAGTGCGGGAGGGGTTTTAAAAATAAATCTACTCTTATTAAACATCAGAGAATTCACACAGGGGAGAAGCCGTATTCCTGTTCAGAATGTGGGAAATGCTTTATCCAGAAATCAGATCTTGTTAATCATCAGAGAGTTCACACAGGGGAGAAGAAGCCATTTTCATGTCCTAAATGTGGGAAGTGTTTTGCTTATAGATCACAAGTTACAGAACATCTGCGATCTCACACAGGAGAGAAGCCGTTTTCGTGTTCAGAATGCGTAAAATGTTTCAAAAACAAATCCGATCTTGTTAAACATCAGAGATGTCACACAGGGGAGAAGCCGTTTTCTTGCACTGAATGTGGGAAATCCTTTTTTGTTAAAGATCGGCTTAAGAGACATCAGATAATCCACACTGGGGAGAAGCCATTTTCATGTGTGACATGTGGAAAATGCTATATGCGTAAAGATGCTCTTGAGATACATCAGAGAGTTCACACAGGGGAGAAGCCGTACTCCTGTTCTGAATGTCATAAGTGTTTTATTCATAAATCACATTTTAATGAACATGTAAAAACTCACACAGGGAAGAAGCCGTTTTCCTGCTCAGAATGTGGGAAATGTTTTAGTCATAAAGCCATTCTTATTCATCATCTGAGAAATCATACAGGGGAAAGGCCATTTTTATGTTCAGAATGTGGGAAATGCTTTATTCGGAAAACAGATCTCGTTAATCATCAGAGAGTTCACACAGTGAAGAAGCCATTTTCATGTTCATGTCCTAAATGTGGGAAGTGTTTTGCTTATAGATCACAAGTTACAAAACATCTGAGAACTCACACAGGAGAGAAGCCGTTTTCATGTTCAGAATGTGAAAAACGATTCAAAAGTAAATCCGATCTTGTTAAACATCAGAGATGTCACACAGGGGAGAAGCCGTTTTCTTGCTCTGAATGTGGGAAATCCTTTTTTGTTAAAGATCGGCTTACGAGACATCAGATAATCCACACTGGGGAGAAGCCATTTTCATGTGAGACATGTGGAAAATCCTATACGCGTAAAGATGCTCTTGAGCTACATCAGAGAGTTCACACAGGGGAGAAGCCGTACTCCTGTTCTGAATGTCATAAGTGTTTTATTCATAAATCACATTTTAATGAACATGTAAAAACTCACACAGGGGAGAAGCCGTTTTCCTGCTCAGAATGTGGGAAATGTTTTAGTCATAAAGCCATTCTTATTCATCATCTGAGAATTCATACAGGGGAAAGGCCATTTTTATGTTCAGAATGTGGGAAATGTTTTAGAAATAAATCACATCTTGTTACACATCAGAAGTTGCACAAGAGAGAAAACATTTTACCATTGTAGGAAATTTGGCAGGTGTTTGACTCCGTTCTAGGACCTGTTGTCTCAGGATACTTTCTGTTGTGTTACTTACATTAATTCTACAATACAGAAAATCATTACTACTAAGATCTTGTTGGATCTCAGCGATACCTGTTGTGTGTTAATGATCTAAATCATCATTGATAACTTAATCCTTCCAATGTGTTTGTGCTTAAGAGTTTGGCCCAATACACACGATACTAGGGGAATTCTGCACCAAAGGGTTCATCTGGTCTAGACTAAGGGAAATGCAGTCAGTAGAGATGCTGTATTAGGACCTGAGATGGGATGAATGTGCACGTCCAAGGTGTCGGAGTTTAGGAAGCTCAACAGGATAAGGACTAGTCTTGAGCGAGTATGTTCTGTCCGAGTATGCTCGGGCCGAGCTCCGAGTAGTTACAGCTGCTCGGTGATAAGGTTGAATCGCTCCCGTGTGCATGATTTGCGACTGTTTGACAGCTTTATTACATGTGAGGAATGTGTAAGAAATAGACATCACATGTAATAAAACTGTCAAACAGTTGCAAATCATGCACACGGGAGAGATTCAACCATATCACTGAGCAGCTGTAAATACTCGGAGCTCGGCCCGAGCATACTCGGAACAGAACATACTCGCTCAACACTAATAAGGACATTTCAGCAAATGTTTCCCTGAAATATTACTTCCAAACGTAATACCAACCGGGTAATAATGGGAGCGGGAACCTTACTGACACAATTAGCTTTAATACCAGAGACCTTTGATCATATCTTTTATATTAAAAGGATTTATACTAAATACTACTAATACTAAATTTCTGGAGGCCTTAGGATATTTGATATACAGCAGATTAATGGCCATCTAACGTTCAATACTCCTGCCAATTAGCTGATTGAAGGGCCCGAGGTGCTCCAATGTGCGGACACACAAGCAAGCGCAAGGAGACTTATAGGCCATACAATGTTCCTCTGGGATTTTGAATATGCAAATAGCCTTTTCAGTGAGGAAGAAGACTAGACCTTAAGCGCCACCTATTGGTAGTACAGTCTTGCCACATGACTACAGGGTGAAACATTTCCTCTTAAATCTCTAGTTAGAGGCCTCTCACTCAAGACAAATCAGACCTCCTGCTCTGCACTGATGAGCCCTGAAACACGTGTCCGGATAAGAAGCCAACCCAGAAAGTCCATTTCCAAAGTCATGTGGCAAGGCTCGATAACATGTCAATATTAACTTTTAGGATTGCTATTCCCAGTAGGTGGTGCTAGAGTTCAAGTGATCCAATACCAGACATAGCCACTACCATGTACATGGAGCTACGCCCTGGTATCCGTGGATTGGAGTGGTAGCTAAAGTCCCATGATGAATATTTGGGGAGTCTTTGATGTTGTAGACTTAGGTTACTTTCATTTTTTTTTTCGTTGTGTTTTTTTTTTTACATGAATTTTGTCATCTTTTGGGTCATTGTAAATTAAACTGCTTTGTTTTTAGTGCGTTGCATAAATGCAATAAAAATGCATTTGCATATAAATAAATAAAAAATATGCATTTTCATCTGCGTATTTTCCTCATCTCATTCATGTCTATGGGAGATGTCTGCCAATAGAACGTATATTTGCTGCAAGAGAAATTGGCACGTTGCAGATTTAAAAACGCGCTGCAAAAGTGAGTATGAAATTCCCATAAACCCCATATTCTGGGACTGTAATTTGGTGCATTTTTTTGCGTAGTGTCAAAAACGCACTAAATACTTATTATGGGAACTTAGTCTAAGGGCAAGTGCAGACGGCCATATGTTCCTCATCCGAGAAAAACGGTCCGATTATCCCAATCACACTCTGATCAGAGATTGATCTCAGTGGGATTTGATTTTTCTCAGATGTGGAGAACTAACCCCTTTACCCCTGAAGGTGGTTTGCACGTTAATGACCAGGCCAATTTTTACAATTCTGACTACTGTCACTTTATGAGGCAATACCTCTGGAACGCTTCAACGGATCCCGCTGATTCTGAGATTGTTTTTTTCATGACATATTGTACTTCATGATAGTGATAACATTTGTTTGATATGACTTGCGTTACTTTGTGAAAAAAATCGGAAATTTGGCGAAAATTATGGAATTTTCAAACTTTGAATTTTCATGCCTTTAAATCGGAGAGATATGTCACACAAAATAGTTAACCCCTTTGCAACCCATGACGTCTTAGTACGCATATTTGCTATACATATTGCTGCGCTGAGCCCTCACTGAACCGAGCACATGTCAGCTGATTCTTACAGCTGACATGTGCCCGCAAATGCCGCTGTCAATCTCCGACAGCGGCATTTAACGGGCGCTTCCTGATTGCGCGTCCTAAGTCCCGCCCACCGGCGACCCCGTCCCGTGATCGCGGGTCACCGATGGGTGGGCATGACAACCCAGGGTCTGCAGCAGACGCCTGTGGTTGTCATGATCTGGTCGCTATGAGCGCCACCTAGTGGTCGGCGCTCATAGCACAGAACCATTTCTGCTGCATGCAGGGGATCTGCTCGTCACCTGTATGTAGCAGAGGCGATCAGACAACTGCTGCTTCTAGTCTCCTATGAAGACTATTGAAGCATGCAGTAAGTGAAAAAAAAATGTTTTTAAAAATATAAAAAAAATTAAAAGAATATAAAAGTTTAAATCACCCCCCTTTCGCCCCATTCAAAATAAAATATATATATAAAAAAAAAACCTACATAGACATATTTGGTATCGCCGCGTTCAGAATCGCCCGATCTATCAATATAAAAAAAGAATTAATCCGATCGGTAAACGGCGTAACGAGAAAAAAATTCTAAACGCCAGAATTCTGTTTTTTGGTCGCTGCAAAATTGCAATAAAATGCAATAGCGGGCGATCAAAACATCGGATCTACCCCAAAATGTTATCAATAAAAATGTCAGCTCGACACACAAAAAATACGCCCTCACCCAGCCCCAGATCACGAAAAATGGAGATGCTACAGGTCTCGGAAAATGGCGCTATTTTTTTTTTTTTACCAAATTTTGGAATTTTTTTTCACCACTTAAATATAAAAGAACCTATACATGTTTGGTGTCTACGAACTCATAATGACCTGGAGAATAAGAATGGCAGCTCAGTTTTAGCATTCAGTGAACATGGTAAAGGAAATAAATAAAAAACAACTGTGGTATTGCACTTTTTTTGCAATTTTACCGCACCTGCAATTTTTTTTCCCGTTTTCCCGTACACGATATGGTAAAACTAGTAATGGCGTTGAAAAGTACAACTCGTCCCGCAAAAAATAAGCCCTCACACGGCCATATTGACCAAAAAATAAAAACGCTATGGCTCTGGGACAAGGGGAGCAAAAAACGACAAAACCCAGGGTTGTGAAGGGGTTAATAAATAACATTTCCCACATGTCTACTTTACATCAGCACAATTTTGGAATCAAAATTTTTTTTTGTTAGGGAGCTATAAGGGTTAAAAGTTGACCAGCGATTTCTCATTTTTCCAACAAAGTTTACAAAACCATTTTTTTAGGGACCACATCACATTTGAAGTCACTTTGAGGGGTCTTTATGACAGAAAATACCCAAAAGTGACACCATTCTAAAAACTGCACCCCTCAAGGTGCTCAAAACCACATTCAAGAAGTGTATTAACCCTTCAGGTGCTTCACAGGAATTTTTGTAATGTGGGAGAAAACAATGAACATTTAACTTTTTTTCACAAAAATTTTACTTTAGACCCAATTTTTTATATTTTCGCAAGGGTAACAGGAAAAAATAGACCAGAAAATTTGTTGTGCAATTTCTCCTGGGAATGCCGATAACCCATATGTGAGGAAAAAAGAATATTTGGGCGCAATACAGCGCTCGGAAAGGAAGGAGCGCCATTTGACTTTTTGAATGTAAAATTTGCTTGAATAATTAGCGGACGCTATGTAGCCTTTGGAGAGCCCCTGATGTGCTTAAACAGTGGAAACCCCCACAAGTGACACCATTTTGGAAACTAAACCCCTCAGGGAACTTATCTAGATGTGTGGTGAGCACCTTGAACCCCCAGGTGCTTCACAGAAGTTTATAACGTAGAAAACGTGAAAATAAAAAAATCAAACTTATTCCACAAAAATGATCTTTTAGCCCCAAATTTTTTATTTTCACAGGGCTAAGAGGAGAAAATGGACCCCTAAAAACTGTTGTGCAATTTCTACTGAGTACGCCGATACCTCATATGTGGGGAAAATTTCACTGTTTGGGTGCACGGCGGGGTTCAGAAGGGAAGGGGCACTGTTTGACTTTTTAAACACAAAATTGTCTGGAATCGAGAGCGGACGCCATGTCGCGTTTGGAGAGCCCCTGATGCGCTTAAACAGTGGAAACCCTCCACGATTGACCCCATTTTGGAAACTAGACCCTACAAGGATTTTATCAAGGGGTATAGTGAACATTTTGAACCCAGAGGTACGACACAGAATTTGATAAGATTAGGTCATCATATTGAATAAGTTGTCATTAGTCTTGAGCACAAGTGCTCGCTACTTGAGTTTGCATCGGGTACTCGGGTATGCACCAAGTATCACGGGTGCTCGAGTCCCTGCCCCTGTCACGGTTGTTAGATACCCAAGAAAAAAACATGCGGAGATCTCTCGTGCATGGCAGGCAATCCCTGCGTGTTTTTTTTGGCTGTATAACAGCCGCAAAACATATGGGGCGGAGACTCGAGCATGTCACTCAAGCACCCGCGATACGCAGTGCATACCCAAGCACCCGATGCAAACTCAAGTAGCGAGCAGTTGCGTTCAACACTAGTCGCCATATCATCATCATTTTTTTTCTTTACTTTTGAAAGATCCCAACACCTACACAACCCTAACACAAACCTAACCCTAACACAACCCTAACCCTAGCAGAACCCTAACACGACCATAACATTAGCACAACCCTAACCCTAGAGTTTATTTTTTACGCCGTTCCTAGTGCGGTATAAGTGATTAGACGACTTTATTCTTCGGGTCGGTGCAATTACAGCGATACCAGAATCATATCAGGTTTTTATGTTTGGCAGCTGTCACACACTAAAAGACACTTTTTTTTGCAAAGACTAGTTTTTGCAATCATTTTTCCATATTTCGGCCGACAGAGTCATGTAAGGGCTTGTCTTTTGCAGGACAAGTTGACGTTTTTATTACCATTTTGGGGCAAATGACATTTTTTGATCGCTTTCTATTCCGATTTTTGGGAGGCAGAATAAACAAAAACCGACAATTCAGGATTTTTTTTTTATGACGTTCCTCGTGTGGTAAAATCGTTATTCTTCGGGTCAGAACATCTACAACGATACTACATTTACAGCCTTTTTGTATGTTTTGGCGCTTTTGCACAATAAAAACTATTTTATAGAAAAAAAAATTTTTTTTTGCATTGCTTTATTCTGAGATCTATAACTTTTTTTATTTTTCGGCTGATGGAGCTGTATGGTGGCTTGTCTTTTGTGGGACAAGATGACGTTTTCAGCGATTTTCATTTACATTTGATACTTTTTGATCGCGTTTTATTCCATTTTTTGCTTGGCGGTATGATGATAAAAGATTGTTTTTTGCTTTTTTTTTTTTTTTAGTCTTTTCACTAAAGGGGTTAACTAGTGGGACAGTGTTATAGGTCAGGTCGTTCTGGGATACCAAATATCGGTACTTTTATTGTTTTTGTTTTTCGATCGCAGCATTTCGGGGGTTAATGTGCCGCTCCTGGCACATAGTACCGGGTGTCAGCTGTTAGAATCAGCTGACATCCAGTAGCAATCGCGCCCTCACAGCCTCTGTGCGGGCGCGATCGGTAAGGCGTAATAATACATACCTGGTGATTAAGGCCCGAGACCTAAGAGTCAGACCCCTGTCTGATATTGGTGGTCTATCCTAAAAATCGGCTGTACGTTTTGTAGTCTGAGACATCTCTTGTAACAATTTTTCATATAATGTGCTGGAAAGCAGAAAAAAAATCTTTATGGAGAAGAAGTAAAAAAAAAATAAATTCTGCCATAATATATTTATTTTTTGCGCACGGTGCTTTAAAATGTTAATGTTATTCAGTTCTGAAGGTCAGTTATGGAGATTCCACGTTTATGGTTTTTTTTTGTGGTTTTCTATTTTTACAAAAAAATATACTGTTTATAAGGAAAACTTTTGTGTAAATTGAAAAATTAAATTTCTTCAACTAAAATGTAAATTTACTGTCAAATTTTTCATGTTCCCAAGAGGTAATAGAAGCTAATGGGCTCTTCAATTGGTTACGCAATTTCCAAATAATGCAGCAATGCCCCGTATGTTGTCGGAAACTACTTTTTGAGCGCACGGCGATCCAGGGAGAGGACAGTCTTCTCCCCAGATGAGAGAAGGTAAAACTGTAGAGGCCTGTTAGAAAAAATAACACTTCCTTACTTTTAAGTAAGGATAGAAAAGAAAGCAATATTAAATTGTGTGGATAAAACAAATCGTGTTTAATGTTTATTCAAAAGTGATTACAAAAATGAAGAAAAATAAGTTCATAGCATACAAAAATTTATATATATAGTCTTGAGGCATGAGATACCATCTTATCTCATAGACATACATTGGAAGCTATTTTTATTGTTTAGATGCCTCACATGGTAATTTTGCTGTCATATGGTTAGCTTTTACCATATATGACCTAGTCTCCCGTTACATACCCGCACGCAACCTCCGATCCTCACCAGATCTCCTTCTCTACTCCCCTCTTATCTCCTCCTGCCACAATCGCATACAAGATTTCTCCCGTGCTTCCCCCCTTCTCTGGAACTCTGTACCCCAACACATCAGACTCTCGCCTACCGTGGAAACCTTCAAAAGGAACCTGAAGACCTACCTCTTCTGACAAGCCTACAGCCTGCAGTAACTCTCGCTCCATCATAGCAAGGTGGTTACTGTTCATGGTTCACTGCATGACCAGCCCTACCTTCACCTACTGTATCCTCACCGATCCCTAATAGATTGTGAGCCCTCACGGGCAGGGTCCTTGCTCCTCCTGTACCAGTCGCTGTCACATTGTGTTCAAGATTATTGTACTTGTTTTTGCTATGTATACCCCTTTTTCACATGTAAAGCGCCATGAAATAAATGGTGCTATAACAATAAATAATAATAATAATAATATTAGAAAAATGCTAGTATCTTGAAAAGTGTATATTTTAGTTTCTTGCACATTACCGCATTCGAGTGTGATAAGACGACTTGCTCGGCTCTCCCAAAGGCAGACAGAGGACACACGTCTCGGGTTAACTACCTGCTGGTTTATTTAAATGGCATAAACTCCAGCAGGGTTCCACAAAAATAAACAGGTCCTCTCCAAGGTAACGGAAAAACAAAAGATGAAGTATAACAAAGTCCATAAGTGAGCAAGACTTCGCCCGCTTCGGGTAGCACAGTGAAGTCTCACCAAACACCAGTCCTTCGGTGTTGCTCTCTGGCTTCACCAAACACAGCCTGGAGTCATCACTCTCCAGACCACACACTACACAAAAAAACAGTGACTGAGCTATTTAAAATTGCTCAGCCACACCCTGAGGGGAGGTAGTGTGAATGGCTTCCCAACATCTTTGCCATTCACAAAAAAACACACCCTTTAAGTGAGTTAACCCCGAGGATATAACATGCTGGCAGAAAGTTTGTAGGTTTCCGTTCACACAGGCTAGCAGCCAGAGTGACACATACCTCCTCTTATATATAACACCAGTGACTCTGTCACACAAGATACTTAAAACCCTATAGCTTATGACTTTAGAGTATCATTAGTTATCTCCAAATAACCATATTGACAGTTCTGACAAAAGTCCTATAGTTCTGACAGAGAACAGATGCATCTGCCAAGAATTTCAAAATAACTCAGTCACTCACTAACCAAAGTATTTGCAAGCTTGTTAGACCCTGAGTATGTTAAGGAATATGTATAATTAAGGCCTTGTGTGGAATTGAGCAAATGAGATCGCCTTGATGGTCTCCACCATCTTGCCTAGAACGCTCATGCAGCAGCAGAGAGGAAGGAGAGAGGGATGGCTCAGAGATTGGATGCTGGATTGTACATTTTGTCCTCTGAAAGAAAAACTTTCACTTGGATGGTGTTGAACAGCATTCCAAAAAAAGAAGAGGCACTGAGCCAGGATTAGGGACAACTTTGAATGGTTGACAATTTATCCGAAGCGGGTCACTATGTCCGTGTTCTCTTCTGGGTAGAAAGGAGCCTTGGCAAGGAAATTGTCCAAGTAGAGGATGACCAGTATCCTCACGACACACAAAAGTGCCATGACAGCAGCCATGACTTTTGTGAATACCCTGGGTGCGGAGGCCAGCCAAAAGAAGAGAGCCGCAAACTTAAAATGAAACTGGTCAAGAGCAAAATGGAGGAACTTTTGGTTCACTGGAAAAATGATGTTGTGGAGATAGGCATCCTGAATATCCACTAAGGAAAAAAATTCTCAGAGTTACATGGAGGCAACGACAAAGCCATGGGGCTTCATCCTGAAGCGGTGAAGCTAGACATTCTTGTTGAACAATTTAAGGTCTATAAAGGGATGAACTGAACCATCCTTCTTGGGTATGACAAAAAAAGTTTGAATAAAACCCTTTGAAACTTTCTTGAGAAGGAACCGGAACAATCACGCCTAATGGGAGAAGGGAAGAAATTGTTTCGAAAAAATGGCTACCAGGGAGGGAGTCCGTAGGGGAATGGATAGAAAAAAAAAACAATCTTGCAGAGCAATGGATAATTCTATCTTGTATTAGGAGGAGACAATTTCCCTGACTTAGGTATTGTTGACCATGGGGAGCAACACATCCCGGAACAGGATGAGACGGCTGCCCACCCGAAGAAGGTTTCCCTGTCATGCAGAGGAAAACGTATTGCTTTTCATCTGTAAAGACTTGTCAGGCTGGTTTCTTGAGGGATGATAGGTCTCTCTTGTTGGTTAGTCGAAAACTGAAGAAAGGAGTGAGACGTAACGTCTGGATTGCTGTGCTAGCAGGGTGCTCTTCCTACCTGTGCCGTCTGAAATTATCTTGTCAAGTTATTCCCCAAAAATACTATGCCCCGGAAGGGAAGGCTCGTGATGGGTCATTTGGATTCATGGTCTGCATTCCACAACTTGAGCCAGAGGATTTGACGAATGGCTTCAATATTGCTTGAAGCTTGCACAGAACAGCTTGCCCCTTCAAGAGATCTGATCTGTGAGGTCTGCCAACTCAGACATTAGAGACCCAGATAATATGCCTTGAGGCAGGTGTTTTGCTCTGGGAGAAACTGCCTAAGCAGCAAGGCTGGACAAAAAGCCAACACGTCTTCAAACGTGGACTACGTCATGGATTCCACTCGTCAGTCCATGGGTTTCTTTAGAGAGGCCGCATCAGAGAGTGGTAATATCATAGTCCTTGATAACTTAGACACCAAAGGGTTCATTTAAGGAGAAGAGGACCAAATGGCAATGAGATCCCTTGGAAAAGAAAATCTCCATTCATTTTTGTCTAAGGAAATGCTTTTTTCAAGTTGTAACCACTCTTTGTCTGGTAAGTCACTGAAATTTGAGTGGTTAGAAAAACAATTGGAAGAACGTCTGACCCTCCTGAAGGACAGAGTCTACAGGGGGTGAGGGATCTACTTCCTTCACGTTAAAGGATTGGTTCACAGCACAGACAAGACTGTCAAACTTGTCGATTAGCTTTAGTGCCTGATCAGAATCCAGATTCTAATCCGAATCAGAGTTGAGGTCCAATACCTGGGGTGACCGAGCCTCCGAGGAAGAAGAGCATGAAGGTGAGTGTGGTCTTGGAGTCTTGGAGAGAGAGAGGACACCGGGATGAGAAACTCACTTTTGGCCACTTAAACTATAGATTTGATATGTTATGCTGATTTGGAGTAGATGTTGGGTTTGAGACTCATTCTGGGCAGTGGTTGTAATACCTAGTGTGGTAGTAGACATGGGTAGCTGCTCAATGATAGTGACCAAGATCTGGAATACCTTGGTCAAATCTGCAACAGACGGAGAGGTGAATGGCCCAGGCTGAGGGGGCACACATTCTTGTCGTATGTAACGGGGGGACTCTTGGGCCGGAGGCTGGGTTGTTGGGGTGCAAGCAGTACAAGTTGCAGCAGGTTGACCCCATGTGAATTTGCGCTTACAGGACGTGCTAGAAAAATGCACAAGTAGCAGGTGCTGGGCAAAATGGCGTTTGCGTTTTGCGTCCACAGGACCATGTTCTCACGTAGTGTAAATGCTGCACTTTGCTGCTTTTTATCTGCACATTTCATGCAGGTGTTCGAACCAAACTACTCAATAACAATCTCCTCTTATTATTGCATTTTTGTTGCATTCTTTAATGCATTTTCCCCATAATTTAATACCTTTTTGGTGCAGATTTCAAGCAGCGATTTTAATGTGTTTTTATAGAACAAAAAAAGCTTTGATTCTGCACTTAAATCAGCAACTATGCTTTTTTATATGCTTTTTTTTCAGGCTCCACATAGAAGCTTATAGAGATATAAAAAAAAACACCAAAACTGCACAGATCACTTTGCTTGGACTCTTAAATGCGCCAGCTTTGCGCAAAAAAAAGAAAAAAAAAAGCAAAAAAGACGTTAATCACATTCAAGTGTGAACATGGCCTAAATGTCCAAGCAGAGTAAATGTGATTTCATGAAGACTCTGCCCTCCCTGCATCTAAAGACTCTGCTGTACTCTGCGGTTTTGGTGCATGAAAAAAACTATTGCATTTTTAAGCGCAGAATCAAAGCTTTTCTGTACTATAAAAAAAAGCATTAAAAAGGCAGCTTCACTCCTGAGCCAAAAATTCATCAGATTCAGGAGAAAGGACATCTAAAAACGCAGCAAAGACTCAATAATCAGAGCAGATTGTTATTGTGTCGTGCGGTGCGGACACCGGCACCAGATTACAGTCCGGGTAACACATCCGCTCATGACGTAATATGACCTCTCAGGGTCTCCGGACAGCTGGGTGCCGCCATGTGCGATGAGACCTGTGTATATATAGTACGGGGATAATGGTATATTGTACGAGCCGTCAGTACGATGGCTTCTGCCACAAATCCCCCATCTCCTCTGTCCCTGAGCTCAGGAGGAGCAGCCGGCTGCTGCCACCATGTGTAATACTGCGAGTCCTGGTAACTAGGAGACTCCCACCAACAAGATGGCCGCGCTCACTGCAGGGACAGGACGTCTGCGGACGAAACCTGCCCCTTCCTGCTAATCTTCCTGCCTCACATGCTGTAAACCAGAAAACACCACAGAAAACCGAAGAAGACGCAGTGACCGCAGCTCCGGTATATGTGCGTCTCCTCCCCGCCCTCACTAGGGCAGAGATGTATGGAGAGGACAGGTTATATACTGGAGATTATGTTTGGGGAGGTATCAGGAGACTAGGGCAGAGATGTATGGAGAGGACAGGTTATATACTGGAGATTATGTGTGGGGAGGTATCAGGAGACTAGGGCAGAGATGTATGGAGAGGACAGGTTATATACAGGAGATTATGTGTGAGGAGGTATCAGGGGATTAGGGCAGAGATGTATGGAGAGGACAGGATATATACTGGAGATTATGTGTGGGAGGTATCAGGAGATTAGGACAGAGATGTATGGAGAGGACAGGTTATATACTGGAGATTATGTGTGGGGAGGTATCAGGAGATTAGGACAGAGATGTATGGAGGGGACAGGTTATATACTGGAGATTATGTGTGAGGAGGTATCGGGAGATTAGGGCAGAGATGTATGGAGAGGACAGGTTATATACTGGAGATTATGTGTGGGGAGGTATCAGGAGATTAGGACAGAGATGTATGGAGGGGACAGGTTATATACTGGAGATTATGTGTGGGGAGGTATCGGGAGATTAGGGCAGAGATGTATGGAGAGGACAGGTTATATACAGGAGATTATGTGTGAGGAGGTATCAGGGGATTAGGGCAGAGATGTATGGAGAGGACAGGTTATATACTGGAGATTATGTGTGAGGAGGTATCAGGAGATTAGGGTAGAGATGTATGGAGAGGACAGGATATATACTGGAGATTATGTGTGAGGAGGTATCCGGAAATTAGGACAGAGATGTATGGAGAGGACAGGTTATATACAGGAGATTATGTGTGAGGAGGTATCAGGGAATTAGGGCAGAGATATATGGAGAGGACAGGTTATATACTGGAGATTATGTGTGAGGAGGTATCAGGAAATTAGGACAGAGATGTATGGAGAGGACAGGTTATATACTGGAGATTATGTGTGAGGAGGTATCCGGAAATTAGGACAGAGATGTCTGGAGAGGACAGGTTATATATAGGAGATTATGTGTGGGGAGGTATCAGGAAATTAGGACAGAGATGTATGGAGAGGACAGGTTATATACTGGAGATTATGTGTGGGGAGGTATCAGGAGATTAGGGCAGAGATGTATGGAGAGGACAGGTTATATACTGGAGATTATGTGTGAGGAGGTATCATGAGATTAGGGCAGAGATGTATGGAGAGGACAGGTTATATACTGGAGATTATGTGTGGGGAGGTATCAGGAGATTAGGGCAGAGATGTATGGAGAGGACAGGTTATATACTGGAGATTATGTGTGGGAGGTATCAGGAGATTAGGGTAGAGATGTATGGAGAGGACAGGATATATACTGGAGATTATGTGTGAGGAGGTATCAGGAAATTAGGACAGAGATGTCTGGAGAGGACAGGTTATATATAGGAGATTATGTGTGGGGAGGTATCAGGAAATTAGGACAGAGATGTATGGAGAGGAGAGGTTATATACTGGAGATTATGTGTGGGGAGGTATCAGGAGATTAGGGCAGAGATGTATGGAGAGGACAGGTTATATACTGGAGATTATGTGTGAGGAGGTATCATGAGATTAGGGCAGAGATGTATGGAGAGGACAGGTTATATACTGGAGATTATGTGTGGGGAGGTATCAGGAGATTAGGACAGAGATGTATGGAGGGGACAGGTTATATACTGGAGATTATGTGTGGGGACGTATCGGGAGATTAGGGCAGAGATGTATGGAGAGGACAGGTTATATACTGGAGATTATGTGTGGGGAGGTATCAGGAGACTAGGGCAGAGATGTATGGAGAGGACAGGTTATATACAGGAGATTATGTGTGAGGAGGTATCAGGGGATTAGGGCAGAGATGTATGGAGAGGACAGGTTATATACTGGAGATTATGTATGAGGAGGTATCAGGAGATTAGGGTAGAGATGTATGGAGAGGACAGGATATATACTGGAGATTATGTGTGAGGAGGTATCAGGAAATTAGGACAGAGATGTATGGAGAGGACAGGTTATATACTGGAGATTATGTGTGAGGAGGTATCCGGAAATTAAGACAGAGATGTCTGGAGAGGACAGGTTATATATAGGAGATTATGTGTGGGGAGGTATCAGGAAATTAGGACAGAGATGTATGGAGAGGACAGGTTATATACTGGAGATTATGTGTGGGGAGGTATCAGGAGATTAGGGCAGAGATGTATGGAGAGGACAGGTTATATACTGGAGATTATGTGTGAGGAGGTATCATGAGATTAGGGCAGAGATGTATGGAGAGGACAGGTTATATACTGGAGATTATGTGTGGGGAGGTATCAGGAGATTAGGGCAGAGATGTATGGAGAGGACAGGTTATATACTGGAGATTATGTGTGGGAGGTATCAGGAGATTAGGGTAGAGATGTATGGAGAGGACAGGATATATACTGGAGATTATGTGTGAGGAGGTATCAGGAAATTAGGACAGATGTCTGGAGAGGACAGGTTATATATAGGAGATTATGTGTGGGGAGGTATCAGGAAATTAGGACAGAGATGTATGGAGAGGAGAGGTTATATACTGGAGATTATGTGTAGGGAGGTATCAGGAGATTAGGGCAGAGATGTATGGAGAGGACAGGTTATATACTGGAGATTATGTGTGAGGAGGTATCATGAGATTAGGGCAGAGATGTATGGAGAGGACAGGTTATATACTGGAGATTATGTGTGGGGAGGTATCAGGAGATTAGGACAGAGATGTATGGAGGGGACAGGTTATATACTGGAGATTATGTGTGGGGAGGTATCGGGAGATTAGGGCAGAGATGTATGGAGAGGGCAGGTTATATACTGGAGATTATGTGTGGGGAGGTATCAGGAGACTAGGGCAGAGATGTATGGAGAGGACAGGTTATATACAGGAGATTATGTGTGAGGAGGTATCAGGGGATTAGGGCAGAGATGTATGGAGAGGACAGGTTATATACTGGAGATTATGTGTGAGGAGGTATCAGGAGATTAGGGTAGAGATGTATGGAGAGGACAGGATATATACTGGAGATTATGTGTGAGGAGGTATCAGGAAATTAGGACAGAGATGTATGGAGAGGACAGGTTATATACTGGAGATTATGTGTGAGGAGGTATCCGGAAATTAGGACAGAGATGTCTGGAGAGGACAGGTTATATATAGGAGATTATGTGTGAGGAGGTATCAGGAAATTAGGACAGAGATGTATGGAGAGGACAGGTTATATACTGGAGATTATGTGTGGGGAGGTATCAGGAGATTAGGGCAGAGATGTATGGAGAGGACAGGTTATATACTGGAGATTATGTGTGGGGAGGTATCAGGAGATTAGGACAGAGATGTATGGAGGGGACAGGTTATATACTGGAGATTA
Organism: Phyllobates terribilis; assembly: GCF_046119375.1. Classification (NCBI taxonomy): domain Eukaryota; kingdom Metazoa; phylum Chordata; class Amphibia; order Anura; family Dendrobatidae; genus Phyllobates; species Phyllobates terribilis. The sequence goes on from NW_027362762.1 coordinate 19,684,765, forward strand.
TGTGTGGGGACGTATCGGGAGATTAGGGCAGAGATGTATGGAGAGGACAGGTTATATACTGGAGATTATGTGTGGGGAGGTATCAGGAGACTAGGGCAGAGATGTATGGAGAGGACAGGTTATATACAGGAGATTATGTGTGAGGAGGTATCAGGGGATTAGGGCAGAGATGTATGGAGAGGACAGGTTATATACTGGAGATTATGTATGAGGAGGTATCAGGAGATTAGGGTAGAGATGTATGGAGAGGACAGGATATATACTGGAGATTATGTGTGAGGAGGTATCAGGAAATTAGGACAGAGATGTATGGAGAGGACAGGTTATATACTGGAGATTATGTGTGAGGAGGTATCCGGAAATTAAGACAGAGATGTCTGGAGAGGACAGGTTATATATAGGAGATTATGTGTGGGGAGGTATCAGGAAATTAGGACAGAGATGTATGGAGAGGACAGGTTATATACTGGAGATTATGTGTGGGGAGGTATCAGGAGATTAGGGCAGAGATGTATGGAGAGGACAGGTTATATACTGGAGATTATGTGTGAGGAGGTATCATGAGATTAGGGCAGAGATGTATGGAGAGGACAGGTTATATACTGGAGATTATGTGTGGGGAGGTATCAGGAGATTAGGGCAGAGATGTATGGAGAGGACAGGTTATATACTGGAGATTATGTGTGGGAGGTATCAGGAGATTAGGGTAGAGATGTATGGAGAGGACAGGATATATACTGGAGATTATGTGTGAGGAGGTATCAGGAAATTAGGACAGATGTCTGGAGAGGACAGGTTATATATAGGAGATTATGTGTGGGGAGGTATCAGGAAATTAGGACAGAGATGTATGGAGAGGAGAGGTTATATACTGGAGATTATGTGTAGGGAGGTATCAGGAGATTAGGGCAGAGATGTATGGAGAGGACAGGTTATATACTGGAGATTATGTGTGAGGAGGTATCATGAGATTAGGGCAGAGATGTATGGAGAGGACAGGTTATATACTGGAGATTATGTGTGGGGAGGTATCAGGAGATTAGGACAGAGATGTATGGAGGGGACAGGTTATATACTGGAGATTATGTGTGGGGAGGTATCGGGAGATTAGGGCAGAGATGTATGGAGAGGGCAGGTTATATACTGGAGATTATGTGTGGGGAGGTATCAGGAGACTAGGGCAGAGATGTATGGAGAGGACAGGTTATATACAGGAGATTATGTGTGAGGAGGTATCAGGGGATTAGGGCAGAGATGTATGGAGAGGACAGGTTATATACTGGAGATTATGTGTGAGGAGGTATCAGGAGATTAGGGTAGAGATGTATGGAGAGGACAGGATATATACTGGAGATTATGTGTGAGGAGGTATCAGGAAATTAGGACAGAGATGTATGGAGAGGACAGGTTATATACTGGAGATTATGTGTGAGGAGGTATCCGGAAATTAGGACAGAGATGTCTGGAGAGGACAGGTTATATATAGGAGATTATGTGTGAGGAGGTATCAGGAAATTAGGACAGAGATGTATGGAGAGGACAGGTTATATACTGGAGATTATGTGTGGGGAGGTATCAGGAGATTAGGGCAGAGATGTATGGAGAGGACAGGTTATATACTGGAGATTATGTGTGAGGAGGTATCATGAGATTAGGGCAGAGATGTATGGAGAGGACAGGTTATATACTGGAGATTATGTGTGGGGAGGTATCAGGAGATTAGGGCAGAGATGTATGGAGAGGACAGGTTATATACTGGAGATTATGTGTGGGAGGTATCAGGAGATTAGGGTAGAGATGTATGGAGAGGACAGGATATATACTGGAGATTATGTGTGAGGAGGTATCAGGAAATTAGGACAGAGATGTCTGGAGAGGACAGGTTATATATAGGAGATTATGTGTGGGGAGGTATCAGGAAATTAGGACAGAGATGTATGGAGAGGAGAGGTTATATACTGGAGATTATGTGTGGGGAGGTATCAGGAGATTAGGGCAGAGATGTATGGAGAGGACAGGTTATATACTGGAGATTATGTGTGAGGAGGTATCATGAGATTAGGGCAGAGATGTATGGAGAGGACAGGTTATATACTGGAGATTATGTGTGGGGAGGTATAAGGAGATTAGGACAGAGATGTATGGAGAGGACAGGTTATATACTGGAGATTATGTTTGGGGAGGTATTAGGAGATTAGGGCAGAGATGTATGGAGAGGACAGGTTATATTCTGGAGATTATGTGTGGGAGGTCTCAGGAGATTAGGGCAGAGATGTATGGAGAGGACAGGTTATATACTGGAGATTATGTTTGGGGAGGTATTAGGAGATTAGGGCAGAGATGTATGGAGAGGACAGGTTATATTCTGGAGATTATGTGTGGGAGGTCTCAGGAGATTAGGGCAGAGATGTATGGAGAGGACAGGTTATATACTGGAGATTATATATAGGAAGCTATCAGGAGATTAGGACAGAGATGTATGGAGAGGACAAGTTATATACTGGAGATTATGTGTGGGGAGGTATCAGGAGATTAGGGCAGAGATGTATGGAGAGGACAGGTTATATACTGGAGATTGTGTGTGGGGAGGTATCAGGAGATTAGGGCAGAGATGTATGGAGAGGACAGGTTATATACTGGAGATTATATGTGGGAGGTATCAGGAGATTAGGGGAGAGATGTATGGAGAGGACAGGTTATATACTGGAGATTATGTGTGGGGAGGTATCAGGAGATTAGGACAGAGATGTATGGAGAGGACAGGTTATATAGTGGAGATTATGTGTGGGGAGTTATCAGGAGATTAGGACAGAGATGTATGGAGACGACAGGTTATATACTGGAGATTATGTGTGGGGAGGTATCAGGAGATTAGGGCAGAGATGTATGGAGAGGACAGGTTATATACTGGAGATTATGTGTGGGGAGGTATCAGGAGATTAGGGCAGAGATGTATGGAGAGGACAGGTTATATACTGGAGATTATGTGTGGGGAGGTATCAGGAGATTAGGGCAGAGATGTATTGAGAGGACAGGTTATATACTGGAGATTATATGTAGGAAGGTATCAGGAGATTAGGGCAGAGATGTATGGAGAGGACAGGTTATATAATGGAGATTATGTGTGGGAGGTATCAGGAGATTAGGGCAGAAATGTATGGAGAGGACAGGTTATATACTGGAGATTATGTGTGGGAGATATCAGGAGATTAGGGCAGAGATGTATGGAGAGGACAGGTTATATACTGGAGATTATGTGTGGGGAGGTATCAGGAGATTAGGGCAGAGATGTATGGAGAGGACAGGTTATATACTGGAGATTATATGTAGGAAGGTATCAGGAGATTAGGACAGAGATGTATGGAGAGGACAGGTTATATACTGGAGATTATGTGTGGGGAGGTATCAGGAGATTAGGGCAGAGATGTATGGAGAGGACAGGTTATATACTGGAGATTATGTGTGGAGAGGTATCAGGAGATTAGGGCAGAGATGTATGGAGAGGACAGGTTATATACTGGAGATTAAGAAGAAGCGGAACGCAAAACGCGCGTTGGGGCTGTCTTTTCCTCCAGTGACAAGGTTGTATTGCTTCTCTCCTTGACTCTATTTATTTGAATTGCCTTTATGTATTTTCTTTAGTCCCTTTACTTATATGACTGCTACTGGTCTTAATTGTTGGGCACTATTGCCGGAGATTGTTCTGTTCATTCTGTGACTAATGGCATTTATGGCTTTGAGATTATTTGAAGCTTTCTACTTTGGACATTATATAGCCTTTATTTAGAAAAACTTGCTCTTAACTATTGTGGTATCCATCTTTTAGCCCCAGAAAATTTCTTTTTTACACTTGGTTTACAAGAAATATATATATTTTGAATTTTTGAATCTATGAATATGCACTAAGCACTAGTCACTTTACTTATCTGGCTAATCGATGTGATTTACTTGATTGTGGCGATATTTATGTCCATGTGATTATACTGCTTATTACTGGGGGTACCTTCATGTTTTATTTCTCCTTTATGTACCTTTTATCAGAAATTCTTTAAAAAATTTTTGAATAAACTTAAATTTTACTTGCATTTATACTTCTTTGTCTTGATCGGATATTGTCTGTAATGAAGTATTGCGCTTAATAGGCCCCTCCCTCTTGGATAAATCCTAAAATATATAATAAATTGGGTGCAGTCGTTAAATGCAGTTTGTGGGGAATATTTTTTCCTAAGGATTTGGGAAAGTTTTGAAATGTCCTATAAATGTCTGTCCTATTCTTGATCTCAGGGTCTGGACTTTTAGCTGAGATGAATCTGTGCTGCAGTAAATTTATCACTTAAACATGAGCCGTGTATGAGGGAGTCGGAGTCATGGAAATTGAGGAGTCCACAGCCCTGGTATCAGGAGATTAGGACAGAGATGTATGGAGAGGACAGGTTATATACTGGAGATTGTGTGTGGGAGATATCAGGAGATTAGGACAGAGATGTATGGAGAGGACAGGTTATATACTGGAGATTATGTGGGGAGATATCAGGAGATTAGGGTAGAGATGTATGGAGAGGACTGGTTATATACTGGAGATTATGTGTGGGAGATATCAGGAGATTAGGACAGAGATGTATGGAGAGGATAGGTTATATACTGGAGATTGTGTGTGGGGAGGTATCAGGAGATTAGGACAGAGATGTATGGAGAGGATAGGTTATATACTGGAGATTGTGTGTGGGAGATATCAGGAGATTAGGACAGAGATGTATGGAGAGGATAGGTTATATACTGGAGATTACGTGTGGGAGATATCAGGAGATTAGGACAGAGATGTATGGAGAGGACAGGTTATATACTGGAGATTACGTGTGGGAGATATCAGGAGATTAGGGTAGAGATGTATGGAGAGGACAGGTTATATACAGGAGATTAAGTGTGGGGAGGTATCAGGAGATTAGGACAGAGATGTATGGAGAGGACAGGTTATATACTGGAGATTATGTGTGAGGAGATATCAGGAGATTAGGGCAGAGATGTATGGAGAGGACAGGTTATATACTGGAGGTTATGTGTGGGGAGGTATCAGGAGATTAGGACAGAGATGTATGGAGAGGTCAGGTTATATACTGGAGATTATGTGTGAGGAGATATCAGGAGATTAGGGCAGAGATGTATGGAGAGGACAGGTTATATACTGGAGGTTATGTGTGGGGAGGTATCAGGAGATTAGGACAGAGATGTATGGAGAGGACAGGTTATATACTGGAGATTATATGTGGAGAGATATCAGGAGATTAGGACAGAGATGTATGGAGAGGACAGGTTATATACAGGAGATTATGTGTGGGAGGTATCAGGAGATTAGGATAGAGATGTATGGAGAGGACAGGTTATATACTGGAGATTATATGTAGGTAGGTATCAGGAGATTAGGACAGAGATGTATGGAGAGAACAGATTATATACAGGAGATTATGTGTGGGAGTTATCAGGAGATTAGGACAGAGATGTATGGAGAGGACAGGTTATATACTGGAGACTATGTGTGAGGAGGTATCAGGAGATTAGGATAGAGATGTATGAAGAGGACCGGTTATATACTGGAGATTATATGTAGGAAGGTATCAGGAGATTAGGACAGAGATGTATGGAGAGGACAGGTTATATACTGGAGATTACGTGTGAGAGATATCAGGAGATTAGGGCAGAGATGTATGGAGAGGACAGGGTATATACTGGAGATTATGTTTCGGGAGGTATCAGGAGATTAGGGCAGAGATCTATGGAGAGGGCAGGTTATATACTGGAGATTACGTGTGAGAGATATCAGGAGATTAGGACAGAGATGTATGGAGAGGACAGGTTATATACTGGAGATTATGTGTGGGAGATATCAGGAGATTAGGGTAGATATGTATGGAGAGGACAGGTTATATACAGGAGATTAAGCGTGGGGAGGTATCAAGAGATTAGGACAGAGATGTATGGAGAGGTCAGGTTATATACTGGAGATTATGTGTGAGGAGATATCAGGAGATTAGGGCAGAGATATATGGAGAGGACAGGTTATATACTGGAGGTTATGTGTGGGGAGGTATCAGGAGATTAGGACAGAGATGTATGGAGAGGACAGGTTATATACTGGAGATTATATGTGGAGAGATATCAGGAGATTAGGACAGAGATGTATGGAGAGGACAGGTTATATACTGGAGATTTTGTGTGGGGAGGTATCTGGAGATTAGGGCAGAGATGTATGGAGAGGACAGATTATATACTGGAGATTATGTGTGAGAGATATCAGGAGATTAGGGCAGAGATGTATGGAGAGGACAGGTTATATACTGGAGATTATGTGTTAGGAGGTATCAGGAGATTAGGGCAGAGATGTATGGAGAGGACAGGTTATATATTGGAGATTAAGTGTGGGGAGGTATCAGGAGATTAGGGCAGAGATGTATGGAGAGGACAGGTTATATACTGGAGATTATATGTAGGAAGGTATCAGGAGATTAGGACAGAGATGTATGGAGAGGACAGGTTATATACTGGAGATTAAGTGTGGGGAGGTATCAGAAGATTAGGGCAGAGATGTATGGAGAGGACAGGTTATATACTGGAGATTATGTATGGGGAGGTATCAGGAGATTAGGGCAGAGATGTATGGAGAGGACAGGTTATATACAGGAGATTATGTGTGAGGAGGTATCAGAAGATTAGGGCAGAGATGTATGGAGAGGACAGGTTATATAGTGGAGATTATGTATGGGGAGGTATCAGGAGATTAGGGCAGAGATGTCGATGGAAACATCTGATGGATGCTGAGACATCCGGGTCGGAGAAGTGATTGTGAGTGTCATCAGCTGAAAACGTGGTAATGAAAGTCATGAGATCTTGTGCTGTCCCAGGACAAAGATAACGATGGAAAAGAGTAGGAGGTGCCAGGAAAGCCTTAAGGGAGTCTCAACAGAAAAAGGGCAAGAAAAGGATATGGAGTTTAAATGGGAGGAACAAAATGTTAATTTAATAAAGTATGAGGAGACCCAGGAGACCGCCGAGTCTGTGATACTGTGAGATAAGAATTTTGGCAAAGGACAGGTCTAGAAGGAGAAAGATGGAGTAATGTTCTTAGGTATTTTCCCAAGAGGCACTTTATATAACATCTAAGATATTTTTCGGGCTTTTTGCACTCAATCCTCCTCATTATTCATACAGTTCCTTTATGGCTAAAGTTTTCTTTTGATAGAAGATGAGCCTTTCCATCGATGACCCTCCGATGATGAAGCATGACAGAAGCCACATAGCTGCTCGGATATTAGACCTCACCCTGGAGATAATCTACTGGATCACTGGAGAGGTGAGAGCTTCACATCACATCACTCTGATCTCTAGGAATAAAGCAGAGAAATGACGGGAAAGGTGAAGGATCCTTAGAATAGATGTAGTGATCGGCGTCTCCCCATACACAGGATCACACAGTAGTGAAGACGTCGTCTGGGGAGTGTGTGACCCCCCATGTGTCAGGAGGGCGGAGCCGGACCCCGAGTGACATCACCGAGCCTCCACCTCATTCACTGATACATGAGCAGAAGATCCTAGAACTGACCCACAGGATCACTGAGCTGCTGAGCGGAGAGGTGAGTGCTGCCGGGAATGCTGGGACATTATATAATAACGCCGGGGGAGGGGTCTGCTAATGACAGGTCATTGTGTGTGTCAGGTTCCTATAAGGTGTCAGGACGTCACCGTCTATTTCTCCATGGAGGAGTGGGAGTATATAGAAGGACACAAGGATCTGTACAAGGACGTCATGATGGAGGATCACCAGCCCCTCACATCTCCGGGTAAGAGGAGACCGTCCTGATTATAGAGGAGAGGCCGGGTCTGAGGTCACCTAGACTCCCCCATCATCTGATCATCACATGTAGACGATGTATTCAGTCCTGTGTATATTTCCTATAGATGGATCCAGTCCGAGAAATCTACCGGAGAGAAGTCCCAGTCCTCTATATTCCCAGGAACGTCCAGAGGAGAAGCAGAATGTCATCCTGGATCATCAGGTAGATGGAGCTGAGATTTCTGGAAATCCACCGGAGAGAAGTCCCAGTCCTCTATATTCCCAGGATCGTCCAGAGGAGAAGCAGAATGTCCTCCTGGATCATCAGGTAGATGGATTTGGAAATTCTTTAAATCCTCTATACACCAATGTTATGAAGCGATGTAATGACCGAAGTGGGGAAAATAACCATTTCATACACTGCTGATTTTGCAAGTTTTCCCACCTACAGAGAATGGAGAGATCTGTAATATTTATCGTAGGTCACTTCACCTGTGAGAAACAGAATCTTGAAAAAAAAATCCAGAAAATCACATTGTATGATTTTTACATAATAATTTGCATTTTATTCCATGAAATAAGTATTTGATACAATAGAAAAACAGAACTTAATATTTGGTACAGAAACCTTTGTTACAATTACAGAGGTCAGACGTTTCCTATAGATCTTGACCCGGTTTGCAGACACTGCAGCAGGGATTTTGGCCCTCTCCTCCATACAGATCTTCTCCAGATCTTTCAGGTTTCGGGGCTGTGGATGGGCAACATTGAGTTTCAGCTCCCTCCAAATATCTTCTATTGGGTTCAGGTCTGGAGACTGGCTAGACCACTCCAGGACCTTGAAATGCTTCTTACAGAGCCACTCCTTTGTTGCCTTGTCTGTGTGTTTCGAGTCATTGTCCTGCTGGAAGACCCAGCCACGACCCATCTTGAATGCACTTACTGAGGGACAGAGATTGTTGGCCAAAATCTCACGATACATTACCCATTCCATCCTCCCATCAATACGGTGCAGTCGTCCTGTTCTCTTTGCAGAAAAGCACCCCTAAAGTATGATGTTTCACGGTTGAGATGATGGCTTTTTTGGGGTTGTGCTCATCCTTCTTCTTCCTCCAAACACGGAGAATGGAGTTAATACCAAAAAGTTCTAATTTGGTTTCATCTGACCACATGACCTTCTCCCATGCCTCCTCTGGATCATCTAGATGGTGATTGGTGAACTTCAAACGGGCCTGGACATGTGCTGGCGTGAGCAGGGGGACCTTGCGTGCCCTGCAGGATTTTAATCCATAACGGCTTATTGTGTTACTAACGGTAATGTTTGAGACTGTGGTCCTATCTCTCTTCAGGTCATTAACCAGGTCCTCCCGTGTAGTTCTGGGCTGATTCCTGACCTTTCTTATTATCAGCCTTACCTCACGCGGCGAGATCTTGCTTGGAGCCCCAGACCAGGGAAGAGTGACAGTCATCTTGTGTTTCTTCCATTTTCTAATAATTGTAACAACATTTGTTACCTGCTCACAAAGATACTTGCCTATTGCCCTGTAGCCCATCCCAGTCTTGTGCAGGTCTATAATTTTGTCCCTGGTGTCCTTACACAGCTGTTTGGTCTTAGCCATGCTGGAGAGGTTGGAGTGTGATTGAGTGTGTGGGCAGGTGTTTTTTTATACAGGTAAGGAGTTCAAACAAGTGTAATTAATGCAGGTAATGAGTGCAGAGTAGGAGGGCTTCTTAAAAGAAAAACTAACAGGTCTCTGAGAGCCAGAATTCTTGCTGGTTGGTCGGTGATCAAATATTTATTTCGTGCAATAAAATTCTAATTAATTATTTAAAAATCCTACAATGACATTTTCTGGATTTCATTTTTAGATTCTGTCTCTCACAGGTGAAGTGACCTATGATAAAAATTACAGATCTCTCCATTCTTTGTAGGTGGGAAAACGTGCAAAATAATCAGTGTATCAAATACTTATTTTACCAACTGTATTTAGTGAGAATGAATGCACAGTTCTGCTGTGTAGATGGAAATAACAGCACAATGCCGCGGGTGAATGTAGATTCTATCTGATTGTCACTTTAGGAAATCCTTCTTTTAGCTCAAACTGGATCATGACTTCTAGTGGTTTTTACTGTCATCTAATATGAGATAAACTGTTTTTAGATTTTCTTTTTTTCCCTCATATTTTATGTTGGATCCTTGCAGGAAAGTCATGGTGGAACGATGAATGGACATGAAAAACCCTTATCCATGTTGGTGAATGGTAAGAGCCTTTCATAAATTCTGTGTTTTGTTCCTCCTGTATAATTTACAGACTGAGTTTATCTAAAACATCCTCCATAATATCCAGTGGAGGAGATGTACATGACAGGAAACTTTCTTACTGAATTCCTCGTCCAGTGAGTTGGGTCAGTTGATATCAACATGTTCTTTTACTACAAGGCTCCGAGAAATATTATCTGATATTATCAGGCTGGGATTGTATGAAGAAAAGTATATACCATAAATGTCCCTTTGATAGAAAGTATTGTAGTGGATTACACTACGCATAGAATATGACTCGCTGTTCTAGGAAGAAGGTGGATATTCCGGAAACAAAAAAGTGAATGACCAAATCTAAATAGTAAATACAACCCCGACGCGCGTTTCTTCTTGTTTCTTCCAGGGTGTGTCGGGGTAAGGGAATGTTAGGGATTATAAATGTGGGCCACTTTTGGAGCATGCGGTCTCTGTATGATCTCAAGGTAAATGACTTCCAGGCCACCATAGTGGAATGTAAGGCTAAATGCGGGGATGAGCGAGTCACACTCTTGTTCACCGAGGTCAGAAAATCAATGACTCTAGCATGACATATGACTTGCTTACCGCTGATTGGGTGGGCTACGCTTATAATCCCTGACACTCCCATCACCCCGACATGCTCCTGAAAGAAGCGAGGCGAAACGAGCGTCGGGGTGGAGGTAAGCGGTGCCTGAATCTCTATGCTGCTCATATAGATCCCATCTCACAGGTAATATTACCAACAGTAATGGATTTTTCTGTGGGCAGCTATTCTTTAATATGTGTGTAGGATAATTTGAGTATTTATCTATTGAGCAATACCGTTTCCATGAGCCACATAAGTATATTTATATCCACTTTTTTTGTTTCTGGGAGATTATCCATCGTCCTAGAACAGCGGGTTATATTTTATGGAGAAGAGTATTAGACACGTGTCTTAATTCTTGAATTTGGGTTTTTCATGCAGTCTCATCGCCCCCAGTGTATAACGTCCGGCCTCATTGTTCCCCAGTGTATAATGTCTGGCCCCATTGTCCCGCAGTGTATAACATCCAGCCCTCTGCCATGCCGATCTTTCTTTACAGAATTGCTGGTGGTAAAGAGCTCACTGATACCAGCGCAGTCCTTTAATAGGAGCCACCGGGGTAACAAGTCCGTCCATGACATTTCTTTATCCGAAATCTTCCCCATCACCTGTGAGTGATATTATTGAGAAGGGGAAGGAACTGCAGCAACTCCGCCACAAAGTGGAGACCCCCTAATGTTACAATGTGGAGTGTCACTGGGTCATGCCCGGCTGCAGCCGGACCTTGACGGGACATCAGCGGATTCAATTATTTCCACAGTTTAAATACATTGGCGGCATTCTCTATAGTAGTGAACAACCTCTTTAAACTTTTGTCTGGGCGCTGGGAGGGTGTAATGAAACTTTCCCAGACTTTTCATAGTTTTCCACTGCCTCTGTTGGGCCCGGTGTATGTCTCTCTTTTCTCTCCTCCTTGGTTTCCCAAGGTACAATGGCCTCTGCTGCCAGCGTTATTAGATGGGTATTTTTGGACTAATTGATTGAGAGATGGAAAGTTCTCCTTGTAGCATGGGTCGAGAAGGGTTGACAACCAGTAATCAGTGTTGGCCAAAATGCGTATAATGCGAGAGTAATGGGAAAGGCAGAGGGTCATAAAGTCAGCCATGTGTGCCAGACTCCCAACAGGCAAGACTTCACTGTCCCCTCTAAGAGGACAACTCTTCATCTCCTCCTCCTCTTCAGCCCATCCATGCTGAACAGACTTGATGAAGCAGGTGTAGGTAGTACCGCCTGTAGCGCAGGCAGCCATCTCCTTTTCCTCCTCCTCCTCATTATCACCCAATCAGCGCTGAGAAGATGAGATGAGGCTGGGCTGGGTAATATCACCCTGTGTACTTTCTTCCTCCATCTCCACCTGGTCCACATGCAAAGTTTCATCTTTAATTGTGAGCAGCAAGCGTTTGAGTAGACACAGAAGCAGGATGGCTACGCTAATTATGTTGTCATTGCTGCTTACCATCTTGGTTGTTTCCTCAACGTTTTGTAGAACCTCACAGATGTCAGTCATCCATACCCACACTTCGGTTGTTATGTGCGGAGGCTGACCAGAATACAAATGGGCATATTGTCGCTGGTATTCAACTAGTGCCCACTGCTGCTCACAAAGCCTTGCCAACATGTGCAATGTGGAGTTCCCGTACGTGGTCATGTCACATACCAGTCGGTGAGCTGGCACTTGCAAGTGATACTGCAGCACTGACAGACCGGCGGCAACTGTAGCTGACTTGCGGAAATGGGCACACTCTTGGCGTACCTTCACAAGTAGCTCAGGCATATCTGTATAGGTTTTCAGAAACCGCTGAACCAATAAGTTGAGCATGTGGGCCAGGCATGGTACGTGTGTGAGCTTGCCAAGCTTCAGAGCCGCCACCAGGTTATGGCCATTATCACACACGACCATGCCTGGTTGTAGGTTAAGCCATCCAACCGACCAACTGTTTGCACTGTTCTGGCTTCAAGAGTGGTGTCCTGCGCCCCTTGCAAAGTGGGACAAAACCCTAAGTCTCGTTGATGTCCATGTTTGTTGTGTTCCCGCAGAAGGTACAGTTTCACCTGGCCCACAGCCTCTGCGTACACCATGAGCAGCATGTCCACTTCCCGGTCCCTTACCGCACGCCTTGCGCATTTTAAATTAGGTATATAATATATGCCTGCCAACTTTCTGGTATAAATAGTGAAAAGAAAATATGTATCTCTGAAAAGGACTATTGTTTAAATGGTGCAGCAGTGATATACAAGTACTGCATTAATAGCAATTAATAAACCCGGCCTATATGCCACTAATACAAAACTATCCCTCCTCCACCAGCTAGCCCTATACAGAATGCATGAAACCGCAGTTTTACTGTACAAAGGACAATATGTAGTCCTGAAAAGGACAATTATCTTAATGGTGCAGCAGTGGTATACAAGTACTGCTTAAATAGCAATTAATAAACACGGCTTATATGCCTCTAATACAAGACTATCCCTCATCCACCAGCTAGCCCTACACTGAATGCAGGTAACAGCGGTTTTAGTTCAGAAAGGACAGTATGTAGCCCTGAAAAGGACTATTGTTTTAATGCTGCAGCAGCGATGTACAAGTACTGCAAATAATGGCATTTAATAAACACTGCCTTTATGTCTGCTCTAATCTGTCACCGACATACTTGCCTATTGCCGATGATGTTACGCCTATAACTGTAAGAAATGACCGCGAGTAACCTCTGCAGTCTCGCTCTTGCGGTCCTGGCTCACAGCAATGACCGCGAGAGCGAGATGCAAGTGGGAAGAGTCGATTCTAAGCGCCAGAATTGGAGTATCTAATGGATGCGCTGTTTTCCCATTTCCCACGACAGCACCATGGAGAGAGAGGATCCATCCTCAAGGACAGGAAACCCTAGAGCCATCTAGTACGCTTGAGTGGTTTCCTGTCTTTGAGAGAGACCCTACGGCTCCCCGGTGCTGCCTGGGAGTGAAGATCTTACCTGGGGTTGAGGTCCCAGCATTGCCGATAGGGATCAAGATTCGGAAGTCCTTGACGGGCTGAGTGGCCAGCGGGCAGGGACATCTCTCCAGGAGCATGGTCGGACCGGGCACAGTGCATCCCTGGGAGCCGGCAGAAAGAGAATGATGTCAGATCCGGGGGCACTGCTGGTATGGCATGATACGTCCCCATTATGAAGCCCGGCACCTTTCGGGGCACGGCCTGGAACGGCCTAGTGCATCCCCGGTCATCAGCAGCAACAGAATCCAGGGGGCATCCCCTACCCCTGGCTCTTTCCAGGGGCGGACATGGAAAGGTGTAGAGGATAAAAGCCTCCCCCCACCTTAGAACCATGCTGCGGTAGGTATTCCAGATGGAGGACAACAGCCAACCTGGAGAACCTACAGAAGCAGCCCCTCCGACCTAGTTAGTCCTGCGTCAGGTGGGGTGAGTCAGGGTTGATCCATGGATAAAATTGTCCTAAATGCCTGTATTTTTATTTATATGTTTTATAGAACAGGCCTAGGAAAGCGCAATCTAAAACCAAGGATAAGGAATGTGCGTTATGCAAGTGTAGATTAGCGGCCTCCTATACTAAAAGACTGTGTAAGGAATGTATTGAAAGAACCTTGGGGGAAGAATCCCCTTCCCTCATGGAAAATATGAAAACCATGATCAGGGTGGAAATGAAGAAATCTTTAAAAGGGATTTAAGCCGGCACTTCAACAAGAGAGGACAGCGTAAACTCTAGCTCAGGGGAAGAGACAGAAGGTGGAGAGTTGGGGGGTTACTAGACAGATGCCTCATAATCATCCTAGTCCCACTGTGACGTGAATCCATCTTGTTTCCCAGCAGAAGATACAAGCAACCTGGTGAAGACAGTAAGGTCAACAATGAAGGTAGAAAAAGTTAAGGAGCCAAGGTCCATTCAAGATCTAATGTTCGAGGGACTAGAGGTCAGGAAGCATAGATGTTGTCCTTTTCATAAAAACATAGCGTCACTAATTAAGATGTACAATACAAAGTTATATTGTGGTACCGTGTTAGCCAGAAAAATCTATGTAGATACTTTTATGGCCAAAAAATGACAAAAGTCTTCTAGGAGTAATACCTTTATTGGCTATCCAGAAAAATATGTTTGCGAGCTTTCAGAGCACAGGGGCTCCTTCTTCAGGCAGGATTACAAATGATTTAAGAATGTTAACAAAGATAGCGGCAGAAATGTCAGCTCACATAAGAGAAGTAGTAGACATTTTTTTCATCCCATACATAGACGACTTCCTGATTGTAGGGAAATCAGAAGCAGAGTACAAAAAGCGGTGAAACAAGTCAGAGATACTGTGTTCCCTTGGGTGGATAATAATCTTAAAACAACCGCAAATAAAACCAGAACAGATGCAAATATTCTTAGGAATTTCGTTAGATTCAAAAAGACAAACTTCTTTCCTTCTTTCCTCCCAGAAGAAAAGATAAAGAAGGTTTCCGAATTGATCAAAAATCTAATGGATGCGTCATTTCTGGGGTGGCTGAGGGCTGGTGTTATTAGGCTGGGAGGGGACCAATATACGTTGCACCTTACCAGCCTGTTAATATCAACCTGCAGCTATCTGCTTTGCCTTAGCTGGTTATTAAAATAGGTTACGAACCCCAAGTCATTATTTTTTTAGGGTCCACCCTATTTTTAATAACCTGCTAACGCAAAGCAGACAGCTGCGGGCTGATATTAATAGACTGGGCTGCTCCATGGATATTGGCCTTTTCCCAGACTAAAAATACTTCCCCAGCTGTCTGTTTTCCCTCTGCTGGTTTTAAAAATGAAGGGGACGTCACATAGTTTTTTTATTTCAATTATTTCATTATTTTAACTGTCCGGCCAATCACAGACATGCCATTACTTGTCATGACTGTGATGGAACCGGAAGTGCCAACAGCCTTAATGCTTGTTGATTGGCTCCACTGCTGTCTTTCAACAAGCTTTATTAGACTTCCAGACCTAAACAGGAAACCGGACATACAGTAAGAAGTCCATGTTCGGGGTCCAGTTCCAGACACTAGAAGTTTGGGTTCGCTCATCCATACTGCTGGCATCAAAGAGCAAGTGTATGCGGACTGCAGGCTAATACCAGCACAGATTACATAGAGCGGCAGAAGTATGAGCTCTGGAACGGCTTTCCAGATGGCTCTCGGCACTGTGCACCTTACAGATGAAGCGACTACAATGTAACATATTGTAGATGTCATTGGTATAATTGAGATATATTAATACATGTAATATATATGCCGGGCCAGCCTTAGGCCAAATGGTGCCAAAATTGCCTTTGGTGCCCCCCACTCCATTGTTTTTTGTACTCAGTTTGCCCAAGACACCTGTGTTTCCTTTATACCCTAAAAAATTAATTAAGACTGGCATTTTGTACATTTTGTAAGCCAGTTTTCAGGGGGGTTGATCTCTACTTAGACAACCCCTTCTCTGTTGCTATTATTTCTCCTTATAAAATAAAAATAGCTTATATGCTGTTCCAGCGATGACTGTTCTGGGGCTTGCAGGATGTTCTTATGTTCTCACGTGAGCCCTGCAGCCACTTCTCTCTTACTTCCTTTGCACGAAACTGCCATTCAGAGAAAGTCAGAGAGCAACAGCAGCTCTCACTTCTTCCAGGTGTCAGTTTTGTCCAAAGGAAGTGAGAGTGAAGTAGCCGCTGACTGCAGGGTTCACGTGGCGTAAGCACAACATGCGAGCCCCAGGAGCCGTCATTGCTAGATTGACGCTGGCACCCGAACTGCCAACAGCACTGAGAGCAGCAGATCGGTGGGGGTACCAGGTGTCAGGACCCCACTGACCTGATAATAGTAAAGGTAGTGGAGCATATCCATAAGACGCGTGTGCATCTTAGTGATTAAGGCGCATCTTGAAACTGCTGAACTGCTCCACCAGAAATATTACCTTAGACAGGGGCTGATGTAGTTTTCTGGTGTAATTTACTCAGCCTTAGTGGTGTAAAATATGATGAACCTGCAGGGTGGGCTATTCCACTCCCCATTCACCCCACACTGCAAACATACCACTCACACACTGGCCGTGTGAGAGAGTGAAGGAGAGTGATGGGGTGCTACTCCAGATGACCTGGCCTCCACAGTCACCAGACCTGAACCCAATCGAGATGGTTTGGGGTGAGCTGGACCGCAGAGTGAAGGCAAAAGGGCCAACAAGTGCTAAGCATCTCTGGGAACTCCTTCAAGATTGTTGGAAGACCATTTCCGGTGACTACCTCTTGAAGCTCATCAAGAGAATGCCAAGAGTGTGCAAAGCAGTCATCAAAGCCAAAGGTGGCTACTTTGAAGAACCTAGAATATAAGACATATTTTCAGTTGTTTCACACTTTTTTGTTAAGTATATAATTCCACATGTGGTAATTCATAGTTTTGATGCCTTCAGTGTGAATGTACAATTTTCATAGTCATGAAAATACAGAAAAATCTTTAAATGAGAAGGTGTGTCCAAACTTTTGGTCTGCACTGTAGCTAAGGCTGGCCATATTGACATATCAGAAAGCATACGGATACAGACTGTTCTGATGAATCTCTTGCTTGCTGTATAGGTTTTTCCACATAGACATTTTAAAATATCAATTATTATGAATGAGAATTTTTTTTCTTTTTTTCTAGGTGAAGACTGGATGCAAAGTTTCCATAATAATCTCCTTTCATCTTCCTATCATGAAGTAGCAGATAATCAATCACTGACTGTAGAAAGTAGCTCTGGAAATAGACTTGATAACATATTGATATTTTCTGAATGTGGGAAAGAGAAATCTAATCATCACAAAGATGAGAGTCCGTATTCTTGTACAGAATGCGGGAGGGGTTTTAAAAATAAAGCAGCTCTTGTTGTACATCAGAGAAGACACACAGGGGAGAAGCCGTATCCATGTTCAGAATGTGGGAAATGTTTCAAGTATAAATCAGATCTTGTTAATCATCAGAGAGCACATTCAGGGGAAAGGCCATATTCATGTCCTGAATGTGGAAAAAGTTTTGCGCACAAGTCAAGTCTCATAAACCATCTAAGAACTCACACAGGGGAGAATCCGTTTTCTTGTTCTGAATGTGGGAAATCCTTTATCGTTAAAGCTCGACTTAGGAGGCACCAGAAAAGCCACACCGGGGAGAAGTCTTTTTCATGTGTGACATGTGGAAAATGCTATATGCGTAAGGAAGCTCTTGAGATACATCAGAGAGTTCACACAGGGGAGAAGCCGTACTCCTGTCCTGAATGTCATAAGTGTTTTAGTCAGAAATCATGTCTTAATGAACATGTAAAAACCCACACAGGGGAGAAGCCATTTTCATGTTCCGAATGTGGGAAATGTTTTAGTCATAAAGCCATTCTTATTCAACATCTGAGAATTCACACAGGGGAAAAGCCATTTTTATGCCCAGTATGTGGGAAATGTTTTAAAGATAGATCACATCGGTCTTCACATCAAAAGAAACACAAGAGAGAAAACATAAATACGTAGGAAATTCGGCAGGTGTATGGCTCCGTTGTAGGACCTGTTGTCTCGGGATGCTTTGTGATAACTTAAATGTCGTGCTACAATACAGAAAATAATTTCTACTAACTTCTTGTTTGATCTCAGTGATACCTGTTGTTGTGTGTTACAAGATCATCATTGATAATATAACCCTTCAAAAGGGTCAGAGTTTACGAGTTTAGCCCAACATACATGATCCTACGGGGGAATTCGACACCAAAGGGTTCATTAGGTCTAGATTAAGGTGAATCCAGTAGAGATGTTGTAGGACCTGACATGGGATGAATGTGCACTTAACGCTTACGTCAGAAGCTCAACAGAGATGATAAACTCTAACAAATGTTTCCCTGCAATATTACTATTAAATGTTATGCCAACATAGTGTTAATGGGAGGGAGAACCTTAATAACCCAATTAGCTTTAATAGTGAGTGACCTTTGATCATATCTTTTAAATTAAAAGGATTTATTGGACTACAAAATAGATTACCTTAAAGGGAATCTGTCACCCCCAGGGACGTATATAACCTATTAATATGGGCATACAGGTGCCAGAAATGTTAATCTAGTCCTACCCGTATGCCCCACATTAATGGTCTTGTTGTGAAATTTTATATTATATATTTATGTTAATGATTCCTCCTGGCCCCGCTTCCTGTCTTCATTATAATAGCTCCCCCCCATCTTCTGCACGTCTCAGTGCCCTGTAGCGTGCAGTTGCGGCGCCGTGATCCCGAGCTTGCGCCCTGCACTGCCTTCCACCATCGCCATCACTCGCCGGTGCCTGCGAAGAAGATCACGGAATACACTAGTCAGTGATCTACTGTCAAGTAGCCGGCGACTGACGGCTGGTGAATGGTGGCATTATAATGAAGACAGGAGGTGGGGATCTCTTCCGGGCCTAAAATAAATATATAACATGAAATTTCACAACAACAAGACCATTAATATGGGGCATACAGGTAGGACTAGATTAATATTTCTATCACCTGTATGCCCATATTAATAGATTATATATGTTCCAGGAGGTGACAGATTACCTTTAAGATATGTGATAAACAGCAGATTGGTGGCCATCTAATGCTCCATACTCCTGCCAATCAGTTGATTGAAGGGCCCGAGGTGCCCCAATATGTACCATATCCCATTTATTGTTTTCCATTGATGTACAATAAAAAATCATAATGTGGTACCGTGTTAGCGAGAAAAATCGATGGAAATGCTTATGACTCTGTGTCACCCTGGCCTGGATGCCACAAATGTATAATAAAGCTGTGTCTGAGAGCAAGGGGGAGGTTCTTTGGTCAAGGACCATTAGCATGCAATACCTCCTGTCCCAGGCCAGTAGGGGGAGCAGGCTGCCCCTATAAAAGCTGGAACTGGGGGCAGGGTTAGGGAGAACTGGACAACCTGTCTCTGGATTGAGAGGTGTCCCAGAGCAGGGACAGACAGTTGTGTTGCAGCCTAAGAGGCCGTGTGGCAGGAGAGCCACGAGCCAGGGACAAGAGGCGAAGCGAGCCTGTCCTGGCAGATAAAGAAACTGATCTACCAGACTTTGGTGTCTGAGGCAGTGAGGATTCCAAGTCCTACAGCAAATAACCAGTCCGCAGGGGATTGTATGTTCCCTGGCCTAAGAAGCCCGGAGGTTCCGCCACAGCAGAAGGGACCAGGCCAAGAGTAAAAAGGGTCCCAAGTCGCCAGCCATACGGGCGAGAAGACACGGCAAGCTCAGGAACGTGGGCTATTACACCACGAGGAGGGAAATAGCCAGAGAGAGTGCAGAGAGCACGGTAGGCCTACACCCTCACCCTGACCAGGGCCAGCTTCCCACTTGTTCTCAGACATCCAGGCCCCCTCCTAGTTGGGCCTGTTTCTGGGTCGTTTCACCTGTTCTAATAAAGACCCTGAACTGTTTAAGAGGCCTCCGTTTCCTGGCTATCGCGGTCGGAATCATCCCCTCCATCATCCATTATATACTGCCCTGGGGCCATACTCCTCCCGTGGGGAGTTGTACTATTCAGTGCTGCACATTTATATCAGCCCCAGCGGACTGCACTGCAGCGGCGGTTAGCCCTGACCGCAATCCACGGGTGGCGTAGTCGGACATTGCAAAACATATAAAAGACTGCCATTGGTCTGACCACCCTGAGCCACGGACCGGGTTGCCACTACTACCACCATCATTGCCCTGTTGCCCGCATCCGAGTGCCCCACGGCACAGGGGGCGAGTCAGCTTTGGCGTAGTCGGCAGGATTGTGACCAACCCGCCACAAACGGGTATTGCGCGCCTGAAAAAGACCGTACACGTACCTTAAAAAGAGGTTTCCCGCCACCCGGAGCCGTTTCCCGCCATTTTCAGCCGTCTCCCGCCATCTTCAGCAGCTTCCCGCCAGCTTCAGCCGTTTTCCCGCCATCGGATGCCATCTGCAGGACGCCACGCGGGAAGAAGAGGGGCGTGGACGTCCAAACCGCGCGAGACCCGAAGCTCCGCCCTACGCACTGACGCTGCGCAAGGTCCTGGAAGGGAGAGAGAGCGACGCTGACGTCACCAGGACGCGACGCAAGGTCCTCGTCCGGAGCAGCACCAGTGTAACCGCGGCCTACAGAAGAGGATCGTCGGAAGGAAGGCCACGCTTAACTAGGGGGGAGGAAGAGGTCGGACACGGAGGCGCCCACTACCACCAACGCAGCTGCAGCAGCGGTGATGCCATTCTCCCTGCCTTACATCCCTGGAGCGGCCTGGCTGCCCAAGTATTCAGGGGAGCCCCATGCATTAACTGACTTTAAGGAAAGGCTGTACAGTTTATTCCAAGTTTACCCCCTGACAGAGGAACAGAAGATTAGCATACTGACAGGGCAGTTAACTGGCGCAGCCCAGCGGGAGGTAAAGTCATGGCCCGCTGAGGAGAAAAGAACTGTAAAGGACATTCTGGCCCGGCTGCGGGGTACCTTTGATACACGTACCTCCGCTGAAATTAAAATGCAGTTCTACGGGTGTAAGCAGCAGGCACAGGACAGCATCAGAGACTATGCCCTAAATTTGCAGGAAGCCTTGAGAGCCATCAAACAAGCTGACCCTGGCAGCGTGCAGGATACGGATAAGCTATTAACAGAACAGTTCATAGAAGGTCTGCTGTCTAGCGCCCACAGGACCCAGCTGCGCCTCATGTTCTTTCAGAACCCTGATCTGACCTTTGCCCAATTCAAGGACAGGGCCATAAGGGTGCTCCGTGAACCCGCAACAAGTGGCGCTATAAACCCCCGGCGCCCTGCTCTCACCTACCACCAGGAGGCGGCACCCTCCTCTATGGACTCTGTGGGGGTCGACGCACAGGCCCTGAACCAAGCCCCGTCGAAAGATCTGCAACACCAAGTCCAGGAGCTGACCAGGAGCGTCGCGGCGTTGACCAGGACCGTCCAGGCGTTACAAGTGGACCCGTCAAGACCCATCGAGTTGGCTTCAAGTCCGGAGGATGTCCCGTGGCGTCGACAGAGGAGGACCCCGTCATTCCGAGGGAGGCCCACAGACTGCTATGCAGAGGATGGACAGCCCATTTGCCGTCGATGCAACCAGCCCGGACACATTTCCAGGTACTGTAATTTAAACGGGTTCAACCTGGGGCAGAGGGCCAACCACCAGGCCCTTACAATTGGCGTAATAAGTACGTTGGGGGGCGCCCGGTTTTACCCGTGGTGCTGGACGGTATCCCCATGAGCGCCTTGCTGGATACCGGGTCGCAAGTAACTACTATCCCTTATGTACTCTTTAAGCAGTATTGGACTGATGCCGATATAACACGGTATCCAGACAGTGACTTGAGCATCATCGCCAGTAATGGCTTGCCCGTGCCGCAGATGGGGTTCAAGGAGATGACCATTAAGATTGGTAAAGTTGAACTGCCGGCACAGGGAGTGATTATTGTGGACATTGACCATCGTGAAAGTCACCCTAAAATAACTGTGGGTACTAACGTGATTGAAAATTGTCTTTCAGAGGTAATTGTAATTCTACAACAGGTGGCGGTGAATGCTAGTTCCAGCCAACAGAGAGTCCTCAACAAAGAGATAAAAGCCCTGATGAGACGGCAGCAGGTAGAACTGTCTGGTGGTGAGATTGGTAGCGTAAGAATGAGTGACCCATTCCCTATTTCCATGCCTCCCAAAAGTGAAATGATGACCTGGTGTCGGACTGCAATCGGGTTGAGAGGTAGAGACTACCAAGCCATGGTAGAACCCGTGTACTCAGACAGCAGGCCCACCATTTTGACAGGCCGAGGGGTGGTTGATGTCCGTCATGGGAGGGTGCCCGTTTGCATTCTCAACATTGGAGAGAGGGAGGTACACTTACCCAGGTA
Source organism: Phyllobates terribilis (assembly GCF_046119375.1). Taxonomy (NCBI): domain Eukaryota; kingdom Metazoa; phylum Chordata; class Amphibia; order Anura; family Dendrobatidae; genus Phyllobates; species Phyllobates terribilis. The sequence continues at coordinate 19,707,311 of NW_027362762.1, forward strand.
CGCTACACTTGCCAAACTGTTTGCTGTCGAACACAAAGCTATCAGGGCAGTGGAGCCTTTGCATCCATTTCCACAGGCGGAGGGTAATGGCTCCCAGAAACAAAAGGAGGACTGGTGCCAGAAACTCCATGTGGGTGCTGACTCCACTCCCCTGCACCAAAAACAAGGAGTCTACCGGGTGGTTCAGGAGTACGAGAGAATTTTTAGTAAGCACCCGCTAGACTTCGGCCGAGTAAAGGGAGTGGAACACCACATCCCCACGGGGAGCCATCCACCAATAAAGGAGAGGCACAGACCTGTAACCCCTGCGCATTATCAGAACACAAAGGGCATGCTGAGGGAAATGAAAGAAGCCGGGGTCATTAGAGATAGCTGTAGCCCCTGGGCAGCCCCCTTGGTTCTGGTAAAAAAGAAAGACGGCACCATGAGAATGTGCGTGGACTATAGACAAATCAACCGTATCACCCACAAAGACACATATCCGCTGCCTAGAATAGAGGAGTCTTTAGCCGCACTAAAATCAGCTAACTTCTTTTCTACTTTGGACCTTACTAGCGGGTACTGGCAGGTTCCTGTGGCAGAGGCTGACAAGGAGAAGACCGCCTTCACCACCCCGATGGGACTGAGCGAGTTCAACTGTATGCCCTTCGGGCTCTGCAACGCACCAGGGACCTTCCAGAGGCTGATGGAATGCTGTCTAGGGCACCGAAACTTCGAGACGGTCCTACTTTACCTGGACGACGTGATCGTCTATTCGAAGACCTACGAGGACCATCTAAAACACCTGGCAGAGGTGTTCGAAGCCCTGGCAGGCTATGGCCTGAAGGTGAAACCATCAAAGTGTCACCTGCTGAAACCGAAGGTCCAGTACCTAGGGCACGTGGTAAGTGCAGAAGGAGTAGCCCCCGACCCTGACAAGGTCACAGTAATCAAGAGCTGGCCAAGCCCCTCAAACATCAAAGAAGTGAGGCAATTTCTCGGGTTGGTAGGCTACTACCGAAGGTTCATCCCCTGGGTTCACTAAGATGGCAGCCCCTATGCAGGACCTCCTGATAGGACAGTCTAAGTCCAGAAGCCAAAAGCCACCCTTCAAGTGGGACAAGCCGGAAGAGGAGTCCTTCCACCAGTTGAAGATGGCCCTCACAGGGGATGAGATCCTGGCCTACACCGATTATGGCCAGCCTTTTATTCTCCACACAGACGCCAGTAATGTGGGGCTGGGAGCCGTACTGTCGCAAAACCAACAGGGCAGAGAAAGGGTGATCGCGTATGCCAGCCGGAAGCTGAGGCCCACTGTAAGGAACCCGGAGAATTACAGGTCCTTCAAGCTAGAATTCTTGGCAGTGGTGTGGGCCATCACAGAGCGGTTTAAGCATTACCTGGCCTCCGCAAACTTCACCGTGTACACGGACAACAACCCGTTGACACACCTGGACAATGCAAGACTGGGTGCCCTAGAACAGCGGTGGATGGCGCGACTCTCGAATTATGACTTCGTGATCAAGTACCGGGCAGGCAAAACCAATGCCCATGCTGACACCCTATCGAGAATGCCTCACTTACCTGAGGGTGACGAAGACCCAGAAGAGCTGGAGGAGGTAGAACTCCCCGCGTTTCACCGGTATGGAGCCGCTCAATACTTCCACCGCGTGAAAGAGGAAGATTTAACAACCGTTATGATCAATCCCCTACCTCACCACAGCTGGGCCGAGACCCAAGATAGTGACCCTGCACTCCGCATGGTGAAAGATCTGCTGACCCAGGAAGACGCCCGCTTAGATCCGGATGCTCCAGAGGAAGCCAAGCAGCTATGGAAAGAGAAGAGCAAGCTGTTCCTCTATGAAGGGAAGCTGTGCAGAAGACTTGTCAACCACCGGACACACGAGCTGACCTGGCAAGTCGTGGTCCCAAGGCGGGATGCAGCTATGGTCCTGGGGGCTTACCATGACAGAGCGGGGCACTTCGGCTGGAAGAAACTGGAGTTCCTGCTAAGAGGACGGTTCTTTTGGGTCGGCATGAGAGGGGCTGTAGAGAAGTGGTGCCGAGACTGTGGCCCTTGTAACCTAAGGAGGAAGGACCACACCAGCCAGAAGACACCCTTGAGGCCCATCGTCACCACGTAGCCTCTTGAGCTGGTAGCTCTGGACCACGTCAAATTGGCTCCAAACCGATCAGGATACGTTTATGCCCTGACCATCGTGGACCACTATTCCCGATTTCTAGTGGTGGTCCCTGTAAAAGACTTGACAGCACAAACGGCGGCCAGAGCCTTCCAGCAATACTTCTGCCACCCACACGGGTATCCGGAACAAGTTCTGACAGACCAGGGTCCAGCGTTCGAGGCCGAAATCTTCCAAGAGTTCTGCAACCTCTATGGCTGTAAGAAGATTCGGACAACGCCTTACCACCCACAAACCAACGGGAAGTATGAGAAAATGAACAATATAGTCATTGATCTCCTGAAGACTTTGCCCCTGGAGGAACGCAGCCTGTGGCCAGAAAAACTGCCGGACCTGATAGACTTATACAACCATATCCCGGTGAATGCTACAAACTGCACCCCAGCTTACCTGATGTGAGCCAGACCAGGTAAGCTGCCCATAGACCTGGAGATGGGAGTCCTAACACCCGAGGACACCTCCCCAGATGCGGACTGGGATACGGAAAGGCGACTGCAGTACAAGAGGGTACAGGAGAGTGTGGCGAAGAGCCTGGCCCAGGTGAGAGAAAGGCAAGAAAGACTCTTCAACCAACACGCCCCTGCTGGTCCCCTAGAACCTGGTGAGCAGGTCCTGAAGCGAAAGAGAAGGCTACACAAGCTGGATGACCAGTGGGAAAGGGAACCCTACACCGTACTGCAGTCTGATCACGACAACCCAAAGGTGTGTGTGATCACCAAGGATGGAGGAGAAACCACCAATACGGTCTCCAGAGACCACCTAAAAAGGTGCCCCGAGCAACTACGGAATGCAGAAGAGGATCAAAGTGACCTTGAACCTGCAGAGGACAAGGAAGAAATGATCAGCACCGTTCTTGGGGAGTTCACACAGTCCTGGACTCGAATAAACGATGCCATAGTGGTACCCGTCCTGCATTTCCTGCAACCAACTCAGCAGCAACCTACACCAGAGCGGGAAAGCGAAGAAGAACAAGCAGTTCCAGAGGCAGAAGAGCCTGTACCAGCAGCCCAGGAGAATCAACCCTCTGCTGACAGTGAGCCTGCCATGCCTGCGGTAAGCCAGAGGACCCGCAGAAAGCTGCCTGTCCTGCCTGTAAGTCTAGCCAGTGACTGTACTCTAAATGGTAGTGAAGAAAACCAGGTTAGACCACCACCAGACAGTGGGTTACGCAGGTCAACCAGGAGCACAAAGGAGCAGATACCCGCTCGCTGGAGAATATAGGGTGCACTAAAACTGTAAATAACCCTGTTGCCAAGTGTTGAAATGATTGCTAAGTTACATGCATGATTAGTAATTGTGTATTTCAGTTTCTTACAGTTGCCGTACGCACTCAAAGGTTATGAACTTTTAATAACCGGGACTTAGTATGGACTGCGTTCGGAGCCTAACCAAGGAATGAACTAAGACTGTAAAGGACTTGGGGCTAGGACAGACCCCCACCTGGTTAAGGCTCCCCGTTGTGTTGGTGAGATGGACACCCGGTCACAGACCACACTGTGACCTTAAGAACTCAACCTGTGCGCCGTTTGTCTAATAATGTTTTTATGGTCATGCATATTATTCTTGTTTCTTGTTTAGTCCCGGAGTACTAAATTTTACTAGGGGGGAATGTGTCACCCTGGCCTGGATGCCACAAATGTATAATAAAGCTGTGTCTGAGAGCAAGGGGGAGGTTCTTTGGTCAAGGTCCATTAGCATGCAATACCTCCTGTCCCAGGCCAGTAGGGGGAGCAGGCTGCCCCTATAAAATCTGGAACTGGGGGCAGGGTTAGAGAGAGCTGGACGACCTGTCTCTGGATTGAGAGGTGTCCCAGAGCAGGGACAGAGAGTTGTGTTGCAGCCTAAGAGGCCATGTGGCAGTAGGAGAGCCACGAGCCAGGGACAAGAGGCGAAGCGAGCCTGTCCTGGCAGATAAAGAAACTAATCTACCAGACTTTGGTGTCTGAGGCTGTGAGGATTCCAAGTCCTACAGCAATTAACCAGTCCGCAGGGGATTGTATGTTCCCTGGCCTAAGAAGCCCGGAGGTTCCGCCACAGCAGAAGGGACCAGCAAAGCCGTACCAGGCCAAGACTAAAAAGGGACCCAAGTCGCCAGCCATACGGGCGAGAAGACACGGCAAACTCAGGAACGTGTTCTATTACACCACGAGGAGGGAAATAGCCAGAGAGAGCGCAGAGAGCACGGTAGGCCTACACCCTCACCCTGACCAGGGCCAGCTTCCCACTTGTTCTCAGACATCCAGGCCCCTCCTAGCCGGGCCTGTTTTTGGGTCGTTTCACCTGTTCTAATAAAGACCCTGAACTGTTTAAGAGGCCTCCGTTTCCTGGCTATCGCGGTCGGAATCATCCCCTCCATCATCCATTATATACTGCCCTGGGGCCATAATCCTCCCGTGGGGAGTTGTACTATTCAGTGCTGCACATTTATATCAGCCCCAGCGGTCTGCACTGCAGCTGCGGTTAGCACTGACCGCAATCCACGGGTGGCGTAGTCGGACATTGCAAAACATATAAAAGACTGCCATTGGTCTGACCACCCTGAGCCACGGACCGGGTTGCCACTACTACCCCCATCATTGCCCTGTTGCCCGGATCCGAGTGCCCCACGGCCCAGGGGGCGAGTCAACTCCACTACATGGACACAGATCACAACTCTAACAGACTGGCTCCAGATCTCTAAGCTATCACTTCCACCACCTCCATTTGTAAAAAAAAAAACCCTTAATTTGATTTCCTTGGCTTATCTTTAGGAGGCATCACCCCATCCACCCTATGCACTAATGTCCTATTGTAATATCTCTTACATGTTGTGCTCTTGTCTCAGTCATTCATTTGTAAACCCTCCTGAAGAAGGAGTCTCTGTGCCCTGAAAACTGCAAACAGAATTCTTCTAGTTAGCCAATAAAGGGATCACTAACAGAACACTGTTGTCATTTTGTTGGCATGAAAGTATTTACATCGATTGTTTACTACTGAAATAGGATTCAGTTGCAGCAAAACCAAAAAGCCTTTTCAGAGAGGAAGAGGACTAGAACTCTAACCTATTGGAGGTAGCAATCCCAAAAGTCAATATCGAACCTGTAAAGCAGGGTTGTCAAACTCAAACACAATGAAAAACTTGGACAAAGTCGTTGGCCAACCAGTATACAGTATAATGGTCCCCACATAGTCCTCCATGCAGAAGAATGGGCCACACATAGTCCTCCATACAGTATAATGGTCCCCACATAGTCCTCCATACAGAAGAATGGGCCCCACATAAGGGTGGTGGTTCTGGTGTCGCGGGCCAAATATAATCACCCTGCGGGCCAGATTTGGGCTATGAGCCAGAGTTTGACATGTGTGCTTTAAAGGGAATCTGTCACCCCCTTGGACGTACCTAACCTATTAATATGGGCATACAGGTTCTAGAATACTTAAAATAGTCATACCTGTCACCTCCCATCAGCGTCAGAGGCACAGATGAAGCAAGAAGCCAATGCCCATAGAAGGGCGGAAAAGCATGTGGAATATCGCAATTGCAGGGTGCAGGCACGGAACAACCACTAGAGGTCACAGGGCACTGTGACCCTCATGGGAGGTGACAGATACGCAAATAAAGATGAGAGGCAGAGTTTTCTTCCAGGCACCGCACGCCCCAGAGCCTGGAAGAACATATTAACATAAAGGATTAAAAGATGATTTCTCCACAAGACCACAGATATGAGGCACACAGGAAAGACTATTTTAAGTATTGTAGAACCTGTATGCCCATATTAATAGGTTAGGTACATCCAAGGGGGTGACAGATTCCCTTTAAGGTGATTTCCACTATTTCACATGCTTTTACAGGTGCATCTCACTAAATTAGAATATCATCAAAAAGTTAATTTATTTCAGTTCTTCAATACAAAAAGTGAAGCTCCTATATTATACAGAGTCATTACACACAGAGGGATCTATTATACAGAGTCATTACACACAGAGGGATCTATTATATAGAGTCATTACACGCAGAGCGATCTATTATATAGAGTCCTTACACACAGAGGGATCTATTATATAGAGTCATTACACGCAGAGGGATCTATTATATAGAGTCATTACACGCAGAGGGATCTATTATATAGAGTCATTACACACAGAGTGATCTATTATATATAGTCATTACACGCAGAGGGATCTATTATATAGAGTCATTACACGCAGAGGGATCTATTATATAGTCATTACACGCAGAGGGATCTATTATATAGAGTCATTACACACAGAGGGATCTATTATATAGAGTCATTACACACAGAGGGATCTATTATATAGAGTCATTACACACAGAGGGATCTATTATATAGAGTCATTACACACAGAGGGATCTATTATATACAGTCATTACACACAGAGGGATCTATTATATAGAGTCATTACACACAGAGGGATCTATTTTATAGAGTCATTACACACAGCGATCTATTATATAGAGTCATTACACGCAGAGTGATCTATTTCAAGTGTTTATTTCTGTTAATGTTGATGATTATGGCTTACAGCCAATGAAAACACAAAAGTCATTATCTCAGTAAATTAGAATACTTTATAACAACAGCTTGAAATATTATTTTAAAATTGGAAATATTGGGCTACTGAAATGTACGTTCAGTAAATGCCCTTAATACTTTGTCGGGCTCCTTTTGCATCAATTACTGTACCCCACTCTCAGGTGACGATGGAGTATTACCCGGGACCCACACACCCATATCCAATACACTCCACTTCAGTAGGGAAGGGCAAGATTGCTCCTAAGGGAGAGCACAGTCCCTGGTCCCTAGCTGGAGGGTAGAACTAGGTAGAGGAGGTGGGTGGAGGAAGAAGATTAGTGGACCACAGAGGGTAAGAGTATAAAAAGGAGGGTAGAAAGTTCTGGAGAGGTTGTTGTTCAGAGGAGAGGCAGTTGGGAGTTGGGAGCTCAGAAGGAGCTCCGCTCAGGAGAGCAGAGGAATCGGGCCTAGTGAGAGAGGCCAAAGAGGAGGAACGTGAGAAAAGAAGAGAGGAGCAGTGAGGAGGGCTCCAGAGAGACAGAAGGGATCTCAGGGGCACGGTGAGTGCAGGATGCCACCGGTGCACCCGAATTCACGCTGACGTGGAGGGATCAGGCCGCAGTAGGGGACCGGCCCCAGCCTAGTGGAGTACTTTAGGTCTCAGCTAGCAAACCGGAGGCTGCAGCATTTCAGGTGCTGCAGTCACACTCCACAAAAAAAAAGGTGGCCATAGAGGACCCAGGGGACTTGGAGGACGTCGCCCGACAAGGCCCGTGGCCACTGGCTTGGGACACTGGGTGTGAGGCGCGGGGCAGGAGGGTGGAGCCAGTGCAGTGAGACGACCTGGAAAGGTACATAGAACAGGATCCCGTCCAAGTGCTCCTGAGGTACCTGAGAGTTTGCTGGATCACTACCCCAGAGGACACAGGACGGCGTGGGCAGTTGCACACCGGTAACTAACTTGGAGAACTTAAAAACTGTGAGTAAAACCTGAAGACAGCACCCCACTGTGTCCTCGGCTAATTACTGAGTCACCTGCCCTGCACTACACTGCACCAACATCTACCTCCAAAATTCTTCATATACTGCCCTGGAGCTTAGCTCTGTCTGTGGAGAGCTGAACCAACTCTGCTGCGTCACAATCAGCTCCAGTGGATTTGCACTGCAGCTGCGGCCCCATATAGCCGCATACCACAGGTGGCGTCACAAACAATATCTCCAAAAACTTCATTCCCCTTTTTACTTTTCCTTTAATTATTTGACCGCCCGGAGCCACGGACTGGGTCACTGCCACCGTGACATCCCCAGCACCGACCGGCCCGGCACCGAGTACCCCACGGCCCCAGGGGGCGCGTCACTGAGGTGTTATGAAAGCCCAGGTTGCTTTGAAAGCAGCCTTCAGCTCGTCTGCATTGTTGGGTCTGTGTAACATCCCTGGCGGCGTGCTGGCATGGCTTAGACCGCCAACTTACCAACCAGTCCTGGCTGTGCACTATCCTCTTCTACTTGCTGTGTGCATGTCTCTTGTCTGCTGGTTTAGGGTGGCAGCGTTGGAACGAGGTGCCTGAGCAACACTTTTTTTCAGTGTGTTCTGTGCAACTGTGAGTTGCCAGGTCCTGTCCTGAATCTTGCCTGTTTCCGCCACCCTGGGGGCTGAGTACCCAGGCCCGTTACTTGTATCTGTGACTTCTAATCTATTTCCGCCACCCTGGGGGCTGAGTATCCATGCCCGTTACCTGTATCTGTGACTTCTACTCTATTTCCGCCACCCTGGGGGCTGAATGCCCAGGCTTGTTCCTGTATCTCATTCCTGTGTCAGTTCCTGTCTGAACTGTGTCCTAGCCCATTACCTGTTTGTCTCTATGTCCGATCCTTCCCTTTTTCCTGCAGTGTCTGAACCAGTACCTAACTCCTACTCGTTGTCTCTGTACTTCTGTTTGTGAGTTTTGTGTCCACTCGCTACTTCATAGCAAGTATCTGTTTGTGAGTTTTGTGTCCACTCGCTACTTCATGGCAAGTACCTTGCGTGTATCTGGTTCTGCTTGTCCCATTTCCCTGTCTCCGTATCTACCTCCTGTGTTCTAGCTATCTTCCTGTGTTTCCCTGTCTGTTCCATGTGAACAGCGCTCTGTCCTATCTGCCCACTCCTGCGGCTCTGCCCTGACCTGCTCCGCTTGTCCTCTGCACCTGCGGCTCTGCTCTGCCCTGCTTGTCCTCCGCACCTGCGGCTCTGCTCTGCTTGTCCTCCGCACCTGCGGCTCTTCTCTGCCCTGCTCCGCTTGTCCTCCGCACCTGCTGCTCTGCTCTGCCCTGCCTTGCTTGTCCTCTGCACCTGCGGCTCTGCTCTGCCCTGCTCCGCTTGTCCTCCGCACCTGCTGCTCTGCTCTGCCCTGCTCTGCTTGTCCTCCGTACCTGCTGCTCTGCTCTGCCCTGCTCCGCTTGTCCTCCGCACCTGCGGCTCTGATCTGCCCTGCTCCGCTTGTCCTTTGCACCTGCGGATCTGCTCCGCTTGTCCTCCGCACCTGCTGCTCTGCCCTGCTCTGCTTCCTCTCCGCACCTGCTGATCTGTTCCTGTATCCCAATCTGTACTGGTCCCTATCCAGCCTGTTTACCTACCTGCCAGTACCCGCCTGTCTGTATACCAGCCGTGCCTGCCAGTACCCGCCTGCCTACATACCAGCCAAACCGGCCCGTTCCTGCATTCCCCGGTGTGGGTCAACAGCTGTGTGACCGGGGTCTGACCTGGAGTAACACCCGGGCCACCTCCCACGTTCCTCCTCGGACCACGGAGTCGATTAAGCCGCCGTGCGTCCGTGGTCGGATCTGGCGAGGTCCCTAGTCTTGCCCCTCCAGGCACTCCTCGGTTCGTGGCCCAGTGGGACCACTAACCACCCTCATGCCAAACTGTCCGGACGTGAGCGTAACAGTCTGGTGTCTCTCATCTTCCTCTTGACAATACCCCATATATTCTCTATGGGGTTAAGGTCAGGCAAGTTTGCTGGACAATCAAGCACAGTGGTACTGTTGTTTGTAAACCAGGTATTGATACATTTGGCCGTGTGGACGGGGGCCAAGTCCTGCTGGACAATGACATTTCCATCTCCAAAAAGCTTGTCGGCAGAGGGAAGCATGAAGTGCTGTAAAATGTCCTGGTAGACGGCGGCGCTGACTTTGGTCTTGATAAAACACAGTGGACCTCCACCAGCAGATGACATGGCCCCCCAAACCATCACTGATGGTGGAGACTTCACACTAGACCTCCAGCAGCTTGGATTGTGGCCTCTCCACTCTTCCTCCAGACTCTGGGACCTTGATTTCTAAATGAAATGCAAAACTTACTTTCATCTGAGAACAGTCCAGGTCTTTTTCTCCTTGGCCCAGGTAAGACGCTTCTGTCGTTGTCTATTGGTCATGAGCGGCCTGACACAAGGAATCTGACACTTGTAGCCCATGTCCTGGATACGTCTGTGTGTGGTGGCTCTTGAAGCAATGACTCCAGCAGCAGTCCACTCCTTGTGAATCTCCCCCACATTTTTGAATGGCCTTTTCTTAACAGTCCTTTCAAGGCTGCGGTTATCCCGGTTGCTTGTGCACCTTTTTCTACCACACTTTTTCCTTCCACTTAACTTTCCATTAATCTGCTTGGATACAGCACTGTGTGAACAGCCAGCTTCTTTAGCAATGACCTTTTGTGGCTTACCCTTCTTGTGGCGTGTGTCAATGACTGCCTTCTGGACATCTGTCAAGTCAGCAGTCTTCCCCATGATTGTGGAGCCTACTGAAACAGATTAATGGACCTTTTTAAACGCGTAGGAAGCCTTTGCAGGGTTTTTTTTGTTAGTTATTCTAATTTACTGAGATAATGACTTTTGTGCTTTCACTCTGTGTGTAATGACTCTATATAATAGATCCCTCTGTGTGTAATGACTCTATATAATAGATCCCTCTGTGTGTAATGACTATATAATAGATCCCTCTGTGTGTAATGACTCTATATAATAGATCCCTCTGTGTGTAATTGACGCGCCCCCTGGGCCATATTCTTTAGGGGGGAATATCCGGAGCCGGATCAGATGGGAGTTGTAGTCTTCCGAGTGGCTGTGACCCGGTCCGTGCCCAGGGTGTCAAACTCAGTTGTATGTGGCAGTCCTACAGATGTTATTAAGTTCTTTATTGTCGACTACGCCACCCGTTGTATTGCGGTCACTATGGCCGCCGCTGCAGCAGGGTCCGCTGAGGCTGATGGTGTAGGTGCAGCTTTTGGTGGTATAACCCCCAACGGGTGGGGTATAGCCTCAGGGGGTCAGGTGCAGAGGATGGGGGTTGTGGTGGTGCAGCATAGATGTTAAAGGAAGACAGAGTCGGGTTGTGCAGTTTTAGGGTATTTACTCACTGCTGATGTTCCGGTCACTCCAGCTTCAAGTGACCACCCGAGCCGTGCTGCGTCCACCAGGTCCTGGATCCAGCCAACCCCCAAGCGAGTCCGGAGCGTGACCCTGAGCTCTCCTTCTGTCCTTTTTCTGGCCGTCCCCACTAGTGATCCACCCAGGTCCAGCTCCCTCGGGCCTTCTGTTGGGAGACCCTTGGCCTTGGGTTCCCTGACCCTCCACGTGGTATGCCTTCGGGGTGGATGTGGTGGGTGGCCGTGGCAGACGCTGCCCACGGCCTCCGGTCTCTGGCTAGGGTGTGTTTTTGCCCCCACCAGCTTGGGTTCCGGTACCCTGATGCCAACTCTTCACCCGCTGATGGACTTTGGGTTCTCAGAGTTCCTTTTCTGTTTCCCCCTCTGGGTCTTTCTTGCTTTCTCCTCTCTCTCTCTCTGGGGCTTCTCTGCTCCTCTTCCTGACTCTGACAGACTGACCGATTGTGGCAGACTGACTCCTCTGCAAAGACTGACTGACCCTGATCTTTGATGGTGCCCACCTTAAATACTCCCTCTATGTGTGAGCTCAGGTGACCAGCACCCAATGAGCTCCTATCTTTACCCAGGCTGCTCCCCCTATCTGCCCCTACACTACTTGGGATGTTCCACCCCCCTCCCACTCCAGCCAGGAACAGACTCGGTCGTACCTGCACATTTCTAAGTGGGAGTACCGTCGGTCTGCTCCTCGGAAATGGGATGTGTGTAGTGCATGCAGCCTACCGAGCTCAGGTCCACACTCCATCCTTACCCGGGAGTGGAATATCACACCTCTGGGTTGAGGTGCAATACCCCTGTAGCAGCCGAATCCTCAGGGTGCTACATTCCCCCCTGGTAAATCACAGCACGTCCTCGGGCTGTAAGAACAAAACACCAAAAACATACAAATTTTTGCATAAACATATAAAACATATAAAACAACATATATTAGCATAAAACTTTTCATATAAAACATTCTCGTCGCCTCTGGCTCCTCCTCCGGTCACTGTGCAACGTGTGACCGGGTAAAGTGCGACAGTCTTTTCTTGAAAAATGGTTTTCCTATAAAACCGGTAGGGGGCGCTTTAGGACGCGCAACTATTTACAAGGGATATGGCCGCTCTCAGTCCTCGGCCAGGTATTAGGGAGGAATGACCGCTCTCAGTCCTCGGTCAGTGGGATTTAGGGAATTACGGGTAACAGTTCACACTTGCTGGTCCCAACGGGGACTATATTTAGCAACAGTAACAGTTTCAGTTCACGGTGCCCCGACGGGCAACTATATACAGCTTCTACTCTGCTGTACTTAACGACGGCGTCCTCCTGCTCTTTCTTTGTGGTTACCTCTAACTCTAGTTTCAGACCCGTTCGGGCACGTATGCTGGGCAAATAGATTTTCTCCCAGATGCGGCACTCTTGGTTTTATGGGCGCGGTGGTGTTAGCGCCCGGGTTGCCCGGGCCTTGCGGCCAGGCCTGGGGTATCTGGAAGGTAAAGGGCACCGTAAGGACGGCGGCGCCCTGTGCTACTTGGCCCTGCGACCAGGCCGGGGGCTCCGCGGAGGTAGGGGGCGCTGTAGGTATTGCGGCGCCCGGGGGTACTAGGCCTTGCGACCAGGCTGGTGGTACTTCCTGCTTGGTCACGCTCGGGGTCGAGGCGTGTGACGTCACAGGGGTCGCGGCTCCCGTTTGAGGCCTAGTCTGCGGCGGTGACGTTGCAGCGACGGGCACGGCAGGATAGACTTCGGGCTCTGCGACGGGGAGCTGGGGCAGGTACGCGGTTTCCCGGTTTGGGGTATAGACGTCCCCTTTACCTGCCTCCACTCGTTCGGCTCCCTTCTCGGCGCCGTCTCCGGCCTTCAATCCTCCCGCGCCATCCTCAGAGGTGGTCTGTTTCCTCGTCTCGGGTGGCGTGCTCCGCTGACAGGTCTCGGTCTGCTGGGCCATCTCACGGCTCCACTCCGCCAACGTCTCTCGCTGCACCCGGGCCATCCTCCTTGCGAGGCCCTCCAGAGCGGTCTGTGCACACTCCCGGTCTCGGGGAAGCTGTGCTAGGACCTCCACTAGGCCTAGTGGGGTCGTTGTTTCTAGCAGGCTCCTGACCAACGGGTCGGTGCTGCTCTGCTCTCCTTCTGTTGTTTCCAGCAGGCTCCTGGCCAGCGGGCCGGTGCTGCTCTGCTCTCCCTCCTCTGTTTCTAGCAGGCTCCTGGCCAACGGGCCGGTGCTGCTCTGCTTTCTCGCCATCTCCGGGTAAGCTCCTCCGATTCTCTTCTCCAGGCTTCTTGCCTCCGGGAGCGCTCGCTCTAGACTGCTCCAAGCGACACCCATCTTTGTTCTCTCCTTTCGTCTCCTCCCCCTTCGAGGGCGGTCCCGGGGCCATTTGGTGACTGTCAGCTCCAGGGGCTGTTCTTTCACGCTGACAGACACCTCTAGCATCACAGTCTCTGTTGGTGGGGGCGGTTTCCACTTTTGGCGCCATTTTCGGTCCTGGCCCACGATGGGAGGTGGCCTCTTGCCACCCTCTGGCACGCCCATAATGGCGTCCGCTCTTCCAAGGCGGGAAACCTTTGGAAATGGCGGGAATCGTCTCCCAGTGGCGGGAAACTCTGCAGATGGCGGGAAAAAGCTGTTAATGGCGGACAACCGGCGGGAATCGACTGGTGATGGGGTCCGATGGCGGGGACCCTCCGGAACCGGCGGGAGACTTCTTTTTGAGGTAAACTTGTTCTTTTCTTCAGGCACGCAGTACCCGGGTGTTGCGGGCACGTAATCCTGCCGACTACGCCAAAGTTGACGCGCCCCCTGGGCCATATTCTTTAGGGGGGAATATCCGGAGCCGGATCAGATGGGAGTTGTAGTCTTCCGAGTGGCTGTGACCCGGTCCGTGCCCAGGGTGTCAAACTCAGTTGTATGTGGCAGTCCTACAGATGTTATTAAGTTCTTTATTGTCGACTACGCCACCCGTTGTATTGCGGTCACTATGGCCGCCGCTGCAGCAGGGTCCGCTGAGGCTGATGGTGTAGGTGCAGCTTTTGGTGGTATAACCCCCAACGGGTGGGGTATAGCCTCAGGGGGTCAGGTGCAGAGGATGGGGGTTGTGGTGGTGCAGCATAGATGTTAAAGGAAGACAGAGTCGGGTTGTGCAGTTTTAGGGTATTTACTCACTGCTGATGTTCCGGTCACTCCAGCTTCAAGTGACCACCCGAGCCGTGCTGCGTCCACCAGGTCCTGGATCCAGCCAACCCCCAAGCGAGTCCGGAGCGTGACCCTGAGCTCTCCTTCTGTCCTTTCTCTGGCCGTCCCCACTAGTGATCCACCCAGGTCCAGCTCCCTCGGGCCTTCTGTTGGGAGACCCTTGGCCTTGGGTTCCCTGACCCTCCACGTGGTATGCCTTCGGGGTGGATGTGGTGGGTGGCCGTGGCAGACGCTGCCCACGGCCTCCGGTCTCTGGCTAGGGTGTGTTTTTGCCCCCACCAGCTTGGGTTCCGGTACCCTGATGCCAACTCTTCACCCGCTGATGGACTTTGGGTTCTCAGAGTTCCTTTTCTGTTTCCCCCTCTGGGTCTTTCTTGCTTTCTCCTCTCTCTCTCTCTGGGGCTTCTCTGCTCCTCTTCCTGACTCTGACAGACTGACCGATTGTGGCAGACTGACTCCTCTGCAAAGACTGACTGACCCTGATCTTTGATGGTGCCCACCTTAAATACTCCCTCTATGTGTGAGCTCAGGTGACCAGCACCCAATGAGCTCCTATCTTTACCCAGGCTGCTCCCCCTATCTGCCCCTACACTACTTGGGATGTTCCACCCCCCTCCCACTCCAGCCAGGAACAGACTCAGTCGTACCTGCACATTTCTAAGTGGGAGTACCGTCGGTCTGCTCCTCGGAAATGGGATGTGTGTAGTGCATGCAGCCTACCGAGCTCAGGTCCACACTCCATCCTTACCCGGGAGTGGAATATCACACCTCTGGGTTGAGGTGCAATACCCCTGTAGCAGCCGAATCCTCAGGGTGCTACATAATGACTCTATATAATAGATCCCTCTGTGTGTAATGACTCTATATAATAGATCCCTCTCTGTGTAATGGCTCTATATAATAGATCCCTCTGTGTGTAATGACTCTATATAATCGATCCCTCTGCGTGTAATGACTCTATATAATAGATCCCTCTGTGTGTAATGACTCTATATAATAGATCCCTCTGTGTGTAATGACTCTATATAATAGATCCCTCTGTGTGTAATGACTCTATATAATAGATCCCTCTGTGTGTAATGACTCTATATATTAGATCCCTCCGTGTGTAATGACTCTATATAATAGATCCCTCTGTGTGTAATGACTCTATATAATATATGAGCTTCACTTTTTGCATTGAAGAACTGAAATAAATTAACTTTTTGATGATTTTTTCTAATTTTGTGAGAAGCACTTGTATAAGTCCTCATTTTTCCTAACAATCTTTTCTAATATACCTTTATTACCAGGGCTGCATCTCTGTGGATCACATAGGCCTCTGTTGTCAAAAACTCCCTGAAGTACTAGGTAAAGAGGGCACCTGACTGTAGGAAGGGAGGACCCTCAAATCCTGGATTATTTATTTACATTGCTTGTATTAGGCCGGGTGTTTCCCCTTTTAGAAACAGGAGTCCGTTTGTGCGCCTGGTTTCTTACAACTGTTGGGAGCGAGGAGTTTAGGAAAAATATAACTTCCTGTCTCACTGTCTCTTCCATTTTGTCCTATCAGAAGAGATGGCAGAAATGTGTCTACAGCCTCAGGGAGTATAATTCAGGGTTTATCACCTCACAGATCTGGGCAGTTCCACTTCACACATCATTTACTGGTGTAGTGTCATCTACAACAAATACAGAGGATAGTTTTACTTCAGACATTGTGCGCTCCTTCACCATCACTTCATGTACTGTCTGTAATGTACTCTACACCACATACAGAGAAAAGTTTTACCTGAGACATTGTGCGCTCCTCCATTTTTTACCTCATGTACTGGTGTAGTGTCATCTA
Organism: Phyllobates terribilis; assembly: GCF_046119375.1. NCBI lineage: Eukaryota > Metazoa > Chordata > Amphibia > Anura > Dendrobatidae > Phyllobates > Phyllobates terribilis. The sequence goes on from NW_027362762.1 coordinate 19,723,425, forward strand.
CCTCACATACAGAGGATAGTTATACCTCAGACATTGTGCGCTCCTTCACCATCACCTCATGTACTGCTATAGTGTCATCTCACATATTGTACATACAGTGGGAAGTTTTACCTCAGACACTGCACTCCTTCATTATCTACCTCATGTACTGGTGTAGTGTCATCTACCTCACATACAGAGGACAGTTATACCTCAGACACTGTGTGCTCCTCCATTTTCTACCTCATGTACTGGTGTAGTGTCATCTACCTCACATACAGAAGAGATTTTTACCTCAGACATTGTGCTCCTCCATTATCACCTCATGTACTGGTGTAGTGTCATCTACATCGCATACAGAGGATAGTTATACCTCAGACATCATGTGCTTCTCCATTATCTCCCTCATGTACTGGTGTAGTGTCATCTACATCACATACAGAAGACATTTTTACCTCAGACATTGCACTCCTCCATTTTCTACCTCATGTACTGGTGTAGTGCCATCTACCTCACATACTGAAGACATTTTTACCTCGGACATTGTGCTCCTCCATTATCTACCTCATGTACTGGTGTAGTGTCATCTACCTCACATACTGAAGACATTTTTACCTCATTGTGCTCCTCCATTATCTACGTCATGTTCTGGTGTAGTGTCATCTACATCACATACTGAAGACATTTTTACCTCAGACATCATGTGCTCCTCCATTATCTACCTCATGTACTGGTGTAGTGTCATCTACCTCACATACAGAAGACATTTTTACCTCGGACATTGTGCTCCTCCATTATCTACCTCATGTACTGGTGTAGTGTCATCTACCTCACATACTGAAGACATTTTTACCTCATTGTGCTCCTCCATTATCTACCTCATGTACTGGTGTAGTGTCATCTACCTCACATACAGAAGACATTTTTACCTCGGACATTGTGCTCCTCCATTATCTACCTCATGTACTGGTGTAGTGTCATCTACCTCACATACAGAAGACATTTTTACCTCAGACACTGTGTGCTCCTCCATTATCTACCTCATGTACTGGTGTAGTGCCATCTACCTCACATACAGAAGACATTTTTACCTCAGACACTGTGTGCTCCTCCATTATCTACCTCATGTACTGGTGTAGTGTCATCTACCTCACATACTGAAGACATTTTTACCTCATTGTGCTCCTCCATTATCTACCTCATGTACTGGTGTAGTGCCATCTACCTCACATACTGAAGACATTTTTACCTCGGACATTGTGCTCCTCCATTATCTACCTCATGTACTGGTGTAGTGTCATCTACCTCACATACAGAAGACATCTTTACCTCAGACATCGTGTGCTTCTCCATTATCTACCTCATGTACTGGTGTAGTGTCATCTACCTCACATACTGAAGACATCTTTACCTCAGACATCGTGTGCTTCTCCATTATCTATGTCATGTACTGATGTAGGGTTTTCTAACATGCAGACAGAGGGAAGTTTTTACCTCAGCTGCTGTGCTCCTCCATAATCTACCTCATGTTCCAGCCTCACTCACTGCCCCTGTATTCACACTGCAGACATGGCTGATATCTCATATAGTGTCAGGCTATGTGCCCACGATGCAGAAATGAAGCAGAAAATTTCTGCAGCATTTCTGCATCTCCCTGGCAGAAAAAAATGCATGCAGATTGTACATGCAGATTGTGCATGCGTTTTTCCTGCAGAATACATGCGGATCCACATGCGGGTTTACATGCGTTTCCGCATGCAGATTGACAAGCACTTTCCAGGAGATAGTGACGCGCCCCCTGGGCCATATTCTTTAGGGGAATACCCGGAGCCGGATCAGATGGGAGTTGTAGTCTTCCGAGTGGCTGTGACCCGGTCCGTGCCCAGGGTGTCAAGCTCAGAGTATGTGGCAGTCCTACAGATGTTATAAAGTTCTTAATGTCGACTACGCCACCCGTTGTATTGCGGTCACTATGGCCGCCGCTGCAGCAGGGTCCGCTGAGGCTGATGGTGTTGGTGCAGCTTTTGGTAGTATAACCCCCAACGGGTGGGGTATAGCCTCAGGGGGTCAGGTGCAGAGGATGGGGGTTGTGGTGGTGCAGCATAGATGTTAAGTGAAGACAGAGTCGGGTTGTGCAGTTTAAGGTATTTACTCACTGCTGATGTTCTGGTCACTCCAGCTTCAAGTGACCACCCGAGCCGTGCTGCGTCCACCAGGTCCTGGATTCAGCAAACCCCCAAACAAGTCCGGAGCGTGACCCTGAGCTCTCCTTCTGTCCTTTCCTCTGGCCGTCCCCACTAGTGATCCACCTAGGTCCAGCTCCCTCGGGCCTTCTGTTGGGAGACCCTTGGCCTTGGGTTCCCTGACCCTCCACGTGGTTTGCCTTCGGGGTGGATGTGGTGGGTGGCCGTGGCAGACGCTGCCCACGGCCTCCGGTCTCTGGCTAGGGTGTGCTTTTGCCCCCACCAGTTTGGGATCCGGTACCCTATTGCCGACTCTTCACCCGGGGATTGAATTTGGGTTCTCAGAGTCCTCTCTTTGTCCCCTCTGGGTCTTTCCTTCTCTGCTCCACTCTCTCTCTGCAGGCTCATCTGGACCTCTGCTTCTTACTCTGACAGACTGACCCTGTTCTTTGATGGTGCCCACCTTATATACACCCTCTATGTGTGAGCTCAGGTGACCAGCACCCAATGAGCTCCTATCTTTACCCAGGCTGCTCCCCCTATCTGCCCCTACACTACTTGGGATGTACCACCCCCCTCCCACTCCAGCCAGGAACAGACTCGGTCGTACCTGCACATTTCTAAGTGGGAGTACCGTCGGCCTGCCCCTCGGAAATGGGATGTGTGTAGTGCATGCAGCCTACCGAGCTCAGGTCCACACTCCATCCTTACCCGGGAGTGGAATATCACACCTCTGGGTTGAGGTGCAATACCCCTGTAGCAGCCGAATCCTCAGGGTGCTACATTCCCCCCTGGTAAATCACAGCACGTCCTCGGGCTGTAAGAACAAAACACCACAAAACATACAAACTTTTGCATAAACATATAAAACATCATACAAAACATTATATATATATATATCAATAAAACTTTTCATATAAAACATTCTTGTAGACTTTTCTTCGCTTCTAGTTCCTCCTCCGGTCACTGTGCAACGTGTGACCGGGTAAAGTGCGACAGTCTTTTCTTGAAAAATGGTTTTCCTATAAAACCGGTAGGGGGCGCTTTAGGAAGCGCAACTATATACAAAAGGGGTAGTGGCCGCTCTCAGTCCTCGGCCAGGTATTAGGGAGGAATGACCGCTCTCAGTCCTCGGTCAGTGGGATTTAAGGGATAAACGGGTAAACAGTTCACACTTGCTGGTCCCAACGGGGACTATGATAGCAGCAGTAACAGTTCACGGTGCCCCGACGGGCAACTATATACAGCTTCTGCTTCGCTGTACTTAACGACGACGTCCTCCTGCTCTTTCTTTATGGTTTCCTTTAGCTTCAGACCCGTCCGGGTCCTCTTGTTCTTCCTCCTCACACCGCAGCTCTTCCTCCGTCAGGCGATGCACATGGAGGGCGTAGGGTCCTTTGGCACACTTGTGCCGGGTGAAGGTGACCTCGTCCCCGATGTAAAGGTCACGACCTCTGTGTCCCTCCGGTAGGTGGGACTCAACGTCTCTCCTGGTCACGAAGACGTCGCCTAGGGTGCGGTGGTCTCGGATGAAGCCCCACCCATGCTGCATGTTAAACTTGATCACAGTCCCGGTGGTGCGGGGACTATGCGCTGCACGGGGGTCTCTCCTGGCCCGGCTCTTCTGCTCCGCGCTCCTTACTTGAGCTTGCTGTTCCCGGACCCGCCTCTCTCTCCGCTCCCTCTCGAAGACCTCGAGCTGTTGGCGGCAGCACTCAGCACGCTCCGCTGCAGCTGCCCGAGTCTCCTGAGTGAACCCCATGAGATCTTCTCCTGTGGGGTCCCACTCAAATTGGGCCTCTTCTAGCGGGGGCGAGATCCTCTTTACGGGCTTTGGAGCCGGGATCAGGGGTGCACACATGGCCCCAGCCTTCCTCTGCCGTTCCAGTTCATGATATTCCTGGGGCCAGATGAAAGGCTGCCCATCCGGGCACGTGTGTTGGGTAAACAGGTCCTCTCCCAGATGCGGCACTCTTGGTCTTATGGGCGCAGTGGTGTTAGCGCCCGGGTTGCCCGGGCCTTGCGGCCAGGCCTGGGGTATCTGGAAGGTGAAGGGCACCGTAAGGACGGCGGCGCCCTGGGCTACTTGGCCCTGCGACCAGGCCGGGGGCTCCGCGGAGGTAGGGGGCGCTGTTGGTATTGCGGCGCCCGGGGGTACTAGGCCTTGCGACTAGGCTGGTGGTACTTCCTGCTTGGTCACGCTTGGGGTCGAGGCGTGTGACGTCACAGGGGTCGCGGCTCCCGTTTGAGGCCTAGTCTGCGGCGGTGACGTTGCAGCGACGGGCACGGCAGGATAGACTTCGGGCTCTGCGACGGGGAGCTGGGGCAGGTACACGGTTTCCCGGTTTGGGGTATAGACGTCCCCTTTACCTGCCTCCACTCGTTCGGCTCCCTTCTCGGCGCCGTCTCCGGCCTTCAGTCCTCCCGCGCCATCCTCAGAGGCGGTCTGTCTCCTCGTCTTGGGTGGCGTGCTCCGCTGACAGGTCTCGGTCTGCTGGGCCATCTCACGGCTCCACTCTGCTAACGTCTCTCGCTGCACCCGGGCCTTCCTCCTTGCGAGGCCCTCCAGAGCGGTCTGTGCACACTCCCGGTCTCGGGGGAGCTGTGCTAGGACCTCCACTAGGCCTAGTGGGGTCGTTGTTTCCAGCAGGCTCCTGACCAACGGGTCGGTGCTGCTCTGCTCTCCTTCTGTTGTCTCCAGCAGGCTCCTGGCCAGCGGGCCGGTGCTGCTCTGCTCTCCCTCCTCTGTTTCTAGCAGGCTCCTGGCCAACGGGCCGGTGCTGCTCTGCTTTCTCGCCATCTCCGGGTAAGCTCCTCCGAAACTCTTCTCCAGGCTTCTTGCCTCCGGGTGCGCTCGCTCCAGACTGCTCCAAGCGACACCCATCTTTGCTCTCTCCTTCTCAGTCCTCCCACTTCGAGGGCGGTCCCGGGGCCACTTGGTGATTGTCAGCTCCAGGGGCAGTTCTTTCACGCTGACAGACACCTCTAGCATCACAGTCTCTGTTGGTGGGGGCGGTTTCCACTTTTGGCGCCATTTTCGGTCCTGGCCCACGATGGGAGGTGGCCTCTTGCCATCCTCTGGCACGCCCATAATGGCGTCCGCTCCTCCAAGGCGGGAAACCTTTGGAAATGGCGGGAATCGTCTCCCAGTGGCGGGAAACTCTGCAGATGGCGGGAAAACGCTGTTAATGGCGGACAACCGGCGGGAATCGACCTGTGATGGAGTCCGATGGCGGGGACCCTCCGGAACCGGCAGGAGACTTCTTTTTGAGGTAAACTCGTTCTTTTCTTCAGGCACGCAGTACCCGGTTGTTGCGGGCACGTAATCCTGCCGACTACGCCAAAGTTGACGCGCCCCCTGGGCCATATTCTTTAGGGGAATACCCGGAGCCGGATCAGATGGGAGTTGTAGTCTTCCGAGTGGCTGTGACCCGGTCCGTGCCCAGGGTGTCAAGCTCAGAGTATGTGGCAGTCCTACAGATGTTATAAAGTTCTTAATGTCGACTACGCCACCCGTTGTATTGCGGTCACTATGGCCGCCGCTGCAGCAGGGTCCGCTGAGGCTGATGGTGTTGGTGCAGCTTTTGGTAGTATAACCCCCAACGGGTGGGGTATAGCCTCAGGGGGTCAGGTGCAGAGGATGGGGGTTGTGGTGGTGCAGCATAGATGTTAAGTGAAGACAGAGTCGGGTTGTGCAGTTTAAGGTATTTACTCACTGCTGATGTTCTGGTCACTCCAGCTTCAAGTGACCACCCGAGCCGTGCTGCGTCCACCAGGTCCTGGATTCAGCAAACCCCCAAACAAGTCCGGAGCGTGACCCTGAGCTCTCCTTCTGTCCTTTCCTCTGGCCGTCCCCACTAGTGATCCACCTAGGTCCAGCTCCCTCGGGCCTTCTGTTGGGAGACCCTTGGCCTTGGGTTCCCTGACCCTCCACGTGGTTTGCCTTCGGGGTGGATGTGGTGGGTGGCCGTGGCAGACGCTGCCCACGGCCTCCGGTCTCTGGCTAGGGTGTGCTTTTGCCCCCACCAGTTTGGGATCCGGTACCCTATTGCCGACTCTTCACCCGGGGATTGAATTTGGGTTCTCAGAGTCCTCTCTTTGTCCCCTCTGGGTCTTTCCTTCTCTGCTCCACTCTCTCTCTGCAGGCTCATCTGGACCTCTGCTTCTTACTCTGACAGACTGACCCTGTTCTTTGATGGTGCCCACCTTATATACACCCTCTATGTGTGAGCTCAGGTGACCAGCACCCAATGAGCTCCTATCTTTACCCAGGCTGCTCCCCCTATCTGCCCCTACACTACTTGGGATGTACCACCCCCCTCCCACTCCAGCCAGGAACAGACTCGGTCGTACCTGCACATTTCTAAGTGGGAGTACCGTCGGCCTGCCCCTCGGAAATGGGATGTGTGTAGTGCATGCAGCCTACCGAGCTCAGGTCCACACTCCATCCTTACCCGGGAGTGGAATATCACACCTCTGGGTTGAGGTGCAATACCCCTGTAGCAGCCGAATCCTCAGGGTGCTACATTCCCCCCTGGTAAATCACAGCACGTCCTCTGGCTGTAAGAACAAAACACCACAAAACATACAAACTTTTGCATAAACATATAAAACATCATACAAAACATTATATATATATATATCAATAAAACTTTTCATATAAAACATTCTTGTAGACTTTTCTTCGCTTCTAGTTCCTCCTCCGGTCACTGTGCAACGTGTGACCGGGTAAAGTGCGACAGTCTTTTCTTGAAAAATGGTTTTCCTATAAAACCGGTAGGGGGCGCTTTAGGAAGCGCAACTATATACAAAAGGGGTAGTGGCCGCTCTCAGTCCTCGGCCAGGTATTAGGGAGGAATGACCGCTCTCAGTCCTCGGTCAGTGGGATTTAAGGGATAAACGGGTAAACAGTTCACACTTGCTGGTCCCAACGGGTACTATGATAGCAGCAGTAACAGTTCACGGTGCCCCGACGGGCAACTATATACAGCTTCTGCTTCGCTGTACTTAACGACGACGTCCTCCTGCTCTTTCTTTATGGTTTCCTTTAGCTTCAGACCCGTCCGGGTCCTCTTGTTCTTCCTCCTCACACCGCAGCTCTTCCTCCGTCAGGCGATGCACATGGAGGGCGTAGGGTCCTTTGGCACACTTGTGCCGGGTGAAGGTGACCTCGTCCCCGATGTAAAGGTCACGACCTCTGTGTCCCTCCGGTAGGTGGGACTCAACGTCTCTCCTGGTCACGAAGACGTCGCCTAGGGTGCGGTGGTCTCGGATGAAGCCCCACCCATGCTGCATGTTAAACTTGATCACAGTCCCGGTGGTGCGGGGACTATGCGCTGCACGGGGGTCTCTCCTGGCCCGGCTCTTCTGCTCCGCGCTCCTTACTTGAGCTTGCTGTTCCCGGACCCGCCTCTCTCTCCGCTCCCTCTCGAAGACCTCGAGCTGTTGGCGGCAGCACTCAGCACGCTCCGCTGCAGCTGCCCGAGTCTCCTGAGTGAACCCCATGAGATCTTCTCCTGTGGGGTCCCACTCAAATTGGGCCTCTTCTAGCGGGGGCGAGATCCTCTTTACGGGCTTTGGAGCCGGGATCAGGGGTGCACACATGGCCCCAGCCTTCCTCTGCCGTTCCAGTTCATGATATTCCTGGGGCCAGATGAAAGGCTGCCCATCCGGGCACGTGTGTTGGGTAAACAGGTCCTCTCCCAGATGCGGCACTCTTGGTCTTATGGGCGCAGTGGTGTTAGCGCCCGGGTTGCCCGGGCCTTGCGGCCAGGCCTGGGGTATCTGGAAGGTGAAGGGCACCGTAAGGACGGCGGCGCCCTGGGCTACTTGGCCCTGCGACCAGGCCGGGGGCTCCGCGGAGGTAGGGGGCGCTGTTGGTATTGCGGCGCCCGGGGGTACTAGGCCTTGCGACTAGGCTGGTGGTACTTCCTGCTTGGTCACGCTTGGGGTCGAGGCGTGTGACGTCACAGGGGTCGCGGCTCCCGTTTGAGGCCTAGTCTGCGGCGGTGACGTTGCAGCGACGGGCACGGCAGGATAGACTTCGGGCTCTGCGACGGGGAGCTGGGGCAGGTACACGGTTTCCCGGTTTGGGGTATAGACGTCCCCTTTACCTGCCTCCACTCGTTCGGCTCCCTTCTCGGCGCCGTCTCCGGCCTTCAGTCCTCCCGCGCCATCCTCAGAGGCGGTCTGTCTCCTCGTCTTGGGTGGCGTGCTCCGCTGACAGGTCTCGGTCTGCTGGGCCATCTCACGGCTCCACTCTGCCAACGTCTCTCGCTGCACCCGGGCCATCCTCCTTGCGAGGCCCTCCAGAGCGGTCTGTGCACACTCCCGGTCTCGGGGGAGCTGTGCTAGGACCTCCACTAGGCCTAGTGGGGTCGTTGTTTCCAGCAGGCTCCTGACCAACGGGTCGGTGCTGCTCTGCTCTCCTTCTGTTGTCTCCAGCAGGCTCCTGGCCAGCGGGCCGGTGCTGCTCTGCTCTCCCTCCTCTGTTTCTAGCAGGCTCCTGGCCAACGGGCCGGTGCTGCTCTGCTTTCTCGCCATCTCCGGGTAAGCTCCTCCGAAACTCTTCTCCAGGCTTCTTGCCTCCGGGTGCGCTCGCTCCAGACTGCTCCAAGCGACACCCATCTTTGCTCTCTCCTTCTCAGTCCTCCCACTTCGAGGGCGGTCCCGGGGCCACTTGGTGATTGTCAGCTCCAGGGGCAGTTCTTTCACGCTGACAGACACCTCTAGCATCACAGTCTCTGTTGGTGGGGGCGGTTTCCACTTTTGGCGCCATTTTCGGTCCTGGCCCACGATGGGAGGTGGCCTCTTGCCATCCTCTGGCACGCCCATAATGGCGTCCGCTCCTCCAAGGCGGGAAACCTTTGGAAATGGCGGGAATCGTCTCCCAGTGGCGGGAAACTCTGCAGATGGCGGGAAAACGCTGTTAATGGCGGACAACCGGCGGGAATCGACCTGTGATGGAGTCCGATGGCGGGGACCCTCCGGAACCAGCAGGAGACTTCTTTTTGAGGTAAACTCGTTCTTTTCTTCAGGCACGCAGTACCCGGTTGTTGCGGGCACGTAATCCTGCCGACTACGCCAAAGTTGACGCGCCCCCTGGGCCATATTCTTTAGGGGAATACCCGGAGCCGGATCAGATGGGAGTTGTAGTCTTCCGAGTGGCTGTGACCCGGTCCGTGCCCAGGGTGTCAAGCTCAGAGTATGTGGCAGTCCTACAGATGTTATAAAGTTCTTAATGTCGACTACGCCACCCGTTGTATTGCGGTCACTATGGCCGCCGCTGCAGCAGGGTCCGCTGAGGCTGATGGTGTTGGTGCAGCTTTTGGTAGTATAACCCCCAACGGGTGGGGTATAGCCTCAGGGGGTCAGGTGCAGAGGATGGGGGTTGTGGTGGTGCAGCATAGATGTTAAGTGAAGACAGAGTCGGGTTGTGCAGTTTAAGGTATTTACTCACTGCTGATGTTCTGGTCACTCCAGCTTCAAGTGACCACCCGAGCCGTGCTGCGTCCACCAGGTCCTGGATTCAGCAAACCCCCAAACAAGTCCGGAGCGTGACCCTGAGCTCTCCTTCTGTCCTTTCCTCTGGCCGTCCCCACTAGTGATCCACCTAGGTCCAGCTCCCTCGGGCCTTCTGTTGGGAGACCCTTGGCCTTGGGTTCCCTGACCCTCCACGTGGTTTGCCTTCGGGGTGGATGTGGTGGGTGGCCGTGGCAGACGCTGCCCACGGCCTCCGGTCTCTGGCTAGGGTGTGCTTTTGCCCCCACCAGTTTGGGATCCGGTACCCTATTGCCGACTCTTCACCCGGGGATTGAATTTGGGTTCTCAGAGTCCTCTCTTTGTCCCCTCTGGGTCTTTCCTTCTCTGCTCCACTCTCTCTCTGCAGGCTCATCTGGACCTCTGCTTCTTACTCTGACAGACTGACCCTGTTCTTTGATGGTGCCCACCTTATATACACCCTCTATGTGTGAGCTCAGGCGACCAGCACCCAATGAGCTCCTATCTTTACCCAGGCTGCTCCCCCTATCTGCCCCTACACTACTTGGGATGTACCACCCCCCTCCCACTCCAGCCAGGACCAGACTCGGTCGTACCTGCACATTTCTAAGTGGGAGTACCGTCGGCCTGCCCCTCGGAAATGGGATGTGTGTAGTGCATGCAGCCTACCGAGCTCAGGTCCACACTCCATCCTTACCCGGGAGTGGAATATCACACCTGTGGGTTGAGGTGCAATACCCCTGTAGCAGCCGAATCCTCAGGGTGCTACAATAGCATCACTTGGAAAGTGCTTGACAACTAGGTCACACTGTATAAATCCATGCAAACAGCATGAATTTATACAGTGTGAACCGTAAAAATTAAAACAAATAAAGCTATACTCACCCCCGAGGCCCCGGCGTGGCTGCAGCGCTGCTTCCTGGCTGGTTCCCGGCTGCCGGCATATCGCGAGACAGAGCGGTGAAGGGCCTGCGGTCACATGACTGTGACGTCACCGAAGGTCCTTCAACGCTGCTGGCATTCAGAGAGAAGACGCCGGACAGGTGAGTATAAACTTTATTTGTTATTTTATTCTTTTTTTACAGGTACAATGGTACCCAGGTCTGGATGAGAGTCTCCTCTCCTCCAGAACTGGGTACCATCCGCACATAGAGACGCATAGAAGCCGCTTGTAAAAATGTACAGTCGCGGTTTCTGTGCGTCTCAATGCAAGTCAATGGCGGGAGTTCCGCTGCACTTCCGCAAAATTAAATGACATGCTGCGGATTTTTGTACGCAGCATAAACGCTGCGGAAAAATCCGCAGCATGTGCATAGAATATGGGGAATCCCCTTGGGGACCATGGGGTGCGGATTACCTAGCGTTTTACAAGCGTTTCCGCTGCGGAAATTCCGCAGCATAAATGCTTGAAAAACGCTACGTGGGCACACAGCCTTAGTGATATACCCCACGTGTCATGGTGTTGGTGTGATGGTGACTGTGGGGAGTGTGTGACGGGAGGATCAGAAGAAGGACAGTCCTTTTACTCTGCTCAAGGTGGAGTAGCAGGGAGGACACAGCATTAGAGACTCTGGTGGGAGAGGAGTCACATAGATGTCCCATAGATGATGGGCCAGTATGAAGAATATACTGTTCTCATTATTCCTCATTTCTAGCCTCCTGCATACAGGTTACTAATCCCTCTACATGTATATAGCCTACATGCTGTATACTGATCTACGATCTTTCTCGTATCAGACACCATGTTATCAGTGCTGTATATTGACGGTGCAGTGTGCAGGTTATTAGTCCCCTCCATGTGTATAGCCTACAGTGCAGTATACTCAGTGCCTGGACAAGGGGTAGGCGTCCACCTTTGGGCCTTACTTTGCTAAATTCCTGCATCTATCCCGCATCTTCCTCTGGCCGCAGGCATTCAGCATACAGACGGTCGGGGCCCAGGCACAGTGAGCAATGTCAGTCACTGACACCGCTCACCGCCTTCCCCCGGTCATCGCTCCATCCCTGCACTCAATGATATTGGCATTTATAAGACGCAAATACAATCGATGTCAGTGCCGCCTGGACCAGTAGCAGGAGAGCTGTAATCTGGTTCACCCGGGACTCTATCAGAACTCGGGCCACTTCTGGCCTGCGCCCTGTTGGAGGTAGTGCACATGGGGGACGTAGGATGGAGAGATGCAGTGATGTTATCGCACCATCCCGTGCACACTGCTATACCAGACAGAAGAAGGTACTGCGACCACGGTCTACATGGAGACAGTATTAGGTGACTATAAGCTTTTTTTTTATTTTTCTTATTTTATTTTGCCAATAACTATCACTATCACAACAGGGCCTGCCTGTCTGGGGGGACATTATGCTGGGGGTTGGCTGTGGGGGACATTATGAGGGGCTGGCTGTGAGGAACATACTGGGCTGGCTATGTAGGTGGCCATTACGAGGGACTGACTGTGCAGATATTACAAGAGGGGCTGGCTGTGGGGACATTATGAGGGTCTGGCTATTTGGGTGGGCATTATGAGGGGCTGGTGTGGGGAATATTTCAGAAGAGACTGGCTGTGTGGACATTACAAGAGGGGTTTGCTGAGTGGATATTATGAGGGGGGTGGCTGTGGGGGCATCATATATGATGGGCTGTGGTAGACATCATAAAGCATAGGGGGATGGGGTGACATCATAGTGTATATTGGGGGCTGTTATGGATATTATACTGTAAGGACGGCTGTGGTGATCTTCATACAATGTAGGGGAACAGTGTGAGGAGGGGGGCCCAGTTTAGAGAGGACAGTGTGGTGGGCAGTATTAGAGAATAGTGTGAAGAGGGGACATAGCATGGATATGGAGAGGGGGCAGTGTGAAAGGGGGGCACAGCATGGAGACTGGTTAGCAAGGTGATAGAGACAGTTTGAAGATGTAGAGAATGTAAGGGTAAACAGTGGAAAGGGGGCAGCCGTGGTATAGGCCATGGTTCATAAGGCTGACAGTGTGGTGGTTATAGCTCATTAAGGGGGACAGTGTGGCAGCCATATAAAATATGAGGCTTATTTAGGTCATAGTGTGGACAGATATTTTTATGCAGAGGACATTTTAATAATACTTTTAAGGGCACTGTGTTGGGATTTGCTGCAAAAGACCGGAGAAGAGGCAATCTGCAGAGACGTAGTACCTGGATGTGAATGTTTTTAATGTTCATTTGTTAATACTGACTACGACTCATCAGTACTCTAGATCCTGTATGGTAAGCAGACTGATAATGACTGATAACAGCTCCCAGCATCTCCTTACCATTTTTAAGGACATACTGGGAGGGTTGTAGGTTCATGAATGTATATGGGTCTAACTTGACATTACAATTGATTGTTGTACTAAGCTTGGTGATGTAGTCATGTACTGATGGTTGTTCTGATGACGTGAACATATACTGTTTACAAGTTTACAAACCATGGCACTGTAGCTAATCTCCTTTGACGTGGACAGCAGAGAAAAATTGATGAAAGGTTGCAACGCCGGATGGTCTGGATAGTGGATAAGTAGCCCCAATCAAATTCCAAATAAATTCAAGCTGTCCTGCAGTCTCAGGGTGCTTCAGTGTCAGCACAAACTATCCATCGACATTTGAATGAAATTAAAGTCTATGCCAGGAGCCCCATGAAGACCCCTCTGCTGAAACAGAGATATATAAAAAGCTAGTTTGCCAAAATGTACATGAGAAAGACAAAATCCTTCTGGGAAAGTGTCTTGTGGACAGATGAGAACAAGATAGAGGTCTTTGGTTATGCACATCATTCTACTGTTTACCGAAAACTGAATGAGGCCTACAAAGAAAAGAACACAGTACCTACAATCAAATATGGTGGAGGTTCAAAGATGCTTAGGGGTTGTTTTGCTGCTTCTGGCTCTGAGTGCCTTGACTATATGCAAGGCATCATAAAATCTGAAAATTACCAAAGGATTTTGGGTCACAATGTAGTGCCAAGTATCAGAAAGCTGGGTTTGCGTCTTAGGTCATGGGACTTCCAGCAGGACAATGACCCCAAACATACTTCAAGAAGCACCCAATAATGGATGGAAACAAAGCACTGGAGAGTTCTGAAGTGGCAGCAATGAGTCCGGATCTAAATATTCAAATATGAGAGACCGGGAGCAGTTTGCAAAAGAAGAGGTGGTCCAAAATTCCAGATGAGAGGTATAAGAAGCTTGTTGATAGTTGTAGGAAGCGATTGATTGCAATTATTTATTCCAAAGGGAGTGCAACCATTTATTAAGTTGAGGGTGCCCAACAATTTTGTCTGGCCCATTTTTGTAGTTTTGTGTGAAATTACTTGCAATTTGCCTTTTTTTCTCTGTTTTTTTTTGTGTTGTTCCAATACACATAAAGGAAATAAACCTGTGTATAACAAAACATGTGGAATTGTGATAATTTTATGGGAGAAATATTTCATTTTGTGGAACAATTTCAAGGGTGCCAACACTTTTGGCTATGACTGTATCTGCACCAAAACCGCAGCAAATATAGGGGAAAAGCAGAAAAAAATACACCAAAAACATAATACTCAGAGAAGATTGTTGTTGTGTCGTGCGGTGCGGACACCGGCACCAGATCAGAGTCCAGGGAAAGCAGGGTAACAAATCATGTCATGAGCTAATATGACCTCTCAGGGTCTCCGGACAGCTGGGTGCCTCCATGTGCGATGAGATCTGTGTATATATAGTACGGGGATAATGGTATATTGTACGAGCCGTCAGTACGATGGCTTCTGCCACAAATCCCCCATCTCCTCTGTCCCTGAGCTCAGGAGGAGCAGCCGGCTGCTGCCACCATGTGTAATACTGCGAGTCCTGGTAACTAGGAGACTCCCACCAACAAGATGGCCGCGCTCACTGCAGGGACAGGACGTCTGCGGACGAAACCTGCCCCTTCCTGCTAACCTTCCTGCCTCACATGCTGTAAACCAGAAAACACCACAGAAAACCTCCCCGAGATCGGAGAAGACGCAGCGACCGCAGCTCCGGTATATGTGCGTCTCCTGTCCGCTCACAGTCCGGAGAGGACGGGAAGAAGCGGCCGATCCCCCGGAGTCTGCGGCACTGAAGCTCCGGTGTAATGTGCGGTATATAACTATTATAACTATTAGTTATTATTCTTCTGTACAGAAGTTACAAACTAATATGTAACAAAAGCTAAAACATGAAAGAAATGAGTGACGTCTTGTAGAGAAGACTAGGTCTTTGAGGGCTGACCATCCACAGGGGAAGGTGAGGAGAGGTATCGGAAGATTAGAGCAGAGATGTATGGAGAGGACTGGTTATATACTGGAAAAGATGGAAAAGGGTAGGGTCCCAAGAAAGCCTTGAGATACTCCAACAAAAAGGGCAAACTGAGGAGATGGCGTTTGAATTGGAGATACAAAATGTTCATTTAATAATGTACAGTATGAGGATACCCCAGCGATGAATCTGTGACACTAAGAGATGAGAAGATTGTAATAGGAAAAAGTAGCCTACTGGGTCAAAGGCAGAGGACAGGTCTAGAAGGAGAAAGATGGAGTAACGTTCTAAGGTATCTTCCCAATTTCTGAGCCACTTTACATAATATTTAAGATGTCATTTCGGCTTTTCGCACTCAATTCTCCTCGTCAATCCTCCAGTTGATTGATGACTAAAGTTTTCTTTAATAGAAATTGAAACTTTCGATTGATGATCCTTCAAAGATGGAGCAGGACAGAGACCACATGGCGGCTCGGATATTAGATCTCACCCTGGAGATAATCTACTGGATCACTGGAGAGGTGAGAGCTTCACATCACATCACTCTGATCTCTAGGAATAAAGTAGGGAATGACGGGAAAGGTGAAGGATCCTTAGAATAGATGTAGTGATCGGCGTCTCCCCATACACAGGATCACACAGTAGTGAAGACGTCATCTGGGGAGTGTGTGACCCCCCGTGTGTCAGGAGGGCGGAGCAGGACCCCGAGTGACATCACTGAGCCTCCACCTCATTCACTGATACATGAGCAGAAGATCCTAGAACTAACCCACAGGATCACTGAGCTGCTGAGCAGAGAGGTGAGTGCTGCCGGGAATGCTGGGACATTATATAATAACACCGGGGGAGGGGTCTGCTAATGATTATTATTTATTATTACAGCGCCATTTATTACATGGCGCTTTACATGTGAAAATGGGGGTATACATAGCAAAAACAATTACAGAAATCTTGAACAAGAACGCAACGGCAAACGGGTACAGAAGGAGAGAGGACCCTGCCGGCGAGGTCTCACAATCTACAGGAGATGGGTGAGGATACAGTAGGTGAGGGTAGAGCTGGTCGTGCAGCGGTGTGGTGGAGCGAAGGTTACTGCAGGTTGTAGGCTTGTCGGAAGAGGTGGGTCTTCAGGTTCCTTTTGAAGGTTTCCACGTTAGGCCAGAGTCTGATTGGGGTAGAGAGTTCCTGAGTAGGGGGGAAGCACGGGAGAAATCTTGTATGTGACTGTAGGAAGAGGAGATAAGAGGGGAGTAGAGAAGGAGATTTTGTGAGGATTGGAGGTTGCGTGCAGGTATTTACAGGGAGATTAGGTCACAGATGTATGGAGGAGACAGGTTGTGGATGGCTTTGTATGCCATGGTTAGGGTTTTGAACTGGAGTCTCTGGGCAATGGGGAGCCAGTGAAGGGATTGACAGAGAGGAGAGGCTGGGAATATCGATGGGGCAGGTGGATTAGTCGGGCAGCAGAGTTTAGGATAGATTGGAGGGGTGCGAGAGTGTTAGAGGGGAGACCACAGAGCAGGAGGTTGCAGTAGTCGAGGCGGGAGCTGATGAGGGTGTACAATAATAATGATAATAATAATTTTTATTTATATAGCGCCAACATATTCCGCAGCACTTTACAATTAAGCGGGGACATGTACAGATAATAAATTCAATACAAGGTAAGACAGTTTAAACAGTTAAATTAGGAGTGAGGTTCCGGCTGCTCGCAAGCTTACATTCTACAAGGAAATGGGGGGGGCACAACAGGTGAAAAGTGCTTGTTATTTCAGGTCTGGCAATTATAATAAATAGGGATTTTCATATAAATCTGCATGATCCGGTCATCAGCCAGTATGTTTAAGTGCAATACTCAAGTATCAAGTGCAGTTATCGTGTGCATGGAGGTTGTGGAGACAGATGAATAGTAGGGTGCAGATTCTGAATAATATTTAGAAGGAGGGGACAGGGGAAGTTAGTTTACTGAGTAGTTAAGGTAGTAGGCTTGTTTAAAGAGATATGGGGGCTAGGCATCAGTCGGATCATCTGCGATAGTGCATTCCAGAGAACTGGCGCAGCACGAGAGAAGTCTTGGAGACGGAGGTGCGAGGTTCGGATTATGGGGGATGTTAGTCTTAGGTCATTTGTAGAACGGAGGGAACATGTAGGGCTATAGACAGAGATGAGAGAGGAGTTATAAGGCGGTGCAGAACTATGGAGAGCTTTGTGGGTGAGAACGATGAGTTTATCTTGGACCCTGTAGCGAATGGGCAACCAGTGTAATGGCTGGCACAAAATGGAGGCATTGGTGAAGTGGCTGGACAGAAATATGACCCTGGCTGCTGCATTCAGGGCGGATTGGAGAGGAGAAAGTTTGGTAAGAGGGAGACCGATCAGAAGAGAGTTACAGTAGTCCAGACGAGAGTGAATAAGAGCGACAGTAAGAGTTTTAGCAGTTTCAAAAGTGAGAAAAGGTCAGATTCGGGAGATGTTTTTAAGATGCAGGTGACAAGAGCGAGTGAGTGATCGGATATAAGCAGTAAAGGAAAGGTTAGTGTCGAATATGACCTCAAGGCAGCGTGCTACTTGGGAGTTATGGTTGAACCCTTCAAGGTAATTTCGATGTTAGGTAGTTAGGTTAGTAGAGGGGAGAAACACAAGAAGTTCAGTTTTGGAGAGATTCAGTTTAAGATAGAGGGACTACATGATGTTAGAGACAGCTGACAAACAATCCTTGGTATTTTGTATTAGGGTAGGGGTGATGTCAGGGGAAGAAGTGTATAATTGGGTGTCGTCAGCATAGAGATGATACTGGAACCCAAATCTGCTGATTGTTTGTCCAATAGGGGCAGTGTATAGAGAGTAGAGGAGAAGACCTAGGACTGATCCTTGTGGAACCCCGATAGTAAGGGGACGAGGAGAGGAAGAGGAGCCGGCAAAGGATACAGTGAAGGAGAGGTCAGAGAACCAGGAGAGAACAGTGTTCTTGAGGCCTATAAAGTGGAGCATAGTGAGGAGGAGCTGGTGATCCACAGTGTCAAAAGTGGCAGAGAGATCCAGGAGAATCAGCAGGGAGCAGTGACTATTGGATTTATCTGTTAGTAGATCATTAGAGACTTTAGTGAGGGCAGTTTCAGTGGAGTGTAAAGAGCGGAAACCAGATTGTAGAGGGTCTAAGAGAGAGTTATCTGAAAGATAGCGGATTAGACGGGAGTGGACCAAGCGTTCCAGGAAGAGATGAAAGGAAGATTAGAGACCGGTCTGTAGTTAGCAGTGCAGTTCTGGTCCAGGGATGGCTTTTTCAGTAAAAGGGTTATGATGGCATGTTTAAATGAGGAGGGAAAGATACCTGAAGAAAGAGAGAGGTTAAATATTTTAGTCAGGTGAGTGGTGACAACCGGTGAGAGAGACTGCAGGAGATGTGAAGGAATGGGGTCACTGTTGCAGATTGTACAGTAGGTCAAGAAGAAATGAGGAGCTGGGTAACTTCTTCTTCTGTAACAGGCTAAAAGATGGCTAGTGAGCTTGAAGTGCAGCAGGGAAGGGGATCCAGGCACTGAGGAGATTGGGCTAAGATGTCCTGATGGATGTGGTTGATTTTTTCTAGGAAATAAGTAGCCAGATCCTCACCGCTGAAGTTGGTGATGGGGGCCTGTGCTTTAGGGCTCAAGAGGGAGTTTATGGTTTCGAGGCAGATGACAAGTCCAGGAGGAGAAGGACAGAATAGTGTCGCTTGGATTTGGCGGTTAGTAGGTCGTTGGTGACTTTAGTCAGGGCAGTTTCAGTCGAGTGATGCAGTTTGAAGCCAGATTGTAAACGGTCAAAGAGGAACAGGAGGAGAGGTGGGAGGACAGTTCAGAATGGACGCGTTGTTCTAGTAGTTTTGATGCATAGGGGAGAAGTGATATGGGGCGATAGCTAGTCAGAGAGGATGGGTCAAGGGACGGTTTTTTGAGGATGGGTGTGATCGAGGCATGGTTGAAGCATGAGGGGAAGACACCAGTTTTTAGTGACAGGTTGAAGAGGTGGGTTAGAGTTGGTATGAAGACTGTAGTAAGGTTAGGGATGAGGTGGGACGGGATACTGTCAAGTTCACAGGTGGTGAGGTGTGACTTGGACAGTAAGGAGGAAAGTTAATCTTCCGTAATAGTGGAGAAGCTGGTTTTGGAGGAGGAGGATTGAGTAGATATGAGAAGGGGCTGTGGGGACTTTAGGCAAAAGCTTTGTCTGATGGTTTCAATCTTCTGCTTGAAGAATGAGGCAAAGTCGTTGGCTGAGATGAGAGAAGAAGGAAGAGGCGCTGGAGGACGGAGGAGAGAATTGAAAGTGTTGAATAGTTGTTTGGGGTTGTGTGACAGGGAGGATATGAGAGATGAGAAGTAGGTTTGTTTTGCTGCGGTGAGTGTGGCCTTGAAAGTAGTGAGGGACTGTTTGAATGCAATGAAGTGCTCGTTGGAGTGGGACCTTTTCCATCTCCGCTCAGCAACCCTGGAGGCCCGTCGCAGTTCTTTAATCAGGCTGGTGTGCCAAGGTTGCGTTTTGATAATGCGAGCATTGGTATGTGTGAGGGGGGTGACCAAATTGAGGGTTGCAGTTGTTGTGGTGCTATATAAAGCAGCAGCAACATCTGTATCATGTAAGGAGATTATGTCTGTAAGAGGGAGAAGGAACTCAGAGAGTGAGTGTAGTTTGAGGTGTTTGAGATTTCTGTGAGGGTATGCAAGTTTGTGGAGTGGGGATTGTGCACCTGGGGAGGAAAGGAAGAGAATGTGAGTAGGTTGTGGTCAGATAGAGGCAGGGGTGAGTTAGAGAGGTTAGACAGGGAACAGAGGCGGGTGAAGATGAGTTCCAGTGTGTGGTCATCTCTGTGAGTGGCTGCGGAAGTCCATTGAGCAAGGCTGAAGGACCATGTGAGGGATAGCAGCTTAGAGACATATGAGTGGGAAGTGTCAATGAGGATGTTGAAGTCGCCCATGATGATAGTGGGGATGTCAGCGGAAAGGAAGTGAAGCAGCCAGGTGGTGAAGTGGTCGAAGAAAGTGGTGGCTGGCCCTGGTGGGCGGTAAATGACAGCCAGGTGGAGGGGGAGTAGATGCGCACATGTCTCGAACCAGGGGAAAGTAACAGGGCGGCAGTGGAATTGGGGAGAAGGAGCAGTTATCTGACAGGAGGATACCAATTCCTCTGCCATTCTTACTGCTGGAGCGGGGTGTGTGGGAAAGATGGAATCCACCATAGGAAAGTGCAGCTGGAGAAGCTGTGTCAGAGGGGGTGAGCCAGGTTTTTGTGATGCCGAGGAAGGAGAGTTTGTTAGTAATGAAAAGATTATGGATGTAGGAAAGTTTGTTGCAGACAGAGCGAGCTTTCCAGAGAGCTCTGGTTAGTGGGGCTGGAGAAGCAGGGGGCTGGGCAGATGGGTATAAGGTTAGAGAGGTTACGGAAGTTTGTTGTAGGTCGTGGATAAGAGGTAGAAGTGACTGTGGGAATATTGTGAGGGGGGCCAGGATTTGGAGAGATATCGCCAGCAGTGAGGAGGAGAAGAGAAAGTGTTAGTAGGTGGGAGCAGGAGAGGGCATGAGGTGGCTGTCTGTGTTTGGAGACAGAGGATTGAATATTAAAAAACAATTCTGAGGAGGAGGTGAGATGGAGGGGTAGGATGGAGGGAGAGATGAACAGTTCATTACGAGGTGTAGGAATTAGGGGGGTTAGTAGAAAGTGAAGGACTATAGGGGAGAGAGTGAATACATATAGAAACATTGCTTAGTGTGAATGTGTACTATCTTTTCGGTGCGTAGTTAAAGAGGATAGAAAGTGCGGTTACCTGACTCCTGCAATGACTAACTGCCAAATGAAATAACTGCCCACACTTAGCGCAAGAAGACACGTGCATGCACCCCACACCACGTGCACCCCTTAAGCAGCTTCTAAATTTATAGGAGAGGCTAAATCATCAGATGAGGGGCATTGTGGATAAATTAGCAGCTGGTCAGGTCACCAGGAGATGGCGAGTTGATCAAAGACAGAGCTAACACCATGCCGGCTACACAGTATAGCCCCTTCCACCATCAGATAGTGTCTGCAATTAGGGCGGAGGCAGACATGTATCAGTGAGTATTGAATAGAATGTAAAAGGTGACATATAGCAAAGATCCATAAAGCCGAGATATTGTACCTGTGTGAAGATAGAAGATGGGTGTTGTTAGTCCAATTGCTAAATAAAATAATGTTGGGTCATTGTGTGTGTCAGGTTCCTATAAGGTGTCAGGACGTCACCGTCTATTTCTCCATGGAGGAGTGGGAGTATATAGAAGGACACAAGGATCTGTACAAGGACGTCATGATGGACGATCACCAGCCCCTCATATCTCCGGGTAAGAGGAGACCGTCCTGATTATAGAGGAGAGGCCGGGTCTGAGGTCACCTAGACTCCCCCATCATCTGATCATCACATGTAGACGATGTATTCAGTCCTGTGTATATTTCCTATAGATGGGTCCAGTCCGAGAAATCCACCAGAGAGAAGTCCCAGTCCTCTATATTCCCAGGATCGTCCAGAGGAGAAGCAGAATGTCCCCCTGGATCCTCAGGTAGATGGAGCTGAGATTTCTGGAAATCCACCGGAGATAAGTCCCAGTCCTCTATATTCCCAGGATCGTCCAGAGGAGAAGCAGAATGTCCCCCTGGATCATCAGGTAGATGGAGCTGAGATTTCTGGAAATCCTTTATATATGAAGCTTCCTACTGAACTCCAGCAGTAGTGGGGTGTAGATGCCGTGTTTGGTGGGGTCAGTAGTGGCTACAGGTGGTTTCTGGTTTCATAAAAGACTGTTAAGTTTCCAAAAAGTTGGACGCTCACTTGGCCAATAATAATCTGTGAGAATGAACGTACAGCTCTGCGGTGTAGATGGAAACAACAGCACAATGCCGCGGGTGGATGTAGATTCTGTCTGATCGTCACGTCTTTTAAGTCAAATTGGTTCATGACTTCTAGTGTTTTTTTACTGTCAGCTAATAGGAGATAAACTTTTATTCCTTTTTTCTTTTTTTTTTCTTGTGTCTTATTTGGGATCCTTGAAGGAAAGTCATGGTGGAATGACGAGTGGAGACGAAAAACCCTTATCCAAGTCGGTGAATGGTAAGAGCCTTTCATAAACTGTTATGTTTTATCAGCTTAATGTACAGACTGAGTGTATAAAATCCAGTCCTTTCGATCCCCAGGTATATAACATCTGGCCTCTTGTGTAACCTGTGGCCCCTCGCCCCCGGTGTATAACCCCCAGCTTCTCACCCCCCCCCCATGTAAAACCTCCGCCCCCCCCCCCCACACACACACATGCCGTCTGCCTTTCCTAACATGTGACAGACCGGCCGGTGGTGCAGAGCTCCCCGATACCAGAGCGGTCCTGTAATAGGAGTCACCGGGGTAATACGTGTGGTGATGGGGGGCCGATTCAGGAGGAAGAAATGTCATAAACAGTGAGTGATATTAATGAGAAGGGGAAGGAACCGCAGCAACTCAGGCACAAGTACTCAGGTAACATTACAGAGCGGGGGACCAGAGAGCAGAAAAGTCACAACCGCTCTGCTGACCCCATAATTACAGAGTCCAGACCTCCTCTGGTACCAGTACAAACACTGCGCCCGTCGGGAGCTTCATGGAAGAGCAGCTGCATGTAGCCGTACATCACCAAGCACAATGCTGAGTGTCGGATGGAGTGGTGTAAAGCCGCCACCACTGGACTCTGGAGGAGACGTGTTCTGTGCAGTGACGGATCGCTACTTCTCTCTCTGCGTCTGATGGAGGAGTCTGGGTTTAGTGATTCCAGGAGAATGTTACCCCCTGACTGTATTGTGCCTGCTGTACCGTTTTGTGGAGTAGGATAATGCTAGCTACTTCCATTATTATATAGAACCAAAAATGGACGACAGAATCGCAGTGAATTGTTGAAGTAACAGTTGCTCTACTGACTGATCACCGTGGGAAGACTGCTACATTCAGTGTAATGTCTCATGTGGCAGTTTTGGAGGTGTTTATGCACAATCGTGACGCAAGGTGAGGGAAAGACTAAGTGCAACACGAAAGGAAGAGGGGGAGGAAGCCCAAACACTAGGTAAAGGGGGGATCTAATATCACCCTACCTACCCTATATAGGTTCCACACCTATCGCCAAACAGGAACCTAAGCCCTGAGTATCCCTGGAGCTTGGCCCTAGATAGGGAGGGGCCAGGGTGAGCACTAGTCAAGCCCCACTACAAACTAAAGACAACAAGGTAGCCAAACAAAGGGGATACACTTAACGCCAACTGTCCTCCAAGGGAACCAGCGAAGAAACTAGCCAGCTGCTAGTGCTTCAAGCCTGCACAAAGGTACATATAACTATCACCGGTGACTCTCAGGAGAACCTGAGACTATTTAACTACCCTGCAAGGGTGTGTCAATCAGCAGCAGAAGGTGGAGGTCGCTTCTGGGTCCTAAAGGAAAAAGGATATAACTGTACTACAGAGATGAGGGAATCAAGAAGGCATCTGCAATGCCAAGCGCAGTGACCTTCTACAGCCGGCTCCAGAGCGACTGTCACACCTGACACACCCGTGACAGTACCCCCCCCCCCCTTCTACGAGTGGCCTCCGGACACTCAGGACCAGGTTTCTCAGGATAAGAGGTGTGGAACGAACGAACCAGCCTGGAGCATTTGCCTCGGATACCGAAACCCACATCTTTTCCTCTGGACCATAACCCTTCCAGTACACCAAGTACTTTAGGGAACAATACTGGAGGCGAGAATCTGCAATCCTTGAAATTTGAAACTCCAAATTACCATCAACCATGATTGGGGGCAGCGGCAGGAGCGAGGACTCAAGAGGTTCTACATATTTCTTGAGAAGAGACCTGTGAAACACATTGTGGATCTTAAAGGCCTGAGGTAGCTCAAGACGAAACGCTGCTGAGTTCATGACGGCGGTTATTTTATAGGGATTAATAAATTCTAGGTCCCAGCTTCCAGGAAGGAAGCTTCAACTTGATATTCCTGGTAGACAACCACACAAAGTCATTCACACTTAGGTACAAACGAATGACTGACAGGAAACGCTCACCAGGTCCGGACCTGTCTCCCATGATCCTCAAATTACTCTGAACACAGAGGAGAGCGATGAAGCATAACTTTCCTCCTCAGGAACTCCCGAAGTTCCTCCCCCACTAAAAATACCAAACTGTGGATGGAAACCGTATGCACCAAAGAACGGTGACCTGCCGGTAGATTCTTGGCGATGATTATTAATAGTAAATTCTGCCAACAGTAAGTAAGATGCCCAATCCTCCTGGTTTTCGAAGACAAAACACCTGAGGCAAGTCTCTAAATTCTGATTAATGCGCTCAGTCTGCCCATTCGACTGAGGATGGAAAGCAGAGGAAAAGGACAGCTGCACCCCCAGTCGAGAACAGAAAGCTTTCCAGAACTTAGAAACAAACTGGGAAACAAATTCTACAAGCAGACACATGTTCAACCACATCCCAATGCAACCCTGGCCACCAAAAACGATGGGAAAGGGGGTCCGCAGCTGCCTTACCACCTGGATGACCAGCAAGGGCAGGAGGCAGGGGCATCCCCCTTAGCCTCCAACACCTCACCCTCCAGTTCAGGGTACAATGCCAAAATGACTACCCCTTCTGCAAAATCGGGGCAGGGTTCTCATGGTCACCACCACCAGGGAAGCTCCAGGACAAAGTATCAGCCTTGACGTTTTTGACTCCTGGACGAAAAGTGACAATAAAATTGAATCTAGTAAAATACAGGGACCATCTAGCCTAGGGTTGAGACGTTTAGCCAATTGAAGAAATGACAGGTTCTTATGGTCAGTGATAACAGTAATAGGATGGACAGCCCCCTCCAACCAATGTCGCCATTCTTCGAATGCCAATTTAATCACCAAAAGCTCCCTATTACCCACGTCATAATTTCTCTCAGCCGAAGATAATTTCTTGGAAAATAAAGCGCATGAACGCCATTTACCAGGGGACGGACCCTGAGACAACACAGCCCCAACCCCCACATCCAAAGCATCAACTTCCATGATAAAAGATTAAGAAACATCGGGTTGACTGAGTATAGGTGCAGCGGCAAAACAACTCTTTAGGGAGGAAAAAGCCTGCAGTGCGGCACCCGACCATTTAGTAAAATCAGACCACTTCCTTGTCATGTCAGTGAGGGGGTTTCACAACCACCGAACAATTTTGAATACATTTCCGGTAAAAATTAGTAAAGCCCAGAAAATGCTGTAAAGACTTCAGGTTCTCGGGATGGTCTCAATAAAGGACAGCACGGATCTTCTCCGGATCCATCCGAAAATCTGAACATGACAACAAGTACCCTAAAAACTGCACCTCCTGGAGGGTGAAAACGCATTTTTCTAGTTTACCATATAGTTTGTTATCCCTTAATATCTGGAGCACCTGCTTAACATGCCCTCGATGTGTCTCAAAATCAGATGAGTAAACCAAAATATCGTCCAGATAGACCACCACAAACCTCCCCAGCAAATGATTGAAAATATAATTCATGAAATGCTGGAACACCGCAGGTGCATTCGTCAGACCGAAAGGCATAACCAGACTCTCGAAATGCCCCTTAGTGGTATTGAACACCGTTTTCCATTCGTCCCCTTCTCTGATTCTAACCAGATTGTAGGCTCCCCTTAAATCCAACTTGGAGAATACCTTAGCCCCCGCAACCTGGCTGAACAAATCTGGAATCAGAGGAAGAGGGTATGGATCTCGGATAGTAATTTGATTCAATTCCCGGAAATCTAAACAGGGATGTAGTCCGCCATCTTTTTTCTTCACCAAGAAGACCCCTGCAGCCACGGGTGAAGATGAGGGTCTGATATGTCCCTTCTCCAGACTTTCCACAATGAAATCCTTCATGGCTTGTCTCTCAGGACCAGAAAGATTATACAGTCTGGACATTGGTAGTTTCAGGTTAATAGGACAGTCATATGCATGATGAGGAGGCAAATCCTGACACCCCATCTGAGAAAAAACGTCCTCAAAACCAGACAGAAAAGCAGGTAAGGTCTCAGTAGAGACTGCAGAAAGGGAAATGTTCTCATGGCAGTAATCTCCCCATTCAATGATCTCTCTGGATTGCCAGTCCACTATCGGATTATGTTTCACCATCCAGGGTAGACCCAGTAGAGTTGGAGTGGGAAGGCCATCCAGGACATAACAAAGAATTATCTCACAATGAACAGACGCCACCCTCAGTCTTATGTTATGTACAATCTCAGTCAGAGCTTTCTGTGCAAGTGGTACTGACTGAGTCGATGGCAAAAATAGGAATAGGCTTAGCTAAAGGACTGCAAGCAAGCCCATAAGTTCTCACAAACTCAGCATCAACTATGCTGACTCCAGCTCCACTATCTACAAACACAGAAATTTTCTCAGTCCTGCTCTCTAGCACCACCTCTGCTGTCAGGACAAACCGAGAACTGCAGGTTAACGACAAACACACCCCTTGATTATCCAACTCCAGATTACCAAGGGTTAATTGAGTTTTATTTTGCTTAAGAATCGAGGGACAGGCCCCAATAAAAGGTCCCTTTTTTCCACAAAAAAACATACACCCTTCTTTTTGCGGATCTCAGGGGAAACGTATGATGCTGAGGTACCCCCTATCCCAAAGGCGTCTATCAACACGTATAGCCAAAGACATGGCAGCCTCCAAGGACTCTGGGGTTTCATACACTGCCAAGGTATATTTCAACCTTTCAGTAGGCCCTGACAAAATTGGCTTCTAAAAGCCAGGTCATTCTGACTCACCCCCTGGGCCGTGTGTGGGGAAATACCCGGAGCCGGTTCTCTGTGTACTGCTGGGGGTTGTAGTCTCCTTGGCGGCGACCCGGTCCCGTGTCTCAGGGTGGTCAAACCAGTGGCGGATCTGTTTCTTTGGTTTTGTAATGTTTAAATGTCCGACTACGCCACCCGTGGATTGCGGTCACTGAGAACCGCCGTTGCGGGGCAGACCGCTGAGGCTGATGTTGTGTGCGCAGCAGAGGGTAGTATAACTCCCCACGGGAGGAGTATAGCCTCAGGGCAGCGTGTGTAGATGGTGGGGGTGATGGTGCGCAGGAGCAATAGTAATGACTCAGAGTCCAGTGATGCAGTCCAGGGTCTTTACTGTTGGTAATGAAGAAGGCCCTGCCGGGAGTACTGGCTAACATTAGAGGCCTGGTCAGTCTGTGAGCGAACAAGAGTCCCCCTGGCCAGGTCGAGATATAGGCCTTCCCATCTGACTGCACTCTTCCTGGCTACCCTGCTGTAGTCGTGTAGTAGCCCACGTCCCTGAGTGTACCGTGTGGTGCTCACCCGTATGGCTGGTGACTTGGGGCTTTTGGTTCCTTCCGCTCCTCGATGGCGGTGCTGGTCCCTTGCGTGTGACTGAGCCTCCGGGCTTTCTATGGCCAGAGGACCTGAAATCCCCTGCCAGGTGGTTTCTGCTTGCTGGATGTAGATATCCCCACAGCCTCGGACTCCGTTGTCCGGTTCTCTGCGTCTTCTGCCAGGACGAGCTCTGCTAGCTTCCAGTCCCTGGTCTTCAGCTCCTGCCTCCTACAGAGCTCCTTGCTGCTGCTCTGTCCCTTCTCTGAAACTAGACTCTTCTCTGCTCTGAGTGGCTAACCCCGCCCCAGATCCAGTTTATAAAGGGCAGGTTCCTCCCCTCCCTGGACTGGGGCAGGAGGTGTGGCATGCAATATTGCTCCTGACCAGGAAAACCCATGCTCGCTCTCAGACATGGTATTTCTACCACTGTGGCAACCAGACCCCTGGGGTGCCACATTCCCCCCTAGTAAATTTTAGTACTCCGGGACTAAACACATTTTATAAGACATACAGGTAATAAGCAATAACACAACATATGTACAAGAAGTTTAGTCTTTATAGGTCACGGCGCTCCCGTTCTGTGGTCTGGGACAAAAGGCACTTAGCAGGTGCAAGTATTTACAAGGTACAGTTCCGGTTATTCATTGTCCATAACCTGTTAGTCCTTAAACCCTGTCGGGTAACTAGAGAAACATAATTAGTATTCGGGTAACAAACATAAAAACATTTCAACAGTGGCAATATACAGGTATATATATCACATTTAAATTCTCCAGCGAGCGGGCATCTGACCTCTAGTGCTCCTGATGGACCTATGTAACACACTATCTGGTGGTGTTCTTTCTGGGTCCCCTGTCGCTACCGCTTGTGTAGTGGGCTCGCTAGTGTCTGCACTACAGGTATTTGGAGATGTTACGGGCAGGCTGGGCAGCTTTCTGCGTACACTTTGGCTTACCACGGGCACGGCAGGCTCACTACTAGCAGAGGGTTGATTCTCCTGGGCTGGTGGTATGGAATCTTCTGCCTCCGGGGCCGGTTGCTCTCCCAACACTACTTGCTCTTCTGTAGGCCCTTGAGGGGCTGGCTGGAGAAAGGTAAGGACGGGTACCACAATAGCGTTGTTAATTTGTGTCCAGGACCGGGGAAATTCTCCGAGTACTGTACTGACCATTTCTTCCCTTTCCTCTGCGGGTTGAGGGCTATCTTGGTCTTCATCGGTGCTTTGCAGCTGCTCGGGACACTTCTTCAGGTGGTCTCTGGAGACAGTGGCTGTGGTCTCTCCTCCATCCTTACTGATAACGCATACTTTCGGATTTTCATGGCTTGAGGGCAGTACTGTGTACAGTTCCTTCTCCGACTGGTCATCCAACTTATGGAGGCGCCTCTTACTCTTCAAGACCTGCTCTCCAGGTGCCAGGGGAGCAGCGGAAGCATGCTGGTTGTAAGTCCTCTCGTGCCTTTCTCTTGCTTGAGAAAGACTTCTCTCAACACTCCTGCACTTTCCGGTACTGCTGCTGCCGTTCTGTATCCCAGTCTGCCTCTGGCGAGGTGTCCTCAGGTGTCAGGACTCCCATATCCAGGTCAATAGGCAGCTTACCTGGTCTTGCTCTCATTAAGTAAACCGGGGTGCAGTTGGTGGAATTTACTGGGATGTGGTTATACAAGTCCACCAGATCAGGCAGTTTCTCAGGCCACAGGCTGCGTTCTTCCAGGGGCAACGTTTTCAGCAAGTCTATCACCACCTGGTTCATCTTCTCACATAATCCGCTGGTTTGGGGGTGATAGGGCGTTGTCCTTATCTTCTTGCAGCCATAGAGGTTGCAGAACTTCTGGAAGACCTCCACTTCGAAGGCCGGACCTTGGTCAGTCAACACTTGCTCCGGATACCCCTGTGGACGGCAGAAGTGCTGCTGGAAGGCTCTAGCTGCTGTCTGAGCTGTTAAGTCCTTGACAGGGACCACCACCAGGAACCGGGATTAGTGGTCTATGATGGTGAGGGTATAGACGTACCCGGACCTACTTGGAGCCAGCTTCACATGGTCCAGGGCTACCAGTTCTAGTGGCTGCTTGGTGATGATGGACTGCAGAGGAATCTTCTGGCTGGCACGGTCCTTTCTTCTCAGGTTGCACGGGCCGCAGTCTCTGCACCATCTCTCAATGGCCCCTCTCATGCCTACCCAGAAGAACCATTCACGCAACAGGAACTCCAACTTCTTCCATCCAAAGTGCCCCGCTCCATCGTGGTATGCCTCCAGGACTATAGCCGCGTCTCGTCTCGGGACCACTACCTGCCAAGTCAGCTCATGGGTCGGGGAGTTGACAATTCTTCGGCACAGCTTCCCCTTGTAGAGAAACAGTTTACTCTTCTCCTTCCAGAGCTGTTTGGTTTCTTCCGGAGCGTCTAGGTCAAGACGGGCATCAGCCTGTGTCAGCATCTCTTTTACCAGGTGGACGGCTTGGTCACTGTCTTGCGTCTCCGCCCAGCTGTAGTGGGGTAAGGGATTGAACGTGGCAGAGTGCTTGTCCCTTACACGGTGGGAATACTGGGTAATCCCACGACGGTGGAACGCAGGGAGTTCAATCTCTTCCAGTTCTTCTGGATCTTCCCCTCCGTCCGGAAAGTTCGGCATCCTGGACAGGGCGTCTGCGTTGACATTTGTGCGTCCCGTCCGGTATTTGATGGTGAACTCATAGTTCGATAGGCAGGCCATCCATCTCTGTTCCAGGGCACCAAGTTTTGCAGTGTCCAGGTGTGTCAACGGGTTGTTGTCCGTGTACACGGTGAACTTGGAAGAGGCAAGGTAATGTTTAAAGCGCTCTGTCACTGCCCATACCACCGCGAGGAACTCTAGCTTGAAGGAGCTGTAATTTTCAGGATTCCTTTCTGTGGGCCGGAGCTTCCTGCTGGCATAAGCGATTACCCGTTCTCTGCCCTGTTGGATCTGGGACAGCACCGCTCCTAGCCCGATGTTGCTCGCGTCTGTGTGGAGAATAAAAGGCTGGCCTTAATCAGGGTACGCCAGGATTTCATCACCCGTGAGGGCCATCTTCAGCTGGCGGAAAGACTCATCCTCCAGCTTGTCCCATTTGAAGGGCGGCTTCTGTTTTTTTGCCTTCCTGGACTGGCCTATCAGGAGGTCCTGCATAGGAGCTGCCATTTTGGTGAACCCGGAGATGAATCTTCGGTAGTAGCCTACCAACCCGAGGAACTGCCACACTTCCTTTATGCTGGAGGGTCTTGGCCAGTCCTTAATCACTGTGATCTTATCAGGGTCTGGAGCTACTCCGTCAGCACTCACCACGTGTCCCAGGTACTGTACCTTCGGCTTCAGTAGATGACACTTGGAGGGTTTCACTTTTAGGCCGTAGCCTGCCAGGGCGTCAAACACTTCTGCCAGGTGTCTCAGATGGTCCTCGTATCTTTTGGAATACACGAAGACATCGTCCAGGTATAGCAGGACCGTCTCGAAATTCCTGTGCCCCAGGCAGCACTCCATCAACCGCTGGAAGGTTCCTGGTGCTTTGCAGAGTCCGAACGGCATACAGTTGAATTCGCTGAGACCCATCGGGGTGGTGAACGCGGTCTTCTCCTTGTCGGCCTCGGCTACAGGAACCTGCCAGTACCCGCTAGTAAGATCCAAAGTGGAGAAGAAGTTAGCCGACTTTAATGCAGCTAAAGATTCCTCTATCCTAGGTAACGGGTACGCATCTTTGTGTGTAATACGGTTGACCTTCCTGTAGTCTACACACATTCTCATGGTGCCATCTTTCTTTTCACAAGAACTAGTGGAGCTGCCCAGGGGCTACAGCTGTCCCTGATTACCCCAGCCTCCTTCATTTCTCGCAACATTCCCTTGGCATTCTGATAGTGTGCAGGGGGTACAGGTCGGTATCTTTCCTTTATGGGTGGATGGTCTCCTGTGGGGATGTGGTGTTCTACCCCCTTTTCTTTCCCAAAGTCTAGCGGGTGTTTGCTAAAAACTCTTTCGTACTCCTGAACCACCCGGTAGACTCCCTGTTTGTAGTGTGAGGGAGTGGAGTCGGTGCCCACATGCAGCTTCTGACACCAGTCCTCCATTTGGTTCTTGGAGCCGTTACCCTCCTCTGGTTGAGATGGAGGCAAGGGTTCCACGGCCTTTACAGAGTTTTGGTTAACGGTGAACAATTTGGCTAGAGTGGCATACCAGGGCAAGTATACTTCTCTTTCCCCAATGTTTAGGATACGGACTGGTACCCTCCCATGGCGTACATCGACTACCCCCCGTGCTGTCAAAATGGTGGGCCTACTGTCTGAGTAGACGGGTTCTACCATGGCTTGGTAGTCCCTTCCTCTTAACCCAATTGCAGTCCTGCACCAGATCATCATCTCACTTTTTGGGGGCATGGCGATAGGGAACGGGTCAATCATTCTTACACTACCAATCTCACCACCAGACAGTTCTACCTGTTGCCTTTTCATCAGGGCTCTGATCTCTTTTTGTAGGACACGCTGCTGGCTGGAGCTGGCGTTCACCGCAACCTGCTGTAATATGAGAATTATCTCTGCAAGACAATTTTCAATAACATTAGTACCCAAGGTTATCTTAGGGTGGCTTTCACGACGGTCAATGTCCACAATGATCAGTCCTTGCGCTGGCAGTTCAACCTTACCAATTTTGATGGTCACCTCTTTGAATCCCATCTGCGGTACGGGCTGACCATTGCTGGCGATGATGCTCAAATCGTCGTCTGGGTAGAGGGTAATATCCGAGTCATTCCAGTACCACTTAAAAAGCACATAGGGGATGGTGGTTACTTGTGACCTGGTGTCCAGTAGTGCACTCATAGGAATGCCATCCAGCACCACAGGCAAGACCGGTCGTCCCCCTACGTACTTATCACGCCAGCTCGATGGGCCTGATGATCTTATGCCTGGGGGTCGGCCCTCTGCCCCAGGTTGGGCCCGTTTAAATGACAGTACCTTGCCATATGTCCTGGTTGGTTGCAGCGGCGGCAGATGGGTTGTTCGTCCTGGTTGTAGCGGTCACTGGGCCGTCCCCTGGACGATGGGATCCTCCTCTGTCGACTACAAGGGACGTCCTCCGGACTGGAAGCCAGCTGGATCTTTCCTGGGGAAGACACCTGTAAAGACTGCACAGTTCTGGTTAGCGCGGCAGCACTTTTGGTCAGTTCTTGGACCTGATGGTGCAGGTCTGCAGCCGGGTCTTTGTCCAAAGCCTGTGCATCAGCTCCCACAGGCTCTGCAGACAAGGGCGCCTCCGGGCTTTCTATGGCCAGAGGACCTGAAATCCCCTGCCAGGTGGTTTCTGCTGCTGGATGTAGATATCCCCACAGCCTCGGACTCCATTGTCCGGTTCTCTGCGTCTTCTGCCAGGACGAGCTCTGCTAGCCTCCAGTCCCTGATCTTCAGCTCCTGGCTCCTACAGAGCTCCTTGCTGCTGCTCTGTCCCTTCTCTGGAACTAGACTCTTCTCTGCTCTGAGTGGCTAACCCCGCCCCAGATCCAGTTTATAAAGGGCAGGTTCCTCCCCTCCCTGGACTGGGGCAGGAGGTGTGGCATGCAATATTGCTCCTGACCAGGAAAACCCATGCTCGTTCTCAGACATGGTATTTCTACCACTGTGGCAACCAGACCCCTGGGGTGCCACAATTCCATTTGATATCAGTTGCCTATCTGCGGAATTTGGAGCTATACATCTCCACTGACCGATTCCCCTGCTGAAGGCAACGCAGCCTGGACTTAACCGAGGAGATTCGGTCAGGATCATCATAGATGAGGACTAGAGCCCCGAAAAAAACCTCCACTGACTGGAGACCAACAGAACCCTGCAGCAAAGAGAAAGCCCAGGATTGAGGACCTCCTTGCAACAGTGAGATCACAATCCCTACTCGCTGCTCCTCATCTCCAGAGGAGTAAGGACGAAGTTTAAAATACAATTTGCAAGCTTCCTTGAACACAAAAAACTTGTCCCTACCTCCTGAAAACCTGTCCGGGAGGGCAACCTTGAGTTTAAGCTGGACCGGCATACCCACAAAGACCCCAAAATTAGGGACCTGCAGCCGTTGATGCTGCTGCTGAACCTCAGAGCGGAGGTCAGTCACCTCCAGAGATGCTGAAGTCAGCTGCAAACTTCCGGGCCAGCTACAGAAGAGGACGCAGGTCCAAATTTAGCACTTGGGCACATCGGACCCTAGTTACGCCACTGAGTATGAGTACTGGGACTTCTTTCCAGATGGCTCTCAGCACTGAGTACCTTACATCAGGAGCAACCGTAGTGTAACATGTCCACTGATATAATTGAGATACATATATTAACATATAAATACATATTGACAACTTACTGACATCAGATAGTATACAGATATCGACTGTATTCTGATAAATCTCTTAGTTTTTTTCACAAAGAAAGTTTAATATACTTATTATGAATAAGATTTTTTTTTTCTATTTTCAGGTGAAGACTGGATGAGAAGGTCCCATAAAAATCTCCTTTCATCTTCCTATCATGAAGTAGCAGATAATCAATCACAGATTGTAGAAAGTAGCACTGGAAATAGACTTGATAACAAATTGGCATTTTCTGAATGTGGGAAAGAAAAATCTAATCATCACAAAGACGAGAATCCGTATTCTTGTACAGAATGCGGGAGGGGTTTTAAAAAGAAATCTATTCTTGTTGTACATCTGAGAAGACACACAGGGGAGAAGCCGTATCCATGTTCAGAATGTGGGAAATGCTTTATCCGGAAATCAGATCTTGTTGGACATCAGAGAATTCACAAAACAGAGAAGGCATTTTGTTGTTCTACATGTGGGAAGTGTTTTGCTTATAGATCACAAGTTACAGAACATTTGAGAACTCACACAAGGAAGAAGCCGTATTCATGTTCAGAATGTGAAAAATGTTTCAAGAGTAAATCGGATCTTGATAAACATCAGAGAACACACACAGGAGAAAGACCATATTCATGTCCTGAATGTGGAAGAAGTTTTGTACACAAGTCAAGTCTTATCAACCATCTAAGAATTCACACAGGAGAGAAGCCGTTTTCTTGCTCTGAATGTGGGAAATGCTTTTTAGTTAAAGATCGGCTTAAGAGACATCAAAAAAGTCACACCGGGGAGAAGTCATTTTCATGTGTGACATGTGGAAAATGCTATATGCGTAAGGAAGCTCTAGAGATACATGAAAGAGTTCACACAGGGGAGAAGCCGTACTCCTGTCCTGAATGTCATAAGTGTTTTAGTCAGAAATCAGGTTTTAATGAACATGTAAAAATTCACACAGGGGAGAAACCGTTTTCATGTTCCGAATGTGGGAAATGTTTTAGTCATAAAGCCATTCTTATTCAACACCTGAGAATTCACACAGGGGAAAGGCCATTTTCATGTGAAGAATGTGGGAAATGTTTTGGTCAGAAAGCTATGCTTTTTCAACATCTGAGAAGTCACAAAAGGGAAAAGCAATTTTAACCCCTTTACCCCTGAAGGTGGTTTGCGCGTTAATGACCAGGCCAATTTTTACAATTCTGACCACTGTCACTTTATGAAGTAATAACTCTGAAACGCTTCAACGGATCCCCCTGATTCTGAGAATCTTTTTTCGTGACATATTGTACTCCATGATAGTGGTAAAATTTCTTCGATATCACTTGCGTTTATTTGTGAAAAAAAACAGAAATTTGGCAAATATTTTGAAAATTTTGCAATTTTTAAACTTTGAATTTTTATGCCCTTAAATCAGAGAGATATGCCACACAAAATAGTTAATAAATAACATTTCCCACATGTCTAATTTACATCAGCGCAATTTTGGAACCAAAATTTTTTTTGTTAGGAAGTTATAAGGGTTAAAAGTTGACCAGCGATTTCTAATTTTTCCAACAAAATTTACAAAACCATTTTTTGAGGGACCACATCACATTTGAAGTGACTTTGAGGGGCCTTTATGACAGAAAATACCCAAAAGTGACACCATTCTAAAAACTGCACCACTCAAGGTGCTCAAAACCACATTCAAGAAGTTTATTAACCCTTCAGGTGCTTCACAGGAATTTTTGGAATGTGGAAGAAAAAAATGAACATTTAACTTTTTTCACAAAAATGTTACTTTAGACCCCAATTTTTTTTATTTTCACAAGGGTAA
Source organism: Phyllobates terribilis (assembly GCF_046119375.1). NCBI lineage: Eukaryota > Metazoa > Chordata > Amphibia > Anura > Dendrobatidae > Phyllobates > Phyllobates terribilis. The sequence goes on from NW_027362762.1 coordinate 19,758,865, forward strand.
CAGGAAAAAATAGACCCCAAAATTTGTTGTGCAATTTCTCCTGAGCACGCCAATACCCCATATGTGGGGGCAAGCCACTGTTTGGGCGCACGGCAGGGCTTGGAAGGGAAGGAGCGCCATTTGACTTTTTGAATGTAAAATTTGCTTGAATAATTAGCGGACACCATGTTGCGTTTGGAGCTCCCCCATAAGTGACCCCATTTTGGAAACTAGACCCCTCAGGGAACTTATCTAGATGTGTGGTGAGCACCTTGAACCCCCAAGTCCTTTACAGAAGTTTATAACATGGAGCCGTGTAAATAAAAAAATCAAACTTGTTCCACAAAAATGATGTTTTAGCCCCAATTTTTTTATTTTCACAAGGGTAAGAGGAGAAAATGGACCCCAAAAACTTTTGTGCAATTTCTCTCGAGTACGCCGATACCTCATACGTGGGGGAAAATACACTGTTTGAGCGCAGGGCAGGGTTCAGAAGGGAAGGAGCACTGTGTGACTTTTTGAAAGCAAAATTGGCTGGAATTGAGAGTGAACGCCATGTTGCGTTTGGAGAGCCCCTGATGTGCCTAAACAGTGGAAACCCCCCACAAGTGACCCAATTTTGGAAACTAGACCCCTCCAAGGATTTTATCGAGGGGTATAGTGAACATTTTGAACCCAGAGGTACGACACAGAATTTGATAACATTAGGTCATCATATTGAATAAGTTGTCATTAGTCTTGAGCGCAGGTGCTCTCTACTTGAGTTTGCATCGGGTACTCGGGTATGCACCATGTATCGTGGGTGCTCAAGTGAAACATGCAGGGATCGCTCGTGCATGGCAGGCAATCCCCACAAGTTTTTTTTGGCCGCGAAGCATATGGGGTGGAAACTCGAGCATGTCACTCGAGCACCTGCGATACTTGGTGCATACCCCAGCACCTGCTGCAAACTCAAGTAGCGAGCACTTGCGCTCAACACTAGTCGCCATATCATCATTTGTTTTTTCTTTACTTTTGAAAAAATCCCAACCCTAGCACCACCCTAACCCTAGCACAACCCTAACCCTAGAGTTTATTTTTTACGCCGTTCCTCGTGCGGTATAAGTGATTAGATGACTTTATTCTTCAGGTTGGTGCGATTACAGCGATACCAGATTCATATCGGGTTTTTATGATTGACAGCTGTCACACACTAAAAGATGCTTTCTTATGCAAAGACTAGTTTTTGCATCTCCATATTTTGAGAGCTATAATTTTTGCATATTTTGGCCGACAGAGTCATGTGACGGCTTGTTTCTTGTGGGATGAGTTGATGTTTTTATTGGTGCCATTTTCAGGCACGTGACATTTTTTGATCGCTTTCTATTCCGATTTTTGAGAGGCAGAATAAACAAAAACCAACAATTCAGCAATTGTTTTTTGGAGGTTATTTTTATGCCGTTCCGCATGTGGTAAAATTGATAAGGGTGCGTTATTCTTCGAGTCAGTAGGTTTACAGCGGTATCACATTTATAGCTTTTTTTATGTTTTGGCTTTTACACAAAAACTATTTTATAGAAAAAAAATATTTTTTTGCATCGCTTTATTCTGAGAGCTATAACTTTTTTATTTTTCTGCTCATGGAGCTGTATGGCAGATTGTTTTTTGCGGGACAAAATTACGTTTTCAGCGGTACCATTTTTAGTTACATTCGTTTTTTGATCGCGTTTTATTCCATTTTTTTGTAATGCGGTATGATGATAAAGCATCGTTTTTTGTTTTGTTTTTTATTTTTTTACCGTGTTCACTAAAGGGGTTAACTAGTGGGACAGTTTTATAGGTCAGGTCGTTCCGGACGCGGCGATACCAAATATGTGTACTTTTATTGTTTGTTTTTTCAGAATAATATTTATTCATGGGTAGAATATATTTTTATTTTTTGGGGATTTTTTTATTTTTATTTTTTAAAATATTTTTACAATTTTATTTTTTTTTCACTTTCTGACACTTTTGGAACTTTTATACTTTGTCCCTCTATGAGACTTTCACTTTTTTCAGTCTGATCGGCTGTATAGCATAGGAATGCAGCAGCATCGCTGTGCTATGCAGCCTGTCAGCGCTGCACAGGGAGAAGTTACTTTGATCGCGCACTGCACATGATCAAAGTAACTTCTTGCTGTCTGGTGACCCGGATGTCGTCACGACGACATCCTGGTCACCATGACAACCATCGGGACCTGGCAGCGACGACGCTGGAAGCCAGAGAGGAGGTAAGTATCGGCGCTTACCTCCCCTTGCTCCCGCAATGCTGCGATCGACTTTGATCGCAGCATTTCGGGGGGTAATGTGCTGGGAGCGGTGCGGGACCGCTCCCTGCACATAGCACCGGGTGTCAGCTGTGACAATCAGCTGACACCCGGCGGCGATCGCGCCCGCACAGCCTGTGTGCAGGCGAAATCGCCAGGGCGTACTAATACGTATCTGGCCCATAAGGCCCAGGGCACAGATACGTATTAGTATCAGAAAGGGGTTAATGTTCAGAATGTGGGAAATGTTTTAAACATAAATCACATCTTGTGACACATCAGAAGTTACACAAGATAGAAGACATATTAAACTTGTAGGAAATTTGGCAGGTATATGGCTCCGTTGTAGGACCTGTTGTCTCGGGATTAGTGATGAGCGAGTATGTTTTGTTAACCCTTTCAGCGAGTATACTCGGGCGAGTACAGAGTATCTTCAGCGTGCTTGGTGATATGTTTGAGTCACTCCATGTGCATGATTTGCGACTGTTTGACAGCTTTAATACATGTGAGGAGTGCGAAAGAAACAAGCATTCCTCACATGTATTAAAGCTGTCAAACAGTCGCAAATCATGAGCACTGAGTGACTAAAACATATCACCAAGCACCACTGAAGATACTCGGAAAACACCCAAGCATGCTAGCTCATCACTACTCCTGATTAGTGTTGAGCGAGTATGTTTTGTTAACCCTTTCATGTATTAAAGCTGTCAAACAGTCGCAAATCACGCGCACGGGAGTGATTCAAACATATCACAGAGTACACTGAAGATACTCGGTACTCGCCCGAGCATACTCGCTGAAAGGGTTAACCGAACATACTCGCTCATCACTACTCGGGATTGTTTCTGATGTAGAACTTAAATGTCGTGCTACAATACAGAAAAATATTATTACTAGTGATGAGCGAGCATGCTCACTACTGCTTGGTGCTCGCCAAGTATTTCCAGGGTTGCTCAGCGGGAGCTCGGGTCTCCTCCCTGCATGTTTGGCGTCGTTACAGAGCCAATGAACATGCAGGGATTGTCTGCCACACACTGTAATGCCGTAGCCATGTTGGTTGTGGGCATTACAGTGATTGGCTGGCCACACCGCATCATCAGGTCTATATCAGACCTGGCGCCGCCATGCTCGACACAGTCACTCCGGATCAGACAGTGTAGGGAGAGCTGCTGCTGCTGAGCTAGGGAGAGATTTGCTTGTGTATTAGGTAGTGTAGGTAGAACAGAAGTACATTACACATATCCATCTTAACAAACAGTCCTTCTGAGGACTAATCCATCTGCAGAGATATCAGGCAGGCAGTGTATATAGACAGGCAGTGTATATAGGCAGGCAGGCAGTGTATATAGCAGACTGCAGTGTATATAGCACAAGAGGCTCCATTGCAGTTTTGTCTGCTGCTGTTAGATATTTCTAGACAAAGGCCCGGGTCTCAGGGGCCAGGAATACTTTTCTTTGGATCTTAATCCTCATTATTTGCTTAAAAAGCAATCCAGAGAACATGTTTTTTCTGCGCCATTTGCTTGTTGGCACTGCAGAATACAGCCCGGTCCTTTCCATATTACAGCGCTAGAAATCCAGCTATTTAAAACTGTGGTTTGTGCGTCACAAGGATCACATATAATTGCGCTGAAAATACTGCCACTTCTGGCCTCCATTAAAAACCAGTTTGCTTTTCAAAATAGTTACCTACAGGCCAGGAATTTAAAACTACGTTTTCTCCGTCACACGGATCACATACTGTATAAGTTCGCTCCAAATTCAGCCATTTGTAGTGAGCGTGGAAGATACTGTCCTCCATTTAAAATGGGCAAGGCACGTGGCAAGGGACGGGAACTGGACGTGATGGTAATGGTGCATGTCGAGGCCGTGGGCAAGCTGAAATTGTGCCACAACAAACACCCACATCTTCTCGCTTGACCTTCCTGTCCCAATTAATAGGGGACTGCAGAACATCACTATTGAACCCAGAGCAGTGTGAAAAGATTATTGGTTGGATAGCGGATAATGCTTCCAGTCACTTAGCCGCCACCACCACCCTGTCTTCCACACGGTCAAGTCTCAGTAGCCGTGAGTGTGGACCGCATATTCCTCACCCTGAACCTCCTTCCTCCCACCATGCCGAGTGCCCAGAGACAACTGATCCCACACTTGGACACTCCGAAGAGCTGTTCACTTTTTCATTTCTAGATTCGGGCCTCTCGCCCGGTCCACTTGAAGCGGGGCAAGAGGAGATCGCATGTAGCGATGCCCAAATATTTGAGCAGCCATGGTCACACGAAGGCGAAGGTGGGAAAGTCTCACAAGAGGTGGACGATGATGAGCCACAATTGCCAGAAAGTCAGGAGGAGGACCAGGGTGCGGAAGTTGAAGACGAGGTGGTGGATGATATAGTAACTGACCCAACCTGGCAGGAGTACGTGCAGAGCGAGAACAGCAGCACACGGGGAGGGAGGCTGAGCACCCCAACAGGCAGGAAGAAGCAGTGTGATGGCCGCAGACAGAAGGCAGGCAACCGTTCCCCGTAACACCAACACGAAGGAAGTTGCCAGTACAACTGTTAGGTCTTCCCGAGTCTGGTTGTTTTTTAAAGACTCTGCCGATAACCCCAAAAAGGTAATTTGCACCACCTGCCAGGCCAGCATCAGCAGGGGTGGCAAAACTACCAGTCTGACCACCACCAGCATGATCAGGCACATGGCTGCAAAGCACCCGACTTTGTGGGCCGAACCCCAGGGACCAGGAACAGTGTCTGCGAGTGGCACCACTGCTTTTTCCGCTCTTGTGCATGCAAGCCAATCCCCTGTCATTGGTGCATGTGAAGATGCCTCCTGCCCTGCATCTGTCGTTGCACACTCTCAAGTAGCACCATCAGGAAGCACGTCCATGTCCTTGTCCCAGCGCAGCTTTCAGTTGTCCTTACCCCAGTCCCTGTAACGCAAGCGCAAATACGCAGCCAACGCCCCACAGGCCACACTACTAAATTCACACATTTCGCGACTGCTTGCTTTCAAAATGTTGCCTTTTAGGCTCGTGGAGATGGAAGCATTCCGCAACCTGATGGCAGCGACTGTCCCTCGGTACTCAGTCCCCAGACGCCACTATTTCTCCCGGTGTGCCGTCCCCGATTTACACAAGCATGTGTCCCAAAACATTAGCCGGGCCCTCAACAACGCAGTTACCGGGAAGGTCCACCTAATCACGGACACGTGGACAAGTGCTTGTGGGCAGGGACGGTACATCTTGCTGACGGCACACTGGGTTAACATAGTGGAAGTCGGGACCCAGTCGGACCTTGGGACAGAACACGTCCTCCCGACGCCAAGGATTGCGGGCCCTAGGTCAATCAGGGTTGCCCCCACAGTCTACAGCTCCTGCACCTCATCCTCCTCAGTCTCCTCCTCCTCTTCAGCCTCTATCTCCGAAATGACCACATCAGTCACAAGCTGGAAGCACTGCAGCACTGCCTCGGCCAAGCAGCAACAGGCTGTGCTGAAGCTAATATGCTTAGGTGACAAACCGCACTATGCTGAAGAGTTGTGGACAGCTCTGAAAGAGCAGACAGATCTGTGGCTCACACCGCTGAACCTACAGCCAGGCATGGTCGTGTGTGACAATGTCCGGAACCTGGTGGCGGCTCTGAGGCGAGGCGAGCTCACACACGTACCATGCCTGGCCCATGTGCTTAACCTCGTGGTTCAGCGGTTTCTCAAATCCTATCCGGAGCTGCCGGATCTGCTTGTTAAAGTACACCGCCTGTGTGCCCATTTTAGAAAGTCACCTACAGCTTCCGCCTCCCTTGCCATGTTTCAGCAGCGTTTGCAGCTTTCGGCTCAAAGACTGGTGTGTGACACTTCTAGACCCACGCTACAAGGAGAACTTTATATCTCTTATTTCTGAGGTGGACAGGTCTACAAAAATGGGGCAGTACCAGAAGGCCCTTGTTGCGGAACTATTAAAAAAATTCCCATCTGAAAACGCTGGCGGCAGAGGTCACAGTTCGTTGGACATCCAAGGACTACAGGCGAGAGAGACAAAACTCCAATCCAGCAGAGGCAGGGGAACACTGTCAAAGTTCTGGGAGAATTTTCTCAGCCCCTCCCATCGTACAGGCCCTGAGACGCGGGGTGCTCTCATAAGGAGTGCAAAGTTTGGGAAGATGCTGAGGGAGTACCTTGCCGACCGTACCAACGCCCTCCATGATTCCTCTGTGCCTTATAATTATTGGGTATCCAAGCTGGATACATGGAATGAACTGGCTCTCTACGCCTTTGAGGTCCTGGCCTGCCCTGCCGCTAGCATTTTATCAGAGCGGGTTTTTAGTGCCGCTGGTGGAATTATAACTGATAAGCGCATCCGCCCGTCAACTGAAAATGCTAACAGGCTGACTCTTATATAAATGAACAAGGGCTGGATTGGGCCAGATTTCTCAACACCACCGAATGATAGCAGCGTAACATAAACTCAAATCCAGTGTCTTTTTTTGGGAGGTGTATTCCCATGCACCTTTTCACACCCACACATGGGTATACACTTACTGATTTTGGCTATTTGCTCTTGTCATCCTCCTTCTCCTCATCCTCCACCACCATATCACCAGGCTTGACCGTGGTCCGTGATACAATACCCACATAATTTTTTTAAAGGGTGTTTATGATGCCCGTAAAAAATTTTTTTATACAGTATGTTCATGTATACCCCCTGGGGTAAATGTTTGTCAGCCCATACACTTAGTGCATGGGCATTACAAGTATAGGAGACCCGCTCCTTTCTAAGGGGAACATATTTTTATGAGGCCCTCCTCAACGTCTCTTCCAAGGGGCATTGGAGTGCCTCCCAATTTTTGGCAGCCCTTGCATTTACTGCATAGGCCAACACTATGGGAGACCCACTTCCTAATAATGAGAACATTGTTTTTAGGAGGCTCTCTGACCTCTACGTCTCTTGCAAGGGGAATTGGAGTGCCTCCAAATTTTTGGCAGCTTATGCATTCACTGCATAGGCAAACACTATGGGAGACCCACTTCCTAATAATGAGAACATTGTTTTTAGGAGGCTCTGCGACCTCTACGTCTCTTGCAAGGGGCATTGGAGTTCCTCAAAATTTTTGGCAGCTGTTGCTTCACTGCATAGGCAAACAGTATAGGAGACTCTCTCCTTTCTAATGGGAATTTGTCATTACTGTGGCCCTGCTCTATGTGTCTTTAAATTGTTAGTGGGGTTTTTCCCAAATTTTGGCAGCCCTTGCAATCACAGCATGGGCATTACCACTATAGGAGACCAGCTCCTTTATAATGGGAACATTTTTTTTTACTGAGACCCTCCTCTATGGGGTATTGGGTTGCGTCCGAATTTTTGGCAGCCCTTGCAGTCACTGCATATGCAATAACAGTATAGGAGACCAACTCGTTAATAATGGGAACAGCAAAGCATAGCTGGCTGATGGATCTCTAACAATAGCGAGGGCCGACTGCTGGCCCTTTAAGAATAGTAAGGGCCGCCTGATAGTCCTATTAAAATAGGCTTTGTGACTTTCAGAGTCCCTCCATCATAAATGAAACAGGATGTATCTGATGATGTGTCACACACCACATGGCCAGATAAGGTTGCAAAATGTTAAAATTACATTTCCCGGTGAATGCATTTGTCTTAAAAAATAACGCAAAAAAAAAAAATAAACAGTAGGATCTTTCTTTAGTATAAAATGTAAGTCGCCAATGTAACCTCAATGCAATCACATTGTTTAGCTCCAGCACCTCCTCCTCCATCTCCGAAATGACCACATCAGTCACAAGCTGAAAGCACTGCAGCAATGCCTTGGCCAAGCGGCAACAAACTGAGGATTTGATTCTTGTGGCCACAATACAGTAGACGGAGCTGTGCGGTTCTGTAACTGAGCGGTTCCTGCCGAACAGCTTATCTGCAGGGGGCGCCAGGTGTCGCACCAACACCGATCAGACACTGATGACTTATCCTAAGGATAGGTCATCAGTGTTAAAGTAGTGCACAACCCCTTGTGGCAAGACGACTCGCTCGGCTCTCCCGGAGGCAGACTCAGGACACACGTTCTCAGGTTACCTTTCTGCTGGTTTACTATCTGGCATAAACTCATGCAGGGTTCCGCAGGAAAAAATAAACAAGACCCCCCTGGGTTAAACGGGAAAAAAAAACAAAGTATAGCTCAGTCCATAGGTGAGCGGGTTAAGCCCGCTCTCGGTAGCATAAACTGCACAGGTAAAGTCCAGGTAACAAGCTCTGCAGCTTTCACAACACTGTCTGGAGACTTCCCTCTCCAGACCACACTCCAGACAAAAAACCCTCTTTGCCATTCCCATAAAACCGCACACCCTTTAACAGAGTAAACCTACCAACATATAACAAGCTGGCAGAAAAATAAAGTAGGTCTTAGTTCACACAGGAGAGCATCCTGAGTGACACATACCTCCCCTCACATATAAAACCAGTGACACTGTCACATATTCCCCCCCCTCTGCCCAAAGCCGGGGGTTTGGGCACCTTCTGACACCAGGCAGGGAATCCTAGAGAGGGCATCTGCATTCCCATGTAACTTCCAGGGCCTATGTTCCACGTGAAAGTTAAAATCTTGAAGCCCTAGGAACCATCTAGTTACCCTGGCATTTTTACCCCTCTTCTCCCTCAACAATCTCAACGGGGCATGGTCTGATACTAATTTAAACTTCCGGCCTAGTAGGTAATATTTCAGTGTATCCACGGCCCATTTTATGGCTAAACACTCTTTCTCTACTATGGCGTAGTTCTTCTACACAGGAGGACAGCTTTCGGCTTAGAGAATGGGATGTTCTTCCCCATTTATCTCTTGGGAGAGTACAGCCCCTAGACCAACCTCTGAAGCGTCCGTCTGGACCACAAATTCTTTCTTGAAGTCTGGCACGACCAGGACCGGCTGCTTGCACAGTGTTAGCTTCAACTGTTGAAACGCAGTCTCCGTTTCTTCGTCCATTTCACCATGGTTGATTTGGTGCCTTTTAGAAGATCCGTTAGTGGCGCGGCAATCATGGCGAAATTAGGGATAAACCGCCGGTAGTATCCCACCATTCACAGGAATGCTCTCACCTGCTTCTTCGAGAGCGGTTGCGGCCAGGTTTGAATTACCTCCACTTTCTTGATTTGCGGCTCTCCCAATAACATAGCCCTGGTACTTGGCCTCCTCTTTTCCGATGGCACACTTTCTCGGATTTATGGTAAATCCTGCCTTCCTTAGCACCTCCAGAACGGCCTGTAGTTTAGGTAGGTGACTAGCCCAGCCTGGGCTAAAGACCACAATGTCGTCAAGGTAGGCTGCGGCATACTTCTTATGTGGGACTAGGATACGATCCATAGCCCTCTGGAAAGTGGCTGGGGCCCCCTGTAGTCCGAACGGCATCCGCGTGTATTGAAAACACCCATCAGGTGTTGAGAAAGCCGTCTTCTCCTTAGCCATCTGGGACATGGAGATCAGCAAGTAGCCCTTCGTCAGGTCAAGAGTGGTGATGTACCTCGCCGGTCCAAGCCTCTCAATGAGTTCGTCGACGCGGGGCATCGGGTACGCATCACACTTGGATACCTCATTCAGCCGGCGGTAGTCATTACAAAACCTCCACTCTCCATTGGGTTTCAGCACGAGCACGATTGGGCTCGACCACCCACTCTTTGACTCCTCTATTACACCGAGGTCTAACATCCTCTTCACCTCAGCCAAGATCACCTCCCGGTGTGCTTCCGGAATCCGATACGGCTTCAGATTCACTCGTACGTGCGGCACTGTCAGCACGTCATGCTCTACCACTTGAGTATGCCCCGGCAACTCTGAGAACAGCTCCCGATTCCGCTGTAGTAATTCTCGACACTGTTGCTTCTGGGCCGGTGATAGTCTCTGCAATAGTGACCTCCTCCACCTTGCCTTCTGGTGCGGCTCCCAGGCAAGGAGTTTCCACAGGTTTACGGTCCCACCACGTCTTGAGCAAATTTACATGATATATTTGATGCGGCTTTCTTCAGCCAGGTTGGTGGACTTTATAATTAACCTCGCTGACTTTCTCCACCACCTCGTATGGAACTTGCCATTTGGCGAGGAACTTGCTCTCGACGGTAGGGATCAGCACCAAAACACGGTCCCCGGGCTGGAACTGTCTTAGTCTCGCCGACCGGTTATAGACCCTTGCCAGGGCTTCCTGCACCTGGAGGAGATGTTCCTTCACGATGGGAATCACCTTTAACATTCTCTCCTGTAACTGGGCGACATGTTCGATGATGCTCCGGTGTGGCGTGACTTCAGCCTCCCAAGTTTCCTTGGCGATGTCTAGGAGACCTCTTGGATACCGCCCATATAGGAGCTCAAATGGAGAGAAGCCAGTGGAGGCTTGAGGAACTTCTCTGACCGAGAAAAGCAGAAATGGGAGCAGGTAGTCCCAGTCTCGCCCATCCTTTTCAATGACCTTCTTGAGCATCGCCTTTAAGGTCTTGTTGAAGCGTTCCACTAGGCCGTCCGTCTGTGGATGATAAACCGAGGTCTGAAGCTGAGTTATCTGAAGGACTCTGCAAAGCTCCTTCATCACCTTGCTCATGAAGGGGGTTCCTTGGTCTGTCAGAATTTCTTTTGGCAGACCTGTCCGAGCAAAATTATGGACCAGCTCTCGGGCTATACTTTTACTTGACGAGTTCCTTAGGGGAACCGCTTCAGGGTACTGGGTCGCATAGTCCATGACGACCAGGATATATTGGTGGCCCCGAGCTGATTTAACTAAGGGGCCCACGAGGTCCATGGCAATCCTCTCAAAGGGAACCTCTATCACAGGTAGTGGGACTAAGGGGCTATGGAAGTGGGAGGAGGGAGCGGTTATTTGGCAGGTGGGGCAGGACCTACAATAGTTTTGAACTTCTCGATAACACCCTGGCCAATAAAACCTTCTCAGTATCCTCTCCTGAGTTTTCTTGACCCCTAGGTGTCCCGCAGAACATGTGAATGGGCCATATCTAGCACCCGCCGTCTGTATGGCCCCGGCACAACCAGCTGTTCCACTATCTCACCGCCCCTCAGTTTGGCCACCCGATATAGCAACTCCCCCTGCACTGCAAAGTGGGAGAATCTGGTGTCGGCCCCCGGCTCTTGGGCAACCCCATTACATACAGTAACCTGGTCGAACGCCCCTTTTAAGGTCAGGTCTCGAACTTGAGCAGTCCCAAAGTTCTCTCCGAACATATCTAACACAGGGAGGTCGGCCTCCTCAGTCACCGTCTCACCCTCGTCACCGACAAGGACGCATAGTGGGAACTCCTCCCTCTGAGACTTCGTCGGGGATTCTTCTTCAAGGACCTGGCTTTTCCCCATGCTACTTAGTCCAGTTCCCTTCCCCCACAAGTCCCAAAATAAGGAAAAATCACGGCCCAATATGACGGGGTGTATCAGGTCCTTCACTACCCCGACTTCATGGGACTGGGCACCACAGTCTGTCCCCACTGTCACTGTGGCCACGGCATAGTCCTTGGCGTCACCATGGATGCACCGAACGCCCAGGGTTTTGGAAGGGATCAACTGGTGGGGAAGGGATGCTCTGATCAAGGTCACCAGACTCCCGGAGTCCAACAGCCCAAGCACTTTTACTCCATTAATGGACACTGCACACGCCTGCGGCCCCTCGCCGGGTCGACAGTCCACGCTACAGGCTGGATAGGCATAATAGGAGACCCGTCTGCCTAGGCTGCAGTCCATGGGCTCAGGGTATATTTGACACCTGGCAGCTACATGTCCAGGGTTGTGACACCGCCAACAAACTATATCTTTACCAACAGTTCTAACGGCACCTTCAGTGGGAGTGGGACGTCCCCCAGTGGTGGCTCTAGATCCCTTCCGTGCTGAACCTGCCCCCTTTTGGGTATCCCAGTAGGGAGAAGTGACTGCATCCAGTTTCCCAAGGGATCTCTCAACTACCTGGTACCTCTCTAGTCATCTGCGTTCTGGGGATCACCCTGGGGAACCCAGGTCTGTACTGGCTTGGGAAGGGAATGCATGAATCTGTCAATCACCACCTGCTCAACCATCTGGGCCGGAGTGGAGGACTCCGGTTGTAGCCACTTCTGAACAAGATGCAGGAGGTCAAACATCTTCGAGCGAGGGGGTTTGTCACTAGCATTCGCCCAGTGATGAACTCATTGGGCTCTTACTGCCATATTTACTCCTAGATGTGCTAAGATCTCTGTCTTTAGTTTGGGATACTCCTTAGAATCTTGCAGCGCCAAGTCAAAATACGCCTTTTGGGGTTCACCCGATAGATATGGCGCCAGAACCTCTGCCCACTGTGCAGGTGTTAGTCTCTCCCAATCAGCCACCCTCTCAAAAACAGTCAGAAATGCTTTTACATCATCCCCAGGGGTCATCTTCTGCATGGCCCGCCTTACCGCCTTCTTGACGTGAGAATCATCAGTCGGCCCTGGGGGTGGGGCGGCCGCCCTGATCTGTATGGCGTCCGCCAAAAGCTGTATCTGCTGTTGCGCCTCCTGCTGGTGCTGCGACTTTTGCTGCAACTGGATTTGCTGAAGCAACAGTTTGGTCGTCTCCTGGTGCTGCTGCTGCATGCTCTGCTGGGCCTGCTGCATACTCTGCTGGCTCTGTAGGTGTTTCATGCTCTGCTGGTTCTGGACCAGGTGTTATGTTCTGCTACCAGAGCTAAGGAAAGAGAGGAGATCTGTCCCTACGATAGAACTCAGCTGAATCCCTACGATGTAACAGGGAACCTGATCCTGCGATCAGACCTGCTAAAGTCCTAAGCTAGTCTGTACGAAGACCTATAGATGTGGGGGAGGAATCCCTACAAATACTAAGGACTGGGAGGAATATGGGACACCTCCTAACAGAAATAGTAGCAGACAGACGAACAAACAAAATATATAGAACATAGAGGTCAGTAGACCAAGCAAACTAACAGAGCAAGACACAGAGCACAGGCTAGCTAGAAAGTAGATATACAATGAAGTCCAGCAAAGCCAGAAGGGCGGAGCAGGATTAAATAGGCCAACAAGGTCATGTGACCAGCAAAGGAAAAAAAACCTAACAGCAAGGTTCTAACAGTACCCCCCCTTCTAAGAGGATCCTCCGGATCCCCTAGGACCAGGCTTATCAGGAAATCTCCTGTGAAACGCTCTGATAAGTCTGGACGCGGAAACATCATCTGACCTCACCCAAGAGTTATCCTCGGGTCCGAAACCTTTCCAGGCCACAAGATACTGCAAACTACCTCTATACCGTCTAGAGTCAAGGATGCGAGAAATTTCATATTCCCCGTCCTCCACCACCGGAGGAACAGAGGCAGAGGCGTCACCATCCGACACAACAGCTTTTTTTAACAGAGAGACATGAAAGACCGGATTAATTCTCCAGGAGGTAGGAACCTCCAACCTAACAGCAGATTGGTTGACAACCTGAAGCACCTTAAAGGGCCCTACAAACTTGGGACCCAATTTCTTAGAAGGAATCCTCAACCGCAGATTCCTAGAGGACAACCAAACCATGTCACCAACAGCGAACAAAACCTCCTGTCGTTTCCTATCAAAGTAGTCTTTAGATTTTCTGTTGGCCTCCTGAAGATTACCACGCACATCCGTCCAAACTCTTTCCAAATCACCGGAAAAATTCTCCTCCTCAGGCACGGCAGATCCCAACTTGGAGAACGACCCAAACGACGGATGTCTCCCAGAACAACAAAAAAAAGGCGAACAACCAGCAGAAGAAGATGTATGATTGTTCAGAGCAAATTCGGCAAGTGGCAGAAACTCAGACCACCCCTCTTGATTGTCTGCCACAAAACAACGCAAGAACTGCTCAACATCCTGGTTTTTCCTTTCTGTCTGGCCATTAGATTCAGGATGATATCCGGACGAAAACGACAAATGAATTCCCAACCTGTCACAAAAGGCACGCCAAAAACGAGCCACGAACTGAGGACCCCTATCAGAAACAATGTCAGTAGGAACGCCATGAAGTCTGACAATTTCCTTGACAAAGGCCTTAGCGAGAGTTTTAGCGCAGGGCAGTTTGACGAAGGGAACCAAGTGACACATCTTGCTAAAACGGTCCACGACCACCCAGATGACAGTAAAACCCTCAGAGGGGGGAAGGTCAGTTATAAAGTCCATAGCCAAATGTGTCCAAGGAGCACTGGGGACCTCCAAAGGACAAAGCAACCCCGCAGCAGGAGTATGTGAGGACTTAGATCTAGCACATACAGTACATTGGCGTACCCACTTAATGACTTCCTTCTGCCATCCAGGCCACCAAAAACTGCGACCCACCAGTCTCTTGGTCTCAGAGATTCCGGGATGACCTGCCAACCGAGATTCGTGACACTCAACAAACAAATCTCTCCTAAAGGTCCCAGGCACAAACAACCTCCCATGAGGAGTGTTAGATGGGGCATTCTCCTGAGCTTTAAGAATCTCATCTTCCAAAACGGAGTCTAAAGCAGCTATCACAACACCTTCTTGTAAAATGTTTTCCTCTTTCTCAGCACCGACTATGGGAGAAAAACTGCGAGACAAGGCATCCGCCTTAACATTCTTAGTACCAGGGATGTAAGTAACGGAGAAATTAAACCGCGAGAAAAACAGTGCCCACCTAGCCTGACGGGCATTCAGGCGCTTGGCAGCGTCAAGATATATCAGATTTTTATGATCCGTAAGAACCTGAACGGGAAATTCCGCACCTTCCAAGAAGTGGCGCCAGTGTTCAAATGCGAGTTTAATAGCCAATAATTCCCGATTACCAATATCGTAATTCAATTCAGTCTCCGAAAATTTTTTTGAAAAAAAGGCACAGGGATGTAATCCATCCCCGTTATCCTGAGACAATACTGCGCCAACCCCCACAGAGGAAGCATCAACCTCAACCAAAAACGGCCTAGTAACATCAGGCTGCATAAGGATGGGAGCAGAGGTGAACCTCTCCTTGAGATACACAAAAGCTTCAATGGCCTCAGAAGACCACTGAACCGCATCAGCACCTTTCCTGGTGAGATCAGTCAGAGGTTTGACAATACTAGAAAAATTTTTTATGAATTTTCTATAGTAATTGGCGAAACCCAAAAACCTCTGTATCGATTTCAAACCAATAGGCCTAGGCCATTCCTGCACAGCCTGAACCTTAACCGGATCCATCTCAAAACCTTTGCTGGAGATAATGTAGCCCAAAAAACTAATTCTCTGTACAGCGAACTCACATTTCTCCAGCTTAGCAAAAAGCGAATTGTCCATTAATAACTGTAATACCTCACGCACGCTCCGCCAATGAGACTCCAGATCAGGCGAATAAATCAAAATGTCATCCAAATACACAACCACATTTTTACCGATCAAAGGTCTAAGGATGTCATTAATCAGATTCTGAAAAAATGCAGGAGCATTAGTAAGACCAAAAGGCATAACCAGATTCTCAAAATGACCCACAGGAGTGTTAAAAGCAGTCTTCCATTCATCACCCTCCTTCATGCGCAACAGATTGTATGCCCCCTTAAGGTCAATTTTAGAGAACCACTTGGCCCCCAATAACTGGTTAAACAGATCAGGAATCAATGGCAGTGGGTAAGGATTGCGTACCGTAATTTTGTTAATCTCACGAAAATCCAGACAAGGACGTAAACCGCCGTCCTTTTTTTTTACAAAAAAAAATCCAACCGCCACAGGAGACTTAGAGGGCCTAATGTGACCGGCGGCCAAACTTGTCTGTATGTATTCCTCCAAAGCCCTCCTCTCAGGAATAGTAAGGTTAAATAAACGACTTTTAGGAAGAGTCGCTCCAGGGACAAATTCAATAGAACAATCATAGTCTCTATGGGGAGGCAAAACCTGCGATTCTTTCTCAGAAAAAACTCTCCAAAAATCCTGAATAGGAACAGGCAATTCTCCCCTATCCAAAGCTGCAATACGCCCGTTACAACACTTGTCATAACATTTATGGCTCCAGGATTTAATTTCACTGGTAGACCAATCCAGTACAGGATTGTGAAATTTTAACCAGGGCAATCCCAATATTACTGGAGAAGGCAAATTATTCAACACTACCAAATCCAATTTCTCATGGTGAACACCATTAATAGTGAGAGGAAATTCACAGACCTTGAGAGTAATATTCTTCAAAGGGGAGCCATCCACAGAAACCACAGCAATGGGGGATGATAAAGGTTCAGGTTTTAAATTGAGTTTTTCCACGAATCCCCCATCAATTACATTCAGTGTAGACCCGCAATCAACAAACACCCGAAATTCCATTAATTTTTCCTGAGCAATCGTGGAAGCAGCTAAAAATATACCCTTGGAATTTAAACAGGCAATACGGGCATGACTGACCATTTTTTTTTCTTTCTTCATACGAAGCTCACAGCCTTTAATCAAATGACCAGATTTTCCGCAATAGAAACACAAGCCTTTCGAAAAACGACGGTCTTTTTCTTGAGAGCGAGGTGCCACCGATCCAATCTCCATCGGTTCACCACTGTTAGTACACACATTATCATAACCAGAAACTGACATAGCAGAGGATTTGCTCTCATTAACCCTAGCACGCAGTCTTCTATCCACCCGTATAGCTAATTGCATAGCCTGTTGCAAATCCTCAGGTGTAGGATAAGCAATTAGCAGGTCTTTAACCCTTTCACTGAGCCCAGCAAGAAATAGACTTTTCAGAGCAGAATCGTTCCACCCTGTTTGAGTGGACCAACGACGAAAATGAGTACAATATTTTTCGACATTACCTGATCCTTGTTTTAAACGTCTCAACTCAGTCTCAGCTGATGCGACACGGTCAGGATCATCATATAATAGTCCTAAAGCAGAAAAAAAAACTATCCACTGATCTGAAGCATGTATCACTAGGTTGCAAAGAAAAGGCCCACTCCTGAGGCTCTTTGCGCAAAAGTGACATTATGAACCCTACGCGCTGGGATTCATCCCCAGAGGACTTGGGTCTCAAACGAAAATACAATAAGCAAGCATTTTTAAATGAAAAAAATTCTCGATGTTCACCAAAAAATAAATCCGGCAAACATACCTTAGGCTCCAAGAAATATGCTCCAGGACAGTTACTCACGTGCTGACGGAGCTCGGCCACTTCCAGAGAGAGTCCCTGCAGGTGTTTAGCCAAATCCTGAACCGACACCATGATGGAACAAAAAAAAATCTTTCCTTAGAGAATTTGCTGGCTGGACTTACTGTTATGTTCTGCTACCAGAGCTAAGGAAAGAGAGGAGATCTGTCCCTACGATAGAACTCAGCTGAATCCCTACGATGTAACAGGGAACCTGATCCTGCGATCAGACCTGCTAAAGTCCTAAGCTAGTCTGTACGAAGACCTATAGATGTGGGGGAGGAATCCCTACAAGTACTAAGGACTGGGAGGAATATGGGACACCTCCTAACAGAAATAGTAGCAGACAGACGAACAAACAAAATATATAGAACATAGAGGTCAGTAGACCAAGCAAACTAACAGAGCAAGACACAGAGCACAGGCTAGCTAGAAAGTAGATATACAATGAAATCCAGCAAAGCCAGAAGGGCGGAGCAGGATTAAATAGGCCAACAAGGTCATGTGACCAGCAAAGGAAAAAAAACCTAACAGCAAGGTTCTAACACCAGGTGCTTAATGAGCTCCTCCATGCTGCCGGACTACTCTGGCTGGCTGCCGGCCTTCACCCAGGACATCCACCAGTCTTTGTGGTCGCACGTACACGTGTTCCTGGAATCCTGCACGCACTCTCACACCAACTGTGGCAAGACGACTCGCTCGGCTCTCCCGGAGGCAGACTCAGGACACACGTTCTCAGGTTACCTTTATGCTGGTTTATTATCTGGCATAAACTCATGCAGTGTTCCCCGGGAAAAAAAAACAAGACCCACCTGGGTTAAACGGGAAAACAAAACAAAGTATAGCTCAGTCCATAGGTGAGCGGGTTCCCCCTGCTCTCGGTAGCATAAACTGCACAGGTAAAGTCCAGGTAACACGCTCTGCAGCTTCCACAACACTGTCTGGAGACTTCCCTCTCCAGACCACACTCCAGAGAAAAAAAAAGGACTAAGCTTTTACACATTGCTCAGCCCCACCCTGAGGGGAGGTAGGGGGAATGGCGTCCCGCCCTCTTTGCCATTCCCATAAAACCGCACACCCTTTAACAGAGTAAACCTACCAGCATATAACACGCTGGCAGAAAAATAAAGTAGGTCTTAGTTCACACAGGAGAGCATCCTTAGTGACACATACCTCCCCTCACATATAAAACCAGTGACACTGTCACACCCTTTAAATATTCATGTTTCCCTCCTCTGGTCCAGAACTGGCTGGTGGCTGACTTTTGGGGCTGATGATGATTACACTTTCTCCCTATTAAAAACGGCCAGTCCTGGAGCCAGTTTTACACTAGGAGCTTATTTGTCCAAAAGCATATGATTTCTATAAGAGCTGAACAATCAGTCCCCATATAAATCATATCTTCTTGGCCAAATAAGCAAAACTGGCTGGAGGACTGGCCGTTTTTAGCGGGGGGACATCCCCTTTATTTTTTCTTTATGTGGTGATAACATTAACCCCTTTAAAGCCCAAAATGTATTAATACGTACCTGCGCCCTGGGCTTTAAGAGCCAGATCCGTATTAGTACGGCTTTGCGATCGCGCCCGCACACAGGCTGTACGGGCGCGATCGCCGCCGGGTGTCAGCTGATTGTCACAGCTGACACCTGGTGCTATGTGCAGGGAGCGGTCCCGCACCGCTCCCGACACATTAATCCCCGCAATGCTGTGATCAAAGTCGATCGCAGCATTGCGGTGGCAAGGGGAGGTGATCGGGATACTCACCTCTCCTGCCGGCCTCCAGCGCTGTCTGCCGCAGCTTCCCGGATGTTGCCATGACGACCCGATATCGTCATGACAACATCCTGGTCAACAGACAGCAGGAAGATATTTTGGTCATGCGCAGTGCATGACCAAAGTATCTTCTGCATCTGCAGCGCTAACAGCCTGTATAGCACAGAAATGGTGCTGCATCCCTATGCTATGCAGGCGATCAGAATAAAAAAAAGTGAAAGTCCCATAGTGGGACAAAGAATAAAAGTAAAAAAAAGTGTCAGAAAGTGAAAAAAAATAAAAATAAATTATAAAAATATTTAAAAAAAAATAAAAAAAATAATCCGCCAAAAATAAAAATATAATGTACCCATCAATAAATATTATTATGAAAAAAAAAACAATAAAAGTACACATATTTGGTATTGCCGCGTCCGGAATGACCTGACCTATAAAACTGTCCCACTAGTTAACCCCTTTAGTGAACATGGTAAAAAAAAAAAAAAAAAAAATCGAAGCAAAAAAAAATTCTTTATCATACCGCCAAACAAAAAATGGAATAACAAGCGATCAAAAAGCCGAATATAAATAAAAATGGTACCGCTGAAAACGTCATCTTGTCCCGCAAAAAACAAGCTGCCATACAGCTCCATCAGCCGAAAAATAAAAAAGTTATAGCTCTCAGAATAAAGCAATGCAAAAAAACAATTTTTTTCTATAAAATAGCTTCTATTGTGTAAAAGCACAAAAACATAGAAAAACTATATAAATGTGGTACCGCTGTAAACGTACTGACCCGAAAAATGAAGCTACCTTATAAATTTTACCACACGCGGAGCAGCATAAAAAAATAAAAAAAAAACAATTCCTGAATTGTTGGTTTTTGTGTATTCTGCCTCCCAAAAATCGGAATAGAAAGCGATCAAAAAATGTCACGTGCCTGAAAATGGCACCAATAAAAACGTCAACTCATCCCGCAAAAAACAAGCCATCACATGACTCTGTCGGCCAAAATATGGAAAACTTATAGCTCTCAAAATATGGCGATGCAAAAATAAGATTTTACAAAAAAATGCGTCTTTTAGTGTGTGACAGCTGTCAGTCATAAAAACCCAATATGATTCTGGTATCGTTGTAATTGCACCGACCCGAAGAATAAAGTCGTCTAATCACTTATACCACACTAGGAACGGCGTAAAAAATAAACTCTAGGGTTGGGGTTGTGCTAGGGTTAGGGTTGGGGTTAGGGTTGGGCTAGGGTTAGGACTGGGCTAGGGTTAGGGTTGGGGTTGGGCTAGGGTTAGGGTTGGGCTAAGATTGGGCTAGGGTTAGGGTTGGGTTAGGGATGAGCTAGGGTTAGGGTTGGGGTTAGGGTTTGGCTAGGGTTAGGGTTGGGCTAGGGTTAGGGTTGGGGTTAGAGGTAGGGTTGGGCTAGGGTTAGGGTTGGGCTAGGGATGGGGTTGAAGTTGGGCTAGGGTTAGGGCTGGGCTAAGATTGGGCTAGGGTTAGGGTTGGGATTTTTTTCAAAAGTAAAAAAAAAAAAAAAAGGATGACGTTATGGCGACTAGTGTTGAGCGCGAGAGCTCACTATTTGAGTTTGCATCGGGTTTTCGGGTATGCACTGAGTATCCCTGGTGCTCGAGTGACATGCTCGAGTCTCCGCCCCAAATCCAACCTCGCGGGGATTGCCTGCCATGCACCAGCGATCTTCGAATGTTTTTTTTGGGTGTCTAATAACCGTGAAACATGCAGATGGGGACCTGAGCATGTCACTCGAGCACCCACGATATATGGTGCCTACCTGAGTACCGGATGCAAACTCAAGTAGCGAGCACTTGCGCTCAAGACTAATGACAACTTATTCAATATGATGACCTAATGTTATCAAATTCTGTGTCGTACTTCTGGGTTCAAAATGTTCACTATACCCCTTGATAAAATCCTTGAGGGGTGTAGTTTCCCAAATGGGGTCACTTGTGGGGGGTTTCCACTATTTAGGCACATCAGGGGCTCTTCAAATGCGACATGGCGTCCGCTCTCGAGTCCAGCCAATTTTGCATTCAAAAAGTCACACAGTGCTCCTTCCCTTCTGAACTCTGCCGTGCGCCCAAACACTGTATTTTCTCCACATATGGGGTATTGGCGTACTCAGGAGAAATTGCACAAAAGTTTTTGGGGTTCATTTTCTCCTCTTACCCTTGTGAAAATAAAAAAATTGCGGCTAAAACATAATTTTTGTGGAAAAAGTTAGATTTTTTTATTTTCACAGCTCCATGTTATAAACTTCTGTAAAACACTTGGGGGTTCCGGGTGCTCACCACACATCTAGATAAGTTCCCTGAGGGGTCTAGTTTCCAAAATGTTGTCACTTGTTGAGGGTTTCCACTGTTTAGGCACATCAGGGGCTCTCCAAACGCAACATGGCGTCCACTAATTATTCAAGCAAATTTTACAGTCAAAAAGTCAAATGGCGCTCCTTCCCTTCCGAACCCTGCCGTGCGCCCAAACAGTGGTTTTCCCAAACATATGGGGTATCTGCTTACTCAGGAGAAATTGCACAACAAACTGCATGGTGCAATTTCTCCTGTTACCCTTATGAAAATGCAAAATTGGGGGCTGAAAAACATGTTTGTGGGAAAAATGTGAAAATTTTATTTTTACGGCTCAATGTTATAAACTTCTGTGAAGCACCTGGGGGTTCAGGGTGCTCACCACACATCTAGATAAGTTCCCTGAGGGGTCTATTTTCCAAGATGGTGTCTCTTGTGGGGGGTTTCCACTGGTTAGGCACATGAGGGGCTCCCCAAACGCAACATGGTGTCCGCTAATTATTCAAGCAAATTTTACATTCAAAAAGTCAAATGGCGCTCCTTCCCTTCCGACCCCTTCCGTGCACCCAAACAGTGTTTTTCCCCACATATGGGGTATCTGTTTGCTCAGGGGAAATTGCACAACAAATTTTGGGGTCTATTTTTTCCTGTTACCCCTGCGAAAAAAAAAAAAATGGGTCTAAAGTAACATTTTTGTGAAAAAAGTTAAATGTTCATTTTTTATTTCCACATTCCAAAAATTCCTGTGAAGCACCTGAAGGGTTAATACAGTTCTTGAATGTGGTTTTGAGCACCTTGAGGAGTGCAGTTTTTAAAATGGTGTCACTTTTGGGTATTTTCTGTCATAAAGGCCCCTCAAAGTGATTTCAAATGTGATGTGGTCCCTAAAAAAATGGTTTTGTAAATTTTGTTGGAAAAATGAGAAATCGCTGGTCAACTTTTAACCCTTATAGCTCCCTAATAAAAAAAAATTTTGGTTCCAAAATTGTGCTGATGTAAAGTAGACATGTGGGAAATGTTATTTATTAACTATTTTGTGTGACATACCTCTCTGATTTAGGGCATAAAAATTCAAATTTTGAAAATTGCAAAATTTTCAAAATTCTTGCCAAATTTCCGTTTCTTTTTTTTTCAGAAATAAACGCAAGTGATATCGAAGAAATTTTACCACAATCATGAAGTACAATATGTCACGAAAAAATAATCTCAGAATCAAGGGGATCCGTTGAAGTGTTTCAGAGTAATTATCTCATAAAGTGACAGTGGTCAGAATTGTAAAAATTGGCCTGGTCATTAACGTGCAAACCACCTTGGGTTGTAAAGGGGTTAAGGGCTCGTTCACACGATCGATGATAATCAGATCGATTAAAGTAATGACATTAATCACAATCTGGTCAGAGTTTGATCAGTGTCAGTTTATTGTGATCTGATTCTCTTGCACAATAGCATGGTATTGTAAAGGACATATTGATACGCATGCTATGGCAATTCCATTTTGTCTGCTTGCTTCAAAATCATGTTATTATACTCTTGGCTTAACATACATTCTTTCCTTCTTTCCTTCTTGTTTCACATGCAACTTTCCCACACTAACCTTTTCTCTCAGGAACATTCTATGAGACACCCTGCTCCTGTTATCTAGCTAGTCTGAGCCGGGATGGGTAATCTTGTAAATTTCCATCATGCACCGAACTAACGATAATATGACCATATGTGCATTTCCGTAATAATTGTACTAACATTGGTTTAAGCCGGTAGTATGGCTGTAGGTGATTGCCTCCGTCTGGTTCCCTGTTGGATTGCGCAATCAACATAATAATTTGACACTCACTTGGTCAACCGTGAAGGGACGTTGGTGCCCTCCCTCAACAGTATCACAGGTGCAGAGAGGACGGAGAGCTGAATTTCTCCATCTCCTGCATTGTCTGTATCCGCTTACATCAGACTGTACTTGAATGAAGTCTGAGCGCAGTCCGATGTTTCACACGGACCCATAGACTTGTACGGGTGATCCGAATTCCAGAGCCATTCGCAGCTTGCTGCAAATATCAGAATGATTTTGTCTATAGATCTGCACTGCCCATAGTATAAGATTGGGACGAGAGCGATCTGATAGAACCTCGGACAGCACTCAGCCGTGTTATACTCCAGTGTGAGCGAGGCCTCACTGTGCCAAACACATTCTCATCTGCTTCCCGTACGAGAATTGGAGGAGAAGTGATGAGAATGTGTTTGGCAGATGACTGGTGGTCACAAGACAACTGCCTGAACCGCCTGGTAAAGCCGAACCCCAACATGACACTCTGCTAGTAGTCAGCGAGCTCCACTGCCAACTAACAATGTGCACTGGGTGAAAAACCCTTATAACTAGGAGGTAGGGTGCGCTGTGTGTATAAATTATAATTATTAGAATATGCACTGACCTTAGGTCCTCCTGCAGCTAGGGGCATGCATAGAAGAAGTCCTAATTTTGGTTCCAAATTTCAAAGCCAAAAATTCTCAGCAGGGTCACAGTCACAGAATGGCGGATCTCCGAACTTTTAAAGACAACGTCATTTTTCCCCATACTGAACTCCCTTGGTATTCTCACCCACAAACTGTACAGAAAAGGCTGCATAGAAAAGATACACTCCTACTTAAAAACAGCAATTTGCATGCGGGCTGCTTTGGTGTGTGTGCCAGGGCTGATTTTCAGTCCCAGTCCAGCCCTGCATTGGGCCATCATACTATGGAGAAGATTGTGGTGGCCATCATTTTGTGTGGGGCTGTTAGAACCCTCCTGTTAGCAAAAACTATCTTGTGTTTTGCGGTCACGTGACCATCTGCCTATATATTCCAGCTCTGCCCTTCTGGCTGTGCTGGACTTCAGTATTGTTTGACTGTTTTGTTAGCCTGGTGCTTCGGTGCCTATCTCTGTCTAGTTTGCTTGGTCCTCTGGGACCTCTAGTACTTTTTGTCTGTTTGTCTTTTGTGCTCTGCAACAACTTCTGTTTAGGAGGTGTCCCATTTTTGTCCCAGTCCTTAGTTCATTTAGGGACCCCTCCCTTAATTCTATAGGTCTTCATTCAGACTAGCTGAGGACTAAGGCGGGTCTGTTCACAAGGAACAGGCAGCCCGCTACATCATAGGGATTCAGCTTAGTCTTACTGTAGGGACAGCTTTCCCCTATCTTTCCTTAGTACATGTTGCAGATCATAACAGTAAGTCCAGCCCAAAAAAAACTAAAAGGAAAGAAATTCGGGGATCAGTATGGTTTCCGTCCAGGATTTGGCTCAACGCCTGCAGGGATTGTCTCTGGAGGTGGCCGAGCTTCAGCAACACGTGAGTAGCTGTCCTGGAGCGCATTTTGTCGAACCCAAGGTAGGACTGCCTGATGGTTTTTATGGTAAACAGCAAGATTTTTTTTCCTTTAAAAATGCTTGTTTGTTATATTTTCGTTTGAGACCAAGGTCCTCTGGGAATGAATCACAGCGCATTGGTTTTATTATGTCACTTTTGCACAAAGAACCACAGGGGTGGGCCTTTTCTCTCCAACCTAATGATCCTTGTTTAAGTTCTGTTGAAGAATTTTTTTCTGCTATGGGGCTATTATATGATGATCCTGATCGCATCTCATCTGCTGAATCAGAACTTAGACGTTTGAATCAGGGGTCAGATGATGTTGAAAATTATTGAACTCACTTCAGGAGATGGGCCTCGGAAGTTAAATGGAATGATTCTGCGCTGAGATGTTTATTTCTTGCTGGTCTGAGTGAAAGGGTTAAGGATTTGCTAATTGCATTCCCCGCACCTGAGACTCTGCAGGAAGCTATGCAGTTAGCTGTTCGTGTGGACAGGAGACTGAGGTCCAGGGTTAATAATGTAAAAACTCCTGTAACTTCAGGTCCTAGTTCCTAGAAAATCTGCTCTGACAGCGGAGAACCAATGGAGGTGGGGGCAATGTCACTCCGCTCTCAGGAAAGAGACCGGAGATGCGCCGAGGGTTTATGTCTTTATTGTGGTAAAGGTGACCATTTGATTAAGTATTGTGAGCGTCGTTTAAGTAAAGAAAAAAAAAAAGGTCAGTTACGCCTGTATAGCTTGTCTACGCTCTGCAGGAGTGTTCCTTTCTGGGTGTACTACTCTGCAGGGAGATTTGATTGAATTTCAGGTATTTGTGGATTGTGGTTCAACACTTAATGTGATTGATAAAGGGTTTTTGGAAAATCTTAAATTGAAATCCAAACCTTTGTCATCACCTATTTCTGTGGTTGCAATTGATAACACTCCTTTGAAATGTATTACTCACAAGACTGCTGCATTTCCTCTCACTATCAATGGAGTTCACCAAGAAATGTTGGACTTGGTTGTATTGGATAATTTACCCTCTCCGGTTGTTCTAGGATTGCCTTGGTTAAAACTGCACAATCCTTTATTGGACTGGTCTACTAATGTGATTAAGTCTTGGAGTCCGAAGTGCTATGATAAATGTTGTAATGGTCGCATTGTGGCTGTGGAAAAAGTGGAATTACCGGTACCTATTCAAGATTTTTGGAGGGTTTTTTCGGAGGAGTCGCAAGTTTTACCTCCTCATAGGGATTATGATTGCGCCATTGAGTTTGTTCCGGGTGCTACTCTTCCCAAAAGTCGCTTGTTTAATCTGACTATCCCTGAAAGAAAGGCCTTCGAGGAGTACATACAGACTAGCCTGGCTGCTGGTCACATTAGACCTTCTAAGTCACCTGTGGCTGTTGGATATTTCTTTGTTAAAAAAGAAGACGGCGGTTTACGTCCATGTCTGGATTTTCGTGAAATTAATAAGATTACCGAACGCAATTCCTACCCATTGCCGTTAATTCCTGACTTGTTTAACCAGTTAGTGGGGGCCAAGTGGTTCTCTAAAATTGATCTCCGGGGGGCATACAATTTGTTACGAGTGAAGGAGGGTGATGAATGGAAAACTGCTTTTAACACTCCGTTATTTCATTTTGAGAATCTGGTGATGCCTTTCGGTCTTACCAATGCACCTTCATTTTTTCAGAACCTTATTAATGACATCCTGAGACCTTTGATTGGTAAGAATGTGGTTGTGTATTTGGATGACATTTTGATTTATTCACCAGATCTGGAGTCCCATTGGCAGAGTGTACGTGAAGTTTTGCAGTTATTGGGTGATAATTCACTCTTTGCTAAGCTGGAGAAATGTGAGTTTGCTGTGCAGAAAATTAGTTTTTTGGGCTACATTATCTCCAGTGAGGGCTTTGCGATGGACCCCGTGAAGGTTCAGGCGGTACAGGAATGGCCTAGGCCTATTGGTTTGAAATCTATACAGAGATTTTGGGGTTTTGCCAATTATTACAGGAAATTCATTAAGAATTATTCTGTAATTGTTAAACCTCTAACCGATCTCACCAGGAAATGTGCGAATACGGCCCAGTGGACTACTGAGGCCATTGAAGCGTTTGAGTATCTCAAAGAGATGTTCAGTTCGGCCCCTATCCTTATACAGCCTGATGAGACCAAGCCTTTTTTGGTCAAGGTCGATGCTACATCGGTGGGGGTCGGAGCAGTTTTGTCTCAGGAGAACAAGGGTGGAGTACATCCTTGTGCCTTCTTTTCGAAAAAATTTTAGGAAAGCAAACTGAATTATGATGTTGGAAATCGGGAGTCGCTGGCTATTAAACTTGCGTTTGAACACTGGCGTAATTTTTTGGAAGGCGCTAAATTTCCTATTCAGGTTTTCACAGATCATAAGAATTTGATCTATCTGGATGCTGCCAAGCGCTTGAATGCCCGTCAAGCTAGGTGGGCACTTTTTTTTTCTCGGTTTAATTTTTCTGTTACCTATATCCCTGGTACTAAGAATGTTAAAGCCGATGCTTTATCTCGCAGCTTCTCTCCTACGGTCGGTGCCAAGGAGGAGGAGAGCATTTTGCAGAAAGGAGTTCTGGTGGTGGCTTTGGACTCCGTTTTGGAGAATGGGATTCTGAATGCTCAAGATGATGCTCCATCTAACACTCCCCATGGGAGGTTGTTCGTGCCTAGAGCCTTTAGGGGAGATTTGTTTGTGGAGTGTCATGAGTCTCGGTTGGCAGGTCATCCAGGAATTTAGGAGACTTATCAGTCGCAGTTTTTGGTGGCCTGGATGGCAGAAGGAAGTCATCAAGTGGGTGCGTCAGTGTACTGTGTGTGCTAGGTCAAAGGCTTCACATACTCCTGCTGCTGGGTTGCTTTGCCCTCTGGAGGTTCCTAGTGTGCCTTGGACGCATCTCACAATGGATTTTATTACTGATCTTCCTGTGTCCGAGGGTTTTACTGTCATCTGGGATCGTGGACCGTTTTAGTAAGATGTGTCATTTGGTTCCATTCATTAAGTTGCCCTGCGCCAAGACACTCGCTAAGGCGTTTGTTAAGGAGATTGTCAGGCTCCATGGCGTTCCCACGGATATTGTTTCTGATAGAGGACCTCAGTTTGTGGCTCGCTTTTGGCGTGCTTTTTGTGACAGGTTGGGAGTCCATTTGTCATTTTCGTCTGGTTATCATCCAGAGTCGAATGGACAGACTGAAAGAAAGAACCAGGATGTTGAACAGTTTTTGCGTTGTTTTGTGGCGGCAATCAAGAGGTGTGGTCTGAGTTTCTGCCTCTCCCCCAGAATTTGCTCTTAACAATCATACATCCTCCTCTGCCCGGTGTTCTCCTTTTTTTTGTTGTACTGGGAGACATCCGTCTTTTGGTTCATTCTGCAAATTGGGGTCGGCGGTGCCGGAGGAGGAGAATTTTTCCGGTGATTTGGAGAGAGTTTGGACTGATGTACATTGTAACCTTCAAGAAGCTAACAAAAAGTCCAAGAAGTATTTTGACAGGAAACGTAAAGAGATTTTGTTTACTGTGGGTGACATGGTTTGGTTGTCCTCGAAGAACCTGCGGTTGAGGATTCCCTCTAAAAAACTGGGTCCTAAGTTTGTGAGTCCATTTAAAGTGCTTCAGGTTGTTAACCCGTCTGCGGTTAGGTTGGATGTCCCTATTTCCTGGAAGATTAATCCTGGGTTTTATGTTTCCTTGTTGAAAAAGGCTGACGTATCTGATAGGGACGCCACTGTCATAGTTCCTCCTGTGGTGGAAGACGGCGAATTTGAAATTTCGCATATCTTGAATTCTAGATGGCATAGAGGGAGATTACAGTGTCTTGTCTCCTGGAAGGGTTTCGGTCCCGAAGACAACTCCTGGGTAAGGACGGATGATGTCTCTGCTCCTAGGCTTGTTAAAGCTTTCCACAGGAGGTTTCCGGATAGGCCTGGGCCTGGAGGATCCTCATAAAAGAGGGGGTATTGTTAGAACCCTCCTGTTAGTTTTTGCTATCTTGTGTTTTGCGGTCACGTGACCATCTGCCTATATATTCCAGCTCCACCCTTCTGGCTTTGCTGGACTTCAGTAATTTTTGCCTGTCTCTCTAGCCTGGTGCTTCGGTGCCTTTCTCTGTCAGTTCGCTTGGTCCTCTGGGACCTCTAGTACATTTTGTCTGTTTGTCTTTTGTGCTCTGCAACAACTTCTGTTTAGGAGGTGTCCCATTTTTGTCCCAGTCCTTAGTTCATTTAGGGACCCCTCCCTTCATTCTATAGGTCTTCGTTCAAACTAGCCGAAGACTAAGGCGGGTCTGTTAACAAGGAACAGGCAGCCCGCTACATCGTAGGGATTCAGCTTAGTCTTACTGTAGGGACAGCTTTCCCCTATCTTTCCTTAGTACATGTTGCAGATCATAACAGGGGCGACTGTAGGCACATCATACTGTCAGAGTGGACTGGGGGATAATCATACTGTATGTGGGGCCACCATATTGTGTGGGAGGCTATGGGGGCATCATACTATGTTGTATTCACTGAGTACCTCACAATGTGAATGGGGTAACTGTGAGGACTCGTACTATGCGGGGGGCACTATGTGGGCATCAGGCTGTGTTGGGGACACTGTAGTGGCTTCTTTGCTGGTACTGAGGCATCACCATAATATGTGTGTTGAGGTTACTGTTGAGGAATTATAATAATAATAATTTTTATTTTTATAGCGCCAACATATTCCGCAGCACTTTACAATTTTAGGGGGGGGCTTGAACAGACAAAAAGACGTTACAGGATAAGCATAACTCAGATATTAATAGGAGTGAGGGCCCTGCTCGCAAGCTTACAGTCTATAAGGAAATATAGGGGACACAAAAGGTAAAATCAGGGCCGGCTCCAGGTTTTTGTGGGCCCCGGTCGAAAGAGTCTCTGTGGGCCCCTTTAACACATACCATGCTTCATGATGCACAGATACAGCAGAGAAATATATATATAGTACAGGGTCAAAGATTTCACTTCTTACATTACATGACCGATATCTATTGTAAATTCCACAACAGCTCAGAAACCGATGAATCGCTCCATACAGAAAAATGGCCCCATAAAATGCTCCATACAGGATACTGGCCCCCATATTGCGCTCTATACAGGATACTGGCCCCCTTATAATGCTCCATACAGAATACTGGCCCCCAAATAATGCTCCATACAGAATACTGACCCCCAAATAATTCTCAATGCAGGATACTGGCCTCCATATTACGCTCTGTACAGGATACTGGCCCCCTTATAATGCTCCATACAGAATACTGGCCCCAAAATAATGCCCCATGCAGGATACTGGCCCCCTTATAATGCTCCAAACAGAATACTCGCCCCAAAATAATGCTCCATACAGAATACTGGCCCCCAAATAATGCTCCATACAGAATACTGGCCCCCAAATAATGCTCCATGCAGGATACTGACCCCTATATTACGCTCTGTACAAAATACTGGCCCCCTTATAATGCTTCATACAGAATACTGGCCCCCAAATAATTCTCCTTGCAGGATACTGGCTCCCATATTACGCTCTGCACAGGATACTGGCCCCCTTATAATGCTCCATACAGAATACTGGCCCCAAAATAATGCCCCATGCAGGCTGTTCCCCCCACATAATGCCCCATGCAGTCTGTTCCCCCACATAATGCCCCATGCAGGCTGTTCCCCCACATAATGCCCCATGCAGGCTGTTCCCCCCACATAATGCCCCATGCAGGCTGTTCCCCCCACATAATGCCCCATTCAGGATGTCACCTCTCCCCTCCCTTATAATGCCCCATGCGGAATAATAATAATAATAATAATTTTTATTTTTATAGCGCCAACATATTCCGCAGCACTTTACAAATTTTAGGGGGGACTTATACAAACAATACAGAATAAACATATCTCATATCGAAAGGAGTGAGAGCCCTGCTCGCAAGCTTACAGTCTATGACGAAATGGGGGAGACACAAAAGGTAGAATGTACATATATTGTATAATGCAGCCTTGATATACTAAATAGGACAAATAATACATGGACTGGTCGCCAGCCAGTATGTGTGCAGTCCTGACCGAGGCTATTATGTGCATGGTTGGTATGAACCTGAAATTGAAGAAGATTTTAATATGGGGGAAAACTGGGACGGACAACTGGGATAGACAGATAGTGTGTTGGAGGCGATACGCCAGTCTAAAGAAATGCGTTTTTAGGGTCCGCTTGAAACTGTGGGTATTGAGAATTAATCAAACTGTCCTGGGTAGTGCATTCCAAAGAATTGGCACAGCACGCGAGAAATCTTGGAGACGGGAGTGGGAAGTTCGGATTATGGAGGATATTAGTTTTAAGTCACTGGCAGAACGGAGGGCACATGTAGGGTGGTAGACTGAGACAAGGGAGGAGATGTAGGGGGTACTGAAGCATGGAGCGCTTTGTGCGTAAGCGTGATAAGTTTAAATTGAGCTCTATATTGGATGGGTTACCAATGCAATGACTGGCACAGGGAAGAGGCATCGGTGTAGCGGTTGACGAGGAATATGATCCTGGCTACTGCGTTAAGGACGGATTGGAGAGGGGAGAGTTTAGTAAGATGTCACCCCCTTATAATGTCCCATGCAGGATGTCAACCCCCTTATAATGCCCCATGCAGGATGTCACCCCTCATATAATGTCCCATGCAGGATGTCACCTCTCCCTCTATATAATGCCCCATGCACGATGTCACCCCCTCTTATAATGCCCCATGCAGGATGTCACCTCTCCCTCTATATAATGCCCCATGCACGATGTCACCCCATCTTATAATGCCCCATGCAGGATGTCACCTCTCCCCCTATATAATGCCCCATGCAGGATGTCACCCCCTCTTATAATGCCCCATGCAGGATGTCACCCCCCCCCCATATAATGCCCCATGCAGAATGTCACCCCCTCTTATAATGCCCCATGCAGGATGTCACCCCCCCTTATAATGCCCCACGCCTCCATATATTAAAAAACAAAAAAACAAATACTTACCTCACTTCTCACCTGCTGCCGCTGCTCAAGACTCCTCACGCGCGCCGGCGTCTTCCCGCTCTGCGCTGTGACAGCTCAGGAGAGAGCGCAGTGTACAGACGTCACCGCGCCCTCTGACCTGAGACGTCACTGTGCAGCAGCCGCGGAAGAGACCGGAGCTGCTGCGGAGGCACGGGGAGAGGTAAGTATTGTAGTATTGTGCCGGGGCCCTGAGCAAGTAGGGGGGAGCGGGCGCTGGCACCGCACCGCTCACGGGTCTCATAGCGCGCAGGGGTCCCCGACAGTGAGTGGGCCCCTCCGCCTGCTCAGGGCCCCGGCACTTGCCCGGGTGCTGACGCCGGCCCTGGGTAAAATGTACATACACTGTGTTCCAAATTATTATGCAAATAATATTTTCTCAGATTTTCCCAAATTACCTATATGAATTGCAGTCGTAATTTTCCAGTCAAATAACTATTAGAG
The DNA here is from genome assembly GCF_046119375.1 of Phyllobates terribilis. Classification (NCBI taxonomy): domain Eukaryota; kingdom Metazoa; phylum Chordata; class Amphibia; order Anura; family Dendrobatidae; genus Phyllobates; species Phyllobates terribilis. The sequence goes on from NW_027362762.1 coordinate 19,791,127, forward strand.
TACAATTGAAAGGTTTTTGTACAAACTGCCTATGATAACAGGATATTTTTTAAAAAATAAAAAACTCAAACTGCACTCAAAATGCATGTTCCAAATTATTATGCACAGCAGAGTTTTCAACCTTTTCATTTTAATAAAGAACAAAAAAATGGTCATTTGTGAAATTATAAGCATTAGCAGGTTATTACAAACTGAAATCAAACAGTTTTCAACTCAAAACTTTATTCTAGGTGATGTTACATTTGCACATAGGACCCCTTGTTCGAAAGGAGCTTCTGAACTCTCTCATTCATTGAATTTGTCAGGTTTTGGATGGTTTCTGCTTTAATTGTTTTGCATGAGGACAGAATACCCTCCCAGAGCTGTTGCTTAGATGTGAACTGCCTCCCGCCATCATAGACACTCCTTTTGATGATGCTCCAGAGGTTCTCAATGGGGTTGAGGTCAGGGGAGCATGGGTGCCCCACCATAAGTTTGTCCCCTTTTATGCCCATAGCAGCCAGAGATGCAGATGTGTTATGTGCAGCATGAGACGGGGCATTATCAGGCATGAAATGATCTCGATGGTCCAGATGGATGGAGTGGAGAATGGCTGGTTGATGGACACCCCATGCAAACATGGCTAAGGCGCTAACAAGGAGGAGGTGGAGTAATGTTTTGGGCTGGAATCATGGGGAGAGAGATTGTCGGCCCTTTTAGGATCCCTGAAGGGGTAAAGATGAACTCCATAATGTATGTTGAGTTTCTCAAACAGCACTTCCTTCCTTGGTTCAAGAAGAAGAACCGTGCATTCCGCAGCAAGATCATTTTCATGCATGATAATGCCCCGTCTCATGCTGCACATAACACATCTGCATCTCTGGCTGCTATGGGCATAAAAGGGGACAAACTTATGGTGTGGCATCCATGCTCCCCTGACCTCAACCCCATTGAGAACCTCTGGAGCATCATCAAAAGGAGTGTCTATGATGGCGGGAGGCAGTTCACATCTAAGCAACAGCTCTGGGAGGGTACTCTGTCCTCATGAGAAACAATTGAAGCAGAAACCATCCAAAACCTGACAAATTCAATGGACGAGAGAATTCAGAAGCTTCTTTTGAACAAGGGGTCCTATGTGCAAATGTAACATCACCTAGAATAAAGTTTTGAGTTGAAAACTGTTTGATTTCAGTTTGTAATAACCTGCTAATGCTTATAATTTCAAAAATGACCATTTTTTTGTTCTTTATTAAAATGAAAAGGTTGAAAACTCTGCTGTGCATAATAATTTGGAACATGCATTTTGAGTGCAGTTTGAGTTTTTTATTTTTTTAAAAATATCCTGTTATCATAGGCAGTTTGTACAAAAACCTTTCAATTGTACTCGAATAGTTATTTGACTGGAAAATTACAATGACTGCAATTCAAATAGGTAATTTGGGAAAATCTGAGAAAATATTATTTGCATAATAATTTGGAACACAGTGTATATTGTATAATACAGCCATAATATACTAAATAGGGTAAGTACATAACACTACATGAACTGGTCGTCAGCCAGTATGTGTACAGTACAGACAGAGGCTAATCAGTGCATGGATGGGATGAACATGATTGTGAAGAAAATTTTAATATGGGCCAAACTGGGACAGTTAGATAAGTGTGTTGAGGCGATACGCCAGTCTAAAGAAATGGGTTTTTAGGCCACGCTTAAAACTGTGGGTATTGGGAATTAATCTAATTGTCCTGGGTAGTGCATTCCAGAGAATTGGCGAAACACGTGTGAAATCCTGGAGACGGGAGTGGGATGTTCAGATAATGGAGGATTTTAATTTTAAGTCACAGAACGGAGGGCACGGGAAGGGTGGTAGACTGAGATGAGGGAGGAGATGTAGAGTGGTACTGAATCTTTGAGCACTTTGTGGGTAAGCGTGATAAGTTTATATTGAACTCTGTATTGGCTGGGCAACCAGTGCAATGACTGGCACAAGGTGGAGGCATCGGTGTAGCGGTTGGAGAGGAATATGATCCTGGCTGCTGCATTCAGGATGGATTGGAGAGGGGAAGTTTAGAAAGAGGAAGACCGATTAGTAAAGAGTTGAAATAGTCCAGACAAGACTGAATAAGAGCTACAGTAAGTTTTTACCGAGTCAAAGGTAAGAAAAGTTCTGATTCTAGAGATGTTTTCGAGGTGTAGATAACACGAGTGGGCGAGTGATTTGATGTGAGGAGTGCAGGAAAGATCTGAATCAAGTATGACCACAAGACAGCGGGCATACTGCTGGGGAATAATAATGGAGCCACAAATGGAGATGGCAATATCGGGCACAGGTAGGTTAGTGGAGGGAGGAAATACGAAAAGTTCCGTTTTTGACAGATTCAACTTTACACTGTGTGCAGAATTATTAGGCAAGTTGTATTTTAGAGGATTATTTTTATTATTGATCAACATCTATGTTCTCAATCAACCCAAAAGACTCATAAATATCCAAGCTTAATATTTTGGAAGTTGGAGTGTTTTTTTTTTAGATTTGGCTATCTTAGGAGGATATCTGTTTGTGCAGGTAACTATTACTGTGCCGAATTATTAGGCAACTTAATAAAAACCAAATATAATTCCATCTCACGTGTTTATTTTCACCAGGTAAACCAACATCAGTGCACAAACTTTAGAGATAAACATTTCTGACATGCAAAAACCAAAACAAAAAAAATTAGTGATGAATATAGCCCCCTTTCTTTATGATAACACTCAACAGCCTTCCATCCATAGATTCTGTCAGTTGCTTGATCTTTTTTCGATCAACATTGCGTGCAGCAGTCACCACAGCCTCCCAGACACTGTTCCGAGAGGTGTACTGTTTTCCCTCCCTGTAGATCTCACATTTTATGATGGACCACAGGTTCTCTATTGGGTTCAGATCAGGTGAGCAAGGGGGCCATGTCATTATTTTTTCTTCTTTTAGACCTTCACTGGCCAGTAACGCTGTGGAGTAGTTGGATGCATGTGATGGAGCATTGTCCTGCATGAAAATCATGTTTTTCTTGAACGATACCGACTTCTTCCTGTACCACTGCTTGAAGAAGTTGTCTTCCAGAAACTGGCAGTAGGTCTGGGAGTTGAGCTTCACTCCATCCTCAACCTGAAAAGGTTCCACAAGTTCATCTTTGATGATACCAGCCCATACCAGTACCCCACCTCCACCTTGCTGGCGTCTGAGTCAGAGTGGAGCTCTCTGCCCTTTACTGATCCAGCCTCTGGCCCATTCATCTGGCCCATCAAGAGTCACTCTCATTTCATCAGTCCATAAAACCTTTGAAAAATCAGTCTTAAGATATTTCTTGGCCCATTCTTGACGTTTTATCTTATGTTTCTGTGGCACCCCAGGGGTCTGGTTACCACAGTAATAGAAATATTATGTCTGAGAGCAAGTGGGAGGTTTCTCTGGTCAGGAGCCCTAAGAATGCAACACGGCCCACCCAGACCTGGGAGGGGAGGAATCTGCCCTTATAAACTGGGTCTGGGGCGGGATTAGGTTTGTCAGAGCCTGGAGTGAAGTTCCAGACACATGAAGAGTTACAACAGGAGCTCTGTAGGAGCAGGAGCGAGTGCCAGAGGCTGGAAGCTAGAAAGCCGGACACTAAACCCGGACACGGAGTCCGAGGCTGTGGGGACATCCAGGTCCAGCAGCAGAATCCAACCGGCAGGGGATTCCATGTCCTCTGGCCATAGAAGCCCGGAGGCACAGTCACAAGCAAGGGACCAGCACCGCCATCGTGAAGCGGAGGCTAACGGAAGGCCCCAAGTCACCGGCCATACGGGTGAGCACCACACGGTATACACAGGGACGTGGGCTACTTCTACCCGCATAGAGCAAGGTAGCCAGGAAAGAGTGCAGATAGTCGGGGAGGCCTACAACTCCACCTGGCCAGGGGAGATCCTGCTTGCTCACAGACTGACCAGACCCCTACTGCTAACCAGTACTCCCGGGAGGGTCAGCTTTATACCATCAGTAAAGACCCTGAACTGCACCACACGTCTCTGTGTTTCATCGCCGCACCAGCACCATTACTACTGGGACGCTCACACCATCGCTCCCATCATCCACACTAGCTGCCCTGAGGCAATACTTCTCCCGTGGGGAGTTATCCCATACTCGGCTGCGCAAACAACATCAGCCTCAGAGTCTGCAGCGCAGCGGCGGTCCCCACTGACCGCAATCCACGGGTGGCGTAGTTGGACATTGTTATTACTTAAGACTGCCACTGGTTTGACCGCCCTGGGCACGGACCGGGTCACCGCCACACTGAGACTACAACCCCCAGCGATCCGGCTCCGGGTATCCCCCTGCACAGCACAGGCCCAGGGGGCGCGTCAACTTTGGCGTAGTCGGCAGAATTTCGTGCCCGCAACCACCGGGTACTGCGTGCCTGAAAAAGACTTTTATACTTACCTGTGGTGAAGTTTCCCGCCGTCCGGAGTCGTTTCCCGCCATCGGACGCCATCTTGGACAGTTTCCCGCCATCTTCTGCTGTCTTCCCGCCATCCGCAGCTGCTTCCCGCCTTCGGACGCCATCTTCAGGACGCCGCACGGGAAGAAGAGGGGCGTGGACGCCGAAAGCGCGCGAGATCCGAAGCTCTGCCCCACGCACTGACGCTGCGCAAGGTCCTGGAAGGGAGGAAGAGCGACGCTGACGTCATCGGAGCGCGACGCCAGGTCCTCGACCCCGACGATTGACTGCGGAGCCGCGGCCTATGGAAGAAGAGCATCGCAAGGTAGGCCACGGTCCACTAGGGGGGAGTAGGATGTCGGATACCGAAGGGAGCTCCACCGCCACAGCCACCGCCAGTGAAACTGCTGCAGCGGTCATGCCCTTCACCATGCCCTATATCCCGGGGGCAACCTGGCTACCCCAGTACTCAGGGGAGTCACATACTCTAAGTGACTTTAGGGAAAGACTGGATAGCCTCTTCCAGGTATACACCCTCACAGAAGAGCAAAAAGTGAGCATCCTGGTGGCCCAATTAATCGGGGCAGCCCAAAGGGAGGTAAAGTCCTGGTCACCTGGGAAGAAGAGGACCGTCAGAGAGATACTAGCCCGGCTGAAAGACACATTTGACACCCGCACCTCAGCCGAGATAAAACTAAGATTTTACGGGTGCAAACAACGGGCACATGAAAGTATAAGAGACTATGCTCTAAACCTACAAGAGGCCCTGAGAGCCATTAAGCAGGCAGACCCTGACAGCGTGGGAAATGAAGTCAAGCTGTGGACCGAACAATTTATTGAGGTTCTACTGTGCAATGCCCACCGAACCCAGTTGCGGGCAATGGCCTTACAGGACCCTGACCTGGACTTTGCACAGTTCAAGGACAGAGCCATCCGGGTGCTCCGAGAACCGGCACCAGGTGGCGCTGCGACCCACAGGCGCCCTGCTATCACTTATCACCAGGAGACGGCGCCCTTGTCTGCAGGGCCTGTGGGAGCTGATGCGCAGGCTTTGAACAATGACCCGGCAACAGACCTGCACCATCAGGTCCAAGAGCTGACTAAGAGCGTTGCCGCGCTAACCAGAACTGTGCAGTCTTTACAGGTCTCTTCTCCAGGAAAGATCCAGCTGGCATCTGGACCGGAGGACGTCCCGTGGCGCCGACTGAGGAGGACCCCACCAGCCAGAGGAAGACAGATACAACGAGGACGGACGACCCATCTGCCGCCGCTGCAATCAACCCGGACATATGGCAAGGTACTGTCATTTAAACGGGCTCAACCTGGGGTAGAGGGCCGACCCCCAGTTATAAGATCATCAGGCCCATCGAACTGGCGTGACAAATACGTAGGGGGACGTCCGGTCTTGCCTGTGGTACTGGATGGCATTCCTATGAGTGCCCTACTAGACACCGGGTCACAGGTCACCACCATCCCGTACGTGCTCTTCAAGCGGTACTGGAATGACTCGGACATAACCCGCTACCCAGATGACGACCTGAGTATCATCGCCAGCAATGGTCAGCCCGTGCCGCAGATAGGATTTAAGGAAGTGACCATCAAGGTCGGTAAAGTTGAACTGCCGGCACAAGGACTTATCATTGTGGGCATTGACCGTCGCGGGAGTCACCCAAAAATAACCCTAGGAACGAACGTAATCGAAAACTGTCTTGCAGAGGTGATTCTTATTTTGCAGCAGGTTGCCAAGAACGCCAGTTCCAGCCAGCAGCGTGTGGTCCATAAAGAGATCCGGGCACTGATGAAACGGCAACAGGTGGAACTATCTGGTGGTGAGATAGGTAGCGTGAGAATGTGTGACCCGTTCCCTATTGCCATGCCCCCGAAAAGTGAGATAATGATTTGGTGCCGGGCAGCTATTGGTCTAAGAGGTAGAGACTGCCAAGCAATGGTAGAACCCGTCTACTCAGACAGTAGGCCCACCATTTTGACAGCACGGGGGGTGGTCGATGTACGCCATGGGAGGGTGCCCGTCCGCATCATCAATATCGGGGAGAGAGAAGTATACCTGTCCCGGTATGCCACGCTAGCCAAATTGTTCACCATCAACCAGAACTCTGTACAGGCCGTGGAACCCTTGCCTCCATCTCAACCAGAGGAAGGTAACGGCTCTAAGAAACCAATGGAGGACTGGTGTCAGCAACTGCATTTGGGTACTGACTCCACTCCCTCACACCAAAAACAGGGAGTCTATCGGGTGGTTCAAGAGTACGAGAGAGTGTTTAGTAAACACCCGCTAGACTTCGGGCGAGTAAAGGGGGTAGAACATCACATCCCAACGGGAGACCATCCTCCCATAAAGGAGAGATACCGACCCGTACCCCCTGCACACTATCAGCACGCCAAAGGGATGCTAAAAGACATGAAGGAGGCTGGGGTAATTAGGGACAGCTGTAGCCCCTGGGCAGCTCCACTAGTCTTAGTGAAAAAGAAAGACAACACCATGAGAATGTGTGTAGACTACAGGAAGGTCAACCGTATCACACACAAAGATGCGTACCCGTTACCAAGGATAGAAGAGTCCTTAGCTGCATTAAAATCTGCTAACTTCTTCTCTACTTTGGATCTCACTAGCGGGTACTGGCAGGTTCCTGTAGCAGAGGCGGACCGGGAGAAGACCGCATTCACCACCCCGATGGGACTCAGCGAATTTAACTGTATGCCGTTCGGGCTCTGCAACGCACCAGGAACCTTCCAACGGTTGATGGAGTGCTGTCTGGGACACCGGAACTTCGAGACGGTCCTATTATACCTGGACGATGTCATCGTCTATTCCAAGACCTATGAGGACCATCTGGAACACCAGGCAGAAGTGTTTGAAGCCCTGGCAAACTATGGCCTAAAGGTAAAACCCTCGAAGTGTCATCTACTGAAGCCAAAGGTACAGTACCTGGGACACGTGGTGAGTGCTGACGGAGTGGCCCCCGACCCTGACAAGATCACCGTGATTAAGGACTGGCCAAGACCATCCAGCATAAAGGAAGTGCGGCAGTTCCTCGGGTTGGTAGGCTACTACCGAAGATTAATTCCCGGTTTTACCAAGAAGGCAGCTCCTATGCAGGACCTCCTGATAGGCCAGTCCAGGAAGGCCAAAAACCAGAAGCCACCCTTCAAATGGGAAAAGCTGGAAGAGGAGTCCTTCCGCCAGCTGAAGATGGCCCTCACGGGGGTTGAAATCCTGGCGTACCCTGATTACAGCCAGCCCTTTATCCTCCCCACGGACGCAAGCAACATCGGGCTAGGAGCCGTACTGTCTCAGATCCAGCAGGGGAGAGAACGGGTAATTGCTTACGCCAGCCGAAAACTGCGACCCACGGAAAGAAACCCTGAGAATTACAGCTCGTTCAAGCTAGCGTTCCTGGCAGTGGTGTGGGCAGTGACCGAACGTTTTAAGCATTACCTTGCCTCTTCCAGGTTCACCGTGTACACGGACAACAACCCGTTGACACACCTGGACACTGCAAGACTGGGTGCCCTGTAGCAGAGATGGATGGCCCGCCTGTCCAATTTTGAGTTCACAATCAAATACCGGGCAGGACGCTCCAATACCAACACGGACGCCCTGTCCAGGATGCCAAACCTACCGGACGAAGGGGAGGATCCAGAAGAATTGGAACAGATCGAACTCCCTGCGTTTCACCGTCATGGGATTACCCAGTATTCCCACCGTGTGAGGGGCCAGCGATCCGCTACGTTCAACCCCTTACCCCACTACAACTGGGCGGAGACGCAAGACAGTGACCCCGCAGTCCATCTGGTGAAGGAGATGCTGACCCAGGCTGACGCCCGCCTGGACCCAGACGCTCCGGAAGAGACCAAGCAACTGTGGACGGAAAAGAGCAAACTGTTTCTCTACAAGGAGAAGTTGTGCCGCAGAATGGTCAATTCCCGGACACATGAGCTGATCTGGCAGGTGGTAGTACCGAGACGGGACGCAGCTATGGTGCTGGAGGCCTACCACAATGGGGCAGGGCACTTCGGATGGAAGAAGCTGGAGTTCCTGCTGCGTGAACGGTTCTACTGGATAGGTATGAGAGGAGCCATTGAGAGGTGGTGTAGAGACTGTGGCCCGTGCAATCTAAGAAGAAGGGACCGTGCCATCCAGAGGACTCCCCTGCAGCCCATCATCACCAGGCAGCCGCTGGAACTGGTCGCTCTGGACCATGTTAAACTGGCTCCAAGCAGAAGTGGGTATGTCTATGCCGTAACCATCGTGGATCACTACTCCCGGTTCCTGGTGGTGGTCCCTGTCAAAGACCTGACGGCTCAGACAGCAGCCAGAGCCTTCCAGCTGCACTTCTGCCGCCCACACGGGTACCCGGACCAAGTGCTGACGGACCAAGGACCAGCCTTCGAAGCGGAGGTCTTCCAGGAGTTCTGCAACCTGTATTGCTGCAAGAAGATAAGAACAACGCCCTATCACCGCCAAACCAATGGACTCTGCGAGAAGATGAACCAGGTGGTGATAGATCTGCTAAAAACATTGCCCCTTGAAGAACGCAGTCTGTGGCCTGAGAAACTGCCCGATCTGGTGGACCTGTATAACCACATCCCGGTAGGTTCCACCAACTGTACCCCGGCTTACCTAATGAGAGCAAGACCTGGTAAGCTGCCTGTTGACCTGAATATGGGAGTCCTGACACCCGAGGACACCTCGCCAGAAGCAGACTGGGATACAGAACGGCAGCAGCAGTACCGGAAGGTACAGGAGAGCGTCGAGCGAAGTCTCTGTCAACCAAGAGAAAGGCAGGAGAGGACTTATAACCAACATGCTCCCGCTGTTCCCCTGGTACCTGGAGAGCAGGTCTTGAAAAGAAAAAGGCGGCTCCATAAGTTGGACGACCAGTGGGAAAAGGACCCGTACACCGTACTGCCCTCAAGCCACAATAATCCAAAGGTGTACGTCATCAGCAAGGATGGAGGAGAGACCACAGCCACTGTCTCCAGAGACCACCTGAAAAAGTGCCCCGAGAAGTTGCAAAGCACGGATGAAGATCAGGAAGACCCTCAACCCGTAGAGGAAAAGGAGGAAATGATCAGCACCGTACTCGGAGACTTTCCCCGGTCCTGGACACAAGTAAACAACGCTATCGTGGTGCCCGTCCTCACCTATCTCCAGCCAGCCCCTCAAGTGCCTACAGAAGACCAGGTAGAGCTGGAAGAGCAGCCGGCCCAGGAGGCAGAAGAGTCCACACCAGCAGCACAGGAGAATCAACCCTCTGCTAGTAGTGAGCCTGCCGTGCCCCTAGTGAGCCAAAGAGTGCGCAGACAGCTGCCCGGCTTACCCATAACACCTCCTACACCCTGTAGTGCAGGACCAGTTAGTGAGCTCCGTAGGTCCACTAGAGGTCAGATGCCCGCTCGCTGGAAAATCTAAACTAATGCACTGTGAATTTATCTGTTTAACTGTTTATGGTTTATGTTTGTTACCTGTTACTAATTATGTTTCTCAGTTACCCTGCAGATTTATTTGGACTAACAGGTTATGGACATTGGATAACCGGAACAATTCTTGTAGATAGTTGCACCTTGGTGCCTCTTGCGAAGACGGCCGCGGAAGAGAAAACCTGTCTGGCGTGGCCTACTTGCGGCCCAAAGTAGCTAGCTTCAGCCTTGCAGCCACGCCCAGGGCCAACGCAAGGGGTTTGCTTTGGACAGGTCCCCTACTTCGCTTAAAACTTCACCTTGGGTGATATGGACACCCGGTTGCGGACACGCCGTGACCTTTAAAGAACTAAAGCTTCTTGTAAATATGTTATTGTTATACCCTGCATCTATGTTTCTTTAAAAATGTGTTTAGTCCCGGGGTAATAAAATTTACTAGGGGGGAATGTGGCACCCCAGGGGTCTGGTTACCACAGTAATAGAAATATTATGTCTGAGAGCAAGTGGGAGGTTTCTCTGGTCAGGAGTCCTAAGCATGCAACACGGCCCACCCAGACCTGGGAGGGGAGGAATCTGCCCTTATAAACTGGGTCTGGGGAGGGATTAGGTTAGTCAGAGCCTGGAGTGAAGTTCCAGACACAGGGAGAGTTACAACAGGAGCTCTGTAGGAGCAGGAGCGAGTGCCAGAGGCTGGAAGCTAGAAAGCTCGCCTTGGCTGAAGACACTAAACCCGGACACGGAGTCCGAGGCTGTGGGGACATCCAGGTCCAGCAGCAGAATCCAACCGGCAGGGGATTCCATGTCCTCTGGCCATAGAAGCCCGGAGGCACGGTCACAAGCAAGGGACCAGCACCGCCATCGTGAAGCGGAGGCTAACGGAAGGCCCCAAGTCACCGGCCATACGGGTGAGCACCACACGGTATACTCAGGGACGTGGGCTACTTCTACCCACATAGAGCAAGGTAGCCAGGAAAGAGTGCAGATAGTCGGGGAGGCCTACAACTCCTCCTGGCCAGGGGAGATCCTGCTTGCTCACAGACTGACCAGACCCCTACTGCTAACCAGTACTCCCGGGAGGGTCAGCTTTATACCATTAGTAAAGACCCTGAACTGCACCACACGTCTCTGTGTTTCATCGCCGCACCAGCACCATTACTACTGGGGCGCTCACACCATCACTCCCATCATCCACACTAGCTGCCCTGAGGCAATACTTCTCCCGTGGGGAGTTATCCCATACTCGACTGCGCAAACAACATCAGCCTCAGCGGTCTGCAGCGCAGCGGCGGTCCCCACTGACCGCAATCCACGGGTGGCGTAGTCGGACATTGTTATTACTTAAGACTGCCACTGGTTTGACCGCCCTGGGCACGGACCGGGTCACCACCACACTGAGACTACAACCCCCAGCGATCCGGCTCCGGGTATCCCCCTGCACAGCACAGGCCCAGGGGGCGCGTCATTTCTTATTCAAAGGTGGTCCTTTTTCAGCCTTCCTTACCTTGGCCATGTCCCTGAGTATCGCACACCTTGTGCTTTTTGATACTCCAGTAACGTTGCAGCTCTGAAATATGGCAAAACTGGTGGTGAATGGCATCTTGGCAGCTTCACGCTTGATTTTCCTCAATTCGTGGGCAGTTATTTTGCGCCTATTTTGGCCAACATGCTTCTTGCGACCCTGTTGGCTATTTGCCATGAAACGCTTGATTGTTCGGTGATCACGTTTCAAAAGTTTGGAAATTTCAAGACTGCTGCATCCCTCTGCAAGACATCTCACAATTTTGGACTTTTCAGAGCCCGTCAAATCTCTCTTCTGACCCATTTTGCCAAAGGAAAGGAAGTTGCCTAATAATTAAGCCAACCTTATATAGGGTGTTGATGTCATTAGTCAACACCCCTCCTCATTACAGAGATGCACATCACCAGATTTACTTAATTGGTAGTTGGCTCTCAAGAATATGCAGCTTGGAGTAGGACAACATGTATAAAAAGCATCATGTGAGCAAAATACGCATCTGCCTAATAATTCGGCACACAGTGTAGATAGAGAGAGGACATAATGTTAGAAACAGCGGAAAGACAATCACTGGTATTTTGTAATAATGCAGGGGTGAAGTCCGGAGAAGAGGTGTATAATTGGGTGGTGCTGATTGTTTGTCCAATAGGAGCAGTGTATAAGGAGAAAAGAAGGGGGCATAGGACTGATCCTTGAGGAACCCCGGCAATAAGGGGAAGGGGAGAGGAAGAGGAGCCAGCAAAAGACACAGTGAAGGAGCGGTCAGAGAGGTAGGAGGAGAACCAGGAGAGAACGGTGTCCTTGAGGCCAATAGTCCGGAGCATAGTGAGGACGAGCTGGTGATCCACAGTGTCGAATGCTGCAGAGAGATCCAGGAGATCAGCAGGGAGCAGTGACCATTAGATTTGATTGTTAGTAGATCATTACAGACTTTAGTGAGTTCAGTTTCAGTAGAATGTAAAGAGCGGAAACCAGATTGTAGAGGGTCAAGAAGAGAGTTATCTGAGAGATAGTGGATTAGATGGGAGTGGACCAGGCGTTCCAGGAGTTTAGAGATAAAGGGAAGATTGGAAACAGGTCTGTAGTTAGCAGCACAGTTCTGGTCGAGGGATGGTTTTTTAAGTAATGGATATATGCTGGCGTGTTTGAAAGAGGGAAAAATACCAGATGAGAGGGAGAGGTTGAATATTTTAGTTAGGTGAGTGGTGACAGATCGAGAAAGGGACTTAAGGAGATGTGAGGGAATAGGGTCACTGGTACAGGTGTTAAGGCGAGAGGAAACAAAGATCCTGGTCACTTCTTCTGTGACTGGTTCGAAGTCAGAAAGTGAGCAAGATGCAATGTGGGAGGGAGGAGCATGCATAACATTTGGGGATTGGGAAAAAATTTCCTGTCGGATATGGTCAATTTTTTCTTTGAAATAATTGACCAGATCGTCTGCGCTGAGGTCGGTGGTCGGGGCCTGTGCTGTTTGATTAATGAGTGAATGAAAAGTGTCAAAGAGGCGTTTAGGATTATTGGACAGTGAGATGATGAGGTTGTTAAAGTAGGTTTGTTTGGAGAGGTGAAGGGCTGGGTTATATGTTTTAAGCATAAATTTATAATGGAGGAAATCTTCGGCCAGATTAGATTTTCTCCACAGCCGCTCGTCACACCTGGAGCACCGCTGGAGAAAACGTGTTTGTGGCGTGTGCCAGGGTTGTCATCGTCTGTGCAGAGTTGTTCTCTGTGTAAGAGGTGCGGCTTCATCCAGGGCGCATTGCAATGATTCATGTTAATGCTTCAGTGCAGAGTCAGGACATGAGAGGGAGGAGATTGGGGCCAATGATGAATTAATTGTGGGAGGTATCATACTCGGTTTGTAGGCATTTTTTAGTATCATACTTTTTGGGGACCATGAAAAGGGATCGTATTGAGTAATAATACAAAGGGGCTTCAGTGGGGCCCAATTAGGAATTCTGCTATGGGGGCCCCAAGATTTGTAGTAATGCCCCTGGCTGAAAAGGTTTGCCGGTGCTATGGTGCCAGAACAGCAAAAAACACAAAAGTTTTATACTACATCCCAACCATTCCAGATCCAGTGGGACAGTCCTAATTTGAGGGACCTTTTCCTGAAGGTTAGGGCTACGTCCTGACTGTCACTCACTATGTGAGATGTCTCGTCTCCTGTCGTGCAGTGACTGCCTGTATTACAGAGTTCATTGTGCAGTAGTGTGTAGAGGGGAGCACCCAGGGCCATTACCATCACGCTGTGTGCCAAAACTATATTCTCTTCGCCCAATGCCCCCTCTACTATTAAGGACTGAGACCGGAGTGTGTGCTGCAATGGAGGATTTGCTGTACTCACTGTTACACCGTTCATGGAACCGACACCAAACAGACTCACTTTTACTGTGCAATTCTTCCATACACAGCTGCAGTATACAGATCAAGACAAGTTGTTTTTTCAGTGAAGTACCCTTGGTAATGTGCCTTTCCATTGTTTGCTCTCGTCCCTTCCTGAGACCCGACATCATCTACTTCTTCTGTGATCCAGCTAAGAATCTCCCCTCTAGGGATATAGAGGCCTCATCTTGAGCACCTCTGACAGGCCATGAGCCTAGGATTGTGTCGGCGTCCAGATTCGGTCTCAAATGTGTCCTCATTCTGTTCTGATAACTTGCACTAGTAAAACACTTCTTCACTGCTGATGGAGTCTGCTTTCCTGTCTGCTCAGTCTTCCTCCACACTATGTCTCTCTCTGTACATGGAACAGAACCTACACCGGTCCTGTGCAACCGGGTCATGAACCCAGGATTGAGGTGGCCTGGCACAGGCCTCCTTTAACGACAGTCTCACTCTGCCTACTACTCCTCCCTACTCACTCTCTCCCAGCTGTCTGCAACCCGGAAATGATTTTCTATAAAACTGCTGGGATGCTGTAACTCTTCCCAGCTAATGATGTAACCCCTGTATTAACTACCTAGTGTCTAAGCAGTGTAGTGTACTAAATCCCTATCTCTATTGTAATTTCCCCCTTCTGGGCAGACCTGCTACATCGCAGGGACGGCCTTAGACAAAGCCTATAGGAGAACCCGCATATAATAATCAGCCATAGGGATTTCACACAAGAAACACTTTTAGTACATAAATAATCAAAAACACATATAACAATTATTAACCCCAATCATCAACTCGACATCTTCATCACCCCCAGTCCACTACAAGTGCCTCATCCCTCTGGGGGTAGGGTCGGCATCTGTCTGCTCCTTACATATTAACATTTAATTAACTCATTTATTATTTTATTTAAGTCTGGTCTTTCCCAGGATTTGAACTCCCAACTTATAGCATTGGAAGCAACAGCAATAGCTATAAGTCACAGGCTGCAATGCACAGTATAGGAGAATTCTCTGTAATTGAATGTGCAGTGTATTCTGCCTTACAGGCACATTGTACTGGTGCAAAAAAATGCACTGGTATATAGACATGTACCTTTATCTACCTGTATTCTAGGGGTAAAAAAATGTTTGTCTCTGTAAAATTACTAAACATAACCCAGTGAAAAACAATTACAATTCTGACATTTTAATGCAATTTAAAAAAAAAAAAATAAATAAATAAATATCACAGATACATTTGGCGTCCCTGTAATCGTAACAACCCGTTCAATACTTATATGGCGTAAAAAAAAAAAAGTTATTGCTTTTTTTTTTCCATTAAACCCATAAAAATGTAATATAAATGTAATGCTGAGGCCGTGTTCACACATGCTGCCTATTTTCTGCTGCTTTTTAGTGCATGTGTCCGCACCACACAGTAATCTTCTCTGATTATTTTATTTTTTTTCAGTGGCTTATTTTTATTTCCTTTCACTTTTTTGCTTATGTTGCATTTTATTTTTTCGCAGGGATTTAGTCTGGAAAATACGTAGCGTTTTACAGTTACCAGCAAAGTGAATGAGATTTCAGAAATCTCCTGCACATGCCGCTTAGGCTATGTGCACACATTCAGGATTTGCAGCAGAGAATTCTACTGCAAATCATGATATGACCGCAGGAAAAACTCTGCAAGAATTGACTTTAATCTGCTGTAAATCTGCAAGGAAAAATAGGCAACATGTGCATGAGATTTTAGGGAGTTTATTCACTTTTCTGGTACTGTAAAACACTGTGTATTTTCTGCAATAAATCAGTTTGGAAAAAAAAATGCAACAAAAATGGATTAAGAGAAGATTTGATGTGCAAGGCCGGATTAGAGGTGTTATCATGAACGACAAGAGACAGCGTGCACACACATAGTGTCCAGCAACAGATTCCCCTTAATGAAATATTTATACACCCCTGAACAGAAAGGGCTGATGCCAAGAAGCAAGCGACTGTTTTCTGCGATTTAGGGGCAGATGTGCCAAGGTGTCTGGTTTGAGTCAGTTTCTCAGGCACTTGGAATATGTGGGGGAGGTTCTGTGTAAAAGCGCAATGTGATAGATTTAGAGGATAAAATGGAGACTGAGAAGATGTGGCGCCCCTGCTGCGCATTGGTGCCACAGATCCTAGTGGGGTGCATGGACGGATTCCTCCACAAGAGGCCCTCATAGCATACACACACCTCCACCTTCTACCTCAGACCACCAGAGGTAGCCCGGATAGGGATATAAATAGGGAAGGTGGAGCTAGGCAGTCAGTTCCTGCAGATGAGCCTGAGAGAGGTCAGCCTGCAGTGGAGCTCAGTCTAGAGAACAGTTTCCTCAGGGGACATAGGTAGTTCTAGTCCCTCTAGAGAGAGTTCAGACTCATAAAGCTCAGTCAGAGAGCCTAAGACGTGCCGACGCCATAAGAGCGGTGAAGAGTAGCGAGGCCTACTGCCAGTGTGAAGCCTAGTGAGGGCCCCGAGCGTGGCCGAAGGCAAGTGGAGTAAGCGAGCTACATCGGGGTGGGCAGAGGAGCTTAACCAGCTCACCCCACAAGCATTTACCGGACACCGGGTCCGCATCTGCAGGGATCTCTAGGACCAGCAGAGACAACCGGAACCCCTGGCGAACTACATGTCCCAGGAACACCAAAAGCTGACCGTTATACCAGGGTCAGAAATCACTGAGGCCCAAGAGACCAGGGAGTGTGATCTCCAACAGAAGGACCTACCACCAGGTCAGCCGGTGCAAGACAGAGACCAAGTTAGGCCTAGCTCCAGGCAGGTCATAAACTTAACAGGAAAAGGCAAGAAGCAGGAGGCCCCACACCTGCTCATTGGGGAGAGTCCTGAAATGCACCCTTCACCCTATAGTGCCCTGGATCGTGCCTGAAACACCACCAGTAAAGGTACTGAAGTGAGCTGTCGTGTGTGTGTCTATTCTTCCTCTGACCCGGCTGGGTCCCCTCTGTCCTGCATCCCTTCTCCTGTGGGGAGCAGAACCAAGTAAGCTGCCCGACCACCGGCCTTAGAGGACTGTAGCAGCGCTGGTGATCCTCACCAGACACCACAGGTGGCGTCACAAACTTTCCCTATTCCATACACCTTTCCCCCAATTCCTTCTGCTTTTTAAGAGTGACCCCAGGGTACGGCCCCGGGAGCCGGCCACCGCGACATCCCCCTAAAACTAACAACAAGTCCCCGGGCGCCGAGTCGTCCCCATCCCCTGGGCGCATCAAAGACAAAATGGATCCTGATTTCCCACAAAGAGAAGATTTTTATTGTGTCGTCTGGTGTGGACGCAGATAAAAATGCTGCATTTACGCTACATGTGAACAGGGCCTTACAGACATATTTGGAAAAATGCCATTTAAAAAAAAAACTAAGGCAAAAAGCAAGATCTCATATAGTGAAGTTTATGTAAAAATTAGAAAGTTCTGTTTGTTACAACTATGAATGAAAGAGTAAAAAATAAATCCATAAGTCTCAACCATTCTGGATTCAGAAAGAAATTGTAAATCGGTGTGGTTTGGGGCCACCGCAGTCTGTGCCTCCCTCTTCTCTATCAGGAGGTTGTATCTACTCTAGCCTCTACTCTTGCCCTTTCTGGACTGCCGCCCCGCTACCAACCTAGGGAGGCCTCTCTGGTTTTTGCGCACAGTACCTCATACAGTGGTGTCTTTGGCAGTGAGGGACCTGCAGAGTGAAATGATGGTGTAGAAGTTATCCAGGGAGCGATGGTGACCATGGTCCACCTGTGAGTATTAAATCCCACACCAATTCGCCACTCATTCCCAGGTCGGGGGACATTTAGGAGCTTCTATCCAGGTGTCCCTTCCTGCACGAACCCTACTTCTGTTTGTGCCCTGAAGTTCTCACACAGTTTGTGCACTTTTCATACCTTTCACTCTTACTGGGCAGATATAGTCGGAATTTGAGGCTCCCCTTGAAGTGAATTAGGGACCTATCTTTGCAGATGTCCTTTTGGTGGATGTAGACTTCAGCTAATTTGATGCTGCTGTAATCAAAAGGAGACCGTCTGTGTGAATGATCCTGCCATACACAGGCACATACCGATGCATCTCACTAAGTTAGATTATCATCAAAAAGTTCATTTCAGTTCTTCAATAAAAAAAAATATACGAGTTTCACTTTTTGTAACAATAATTTTTATTAAACTTTTTCAATATTGTAGTGACTGATATACACTTTTTACATTCCAAATCACAAAAAAAGTAACCCCAAAGTTCCTTGTTAGTATAAAATTTAAGCAAAAAGTATCTCCATTTAGACACTAGTGGGGCTATACTCCTTTCTTTATTCTGCTCCGCTTCGAGCCACTCTATATGAAATGATTTTGAAACTCCTATATTATATAGAGTCATTACACACAGAGTGGACATTACACACATTCACAAGGAGTGGACTGCTGCTGGAGTCATTGCTTCAAGAGCCACCACACACAGACGTATCCAGGACATGGGCTACAAGTGTCGCATTCCTTGTGTCAGGCCGCTCATCACCAATAGACAACGCCAGAAGCGTCTTACCTGGGCCAAGGAGAAGAAGACCTGGACTGTTCTCAGATGAAAGTAAGTTTTGCATTCTATTTGGAAATCAAGGTCCCCGAGTCTGGAGGAAGAGTGGAGAGGCCACAATCCAAGCTGCTGGAGGTCTAGTGTGAAGTCTCCACAATCAGTGATGGTTTGGGGGGCCATGTCATCTGCTGGTGGAGGTCCACTGTGTTTTATCAAGACCAAAGTCAGCGCCGCCGTCTACCAGGACATTTTACAGCACTTCATGCTTCCCTCTGCCGACAAGCTTTATGGAGATGGAAATGTCATTCTCCAGCAGGACTTGGCCCCTGTCCACACGGCGAAAAGTACCAATACCTGGTTTACACACAACAGTATCACTGTGCTTGATTGGCAGCAAACTCGCCTGACCATAACCCCATAGAGAATCTATTATAGAGAATCTATGGGGTATTGTCAAGAGGAAGATGAGAGACCCCAGACCCCACAATGCAGACGAGCTGAAGGCGGCTATCAAAACCACCTGGGCTTCCATAACACCTCAGCAGGGCCACAGGCTGATCCCTCCATGCCACAGGCTGATCCCTCCATGCCACAGGCTGATCCCTCCATGCCACAGGCTGATCGCCTCCATGCCACAGGCTGATCGCCTCCATGCCACAGGCTGATCGCCTCCATGCCACAGGCTGATCCCTCCATGCCACATTGCCGCATTGATGCAGAAGGAGCCCGACCAAGTATTGAGGGCATTTACTGAACAGACATTTCAGATTTTAAAAACATTTTTCAAGCTGTTGTTATAAAGTATTCTAATTTACTGAGATAATGACTTTCGTGTTTTCATTGGCTGTAAGCCATAATCATCCCCATTAACCGAAATAACCACGTGAAATAGATCCCTCTGTGTGTAATGACTCTATATAATAGATCCCTCTGTGTGTAATGACTCTATATAATAGATCCCTGTGTGTAATGACTCTATATAATAGATCCCTCTGTGTGTAATGACTCTATATAATAGATCCCTCTGTGTGTAATGACTCTATATAATAGATCCCTCTGTGTGTAATGACTCTATATAATAGATCCCTCTGTGTGTAATGACTCTAAATAATAGATCCCTCTGTGTGTAATGACTCTATATAATAGATCCCTCTGTGTGTAATGACTCTATATAATAGATCCCTGTGTGTAATGACTATATAATAGATCCCTCTGTGTGTAATGACTCTATATAATAGATCCCTCTGCGTGTAATGACTCTATATAATAGATCGCTCTGCGTGTAATGTCTCTATATAATAGATCCCTCTGCGTGTAATGACTCTATATAATAGATCCCTCTGCGTGTAATGACTCTATATAATAGATCCCTCTGCGTGTAATGACTATATAATAGATCCCTCTGTGTGTAATGACTCTATATAATAGATCCCTCTGTGTATAATGACTCTATATAATAGATCCCTCTGTGTGTAATGACTCTATATAATAGATCCCTCTGCGTGTAATGACTATATAATAGATCCCTCTGTGTGTAATGACTCTATATAATAGATCCCTCTGTGTGTAATGACTCTATATAATAGATCCCTCTGTGTGTAATGACTCTATATAATAGATCCCTGTGTAATGACTCTATATAATAGATCCCTCTGTGTGTAATGACTCTATATAATAGATCCCTCTGCGTGTAATGACTATATAATAGATCCCTCTGTGTGTAATGACTCTATATAATAGATCCCTCTGTGTATAATGACGCTATATAATAGATCCCTGTGTGTAATGACTCTATATAATAGATCCCTCTGCGTGTAATGACTATATAATAGATCCCTCTGTGTGTAATGACTCTATATAATAGATCCCTCTGTGTGTAATGACTCTATATAATAGATCCCTCTGTGTGTAATGACTCTATATAATAGATCCCTCTGTGTGTAATGACTCTATATAATAGATCCCTCTGTGTGTAATGACTCATTTTTTGTATTGAAGATCTGAAATAAATTTACTCTTTTGATGATATTCTAATTTAGTGAGATACACCTGTATGTCTCTCAGGGTCTCCGGACAGCTGGGTGCCGCCATGTGCCGTGTAACCGATGAGACCTGTGTATATATAATACTGGGATAATGGTATATTGTACGAGCCGTCAGTACGATGGCTTCTGCCACAAATCCCCCATCTCCTCTGTCCCTGAGCTCAGGAGGAGCAGCCGGCTGCTGCCACCATGTGTAATACTGCGAGTCCTGGTAACTAGGAGACTCCCACCAACAAGATGGCCGCGCTCACTGCAGGGACAGGACGTCTGCGGCCGAAACCTGCCCCTTCCTGCTAATCGTCCTGCCTCACATGCTGTAGAGCTGAGGGCGATGTCTGGGGTGCTTGGTGGATTGCTGCAGTGAGGTGGGATCCCACTGTGTTATCTTACACTAGGAGGAGAGAAGTCGCAAAAGATGCTGGGGGTTGTAGTTTACAGGTTGCAGGAAATGCTGCTGCAGGACTGAGGAGAATGGAGGCGACAAATCTCATCACACAACCAGGAAACTTCCCCAGAGATCGGAGAAGACTCAGTGACCACATCTCTGGTATTGCTTGTGTTTTTATTCCTCTCCGCTCATATCTTGGAGATCTTCACGGGTGCAGATCCAGTGGTCCAGAGGCCACACGTGGCTCGTGATGCCGTACTGTGCGGCCACGACTTTCATAAACTATAGGGATAGCTGAATGGTCGTCTTGACTTCTTTTTTTCTGTAGTTCTAAATAGAAGTACAGAGGACCCTTCTTGTCTACAAGTGTAAATCTCAGAAATGGGACCACCACTAATTAGATGATGACCTGTATACACCTCGGATCGCTCACATTTTATGCGCCTTCGGGAGTGGTACAATCTCAAAATTTGTCACTTGGACCAAAAAAAAAAAGGTTGTGCCCCGGTGCCTAGAGTCCGGCACTAAAGCGCATGGGTAATGTATATTGTATAACTAGTAGGGTTGAGCGAGTATGTTCTGTTCCGAGTATGCTCGGGCCGAGCTCCGAGTAGTTACAGCTGCTTGGGTTGAATCGCTCCCGTGTGCATGATTTGCGACTGTTTGACAGTTTTATTACTTGTGATGTCTATTTCTTACACATTCCTCACATGTAATAAAACTGTCAAACAGATGCAAATCATGCACACGGGAGCGATTCAACCATATCACCGAGCAGCTGTAAATACTCGGAGCTCGGCCCGAGCATACTCGCTCAACACTAATAACTATTAGGCGGCAGGTATTGTGTTAATCATTAGTTATTACAATGTGCCCTCAGCTCCGGTGCGCTGAACATACGATAAATGTACTAAAAAGGTTTCTGTACTATACGTAATGTTGTTGCCTTGTTTGTCTTAAGATCGTTCTCTCCACCCAAGAACATAAAAAAATGTGACGGTGCCACAAAAAGTGCACTAGTATGCGGTCTATAGCTGCCCACTCTGAAAGGACGAAGGGCCACCAATAAACCATTCTTTGTTCCTATGAGACAGAAAGCCACAGCGAGGGTCAGGGATCCGGTAGCTTCTCCTTGCGTAATGCTGAAAGGAAGTGGTAGTTGTACTCCTGGCCTCCACCTGGACTGCCAACCCAGTGAAAACCAGGAGCCCTATTTGGGAGGCTCGTCTACAAGAAGAAAAACTGTCTGGACCCCCCATTCTAGCCAGAAGGCCCAGACTAAAGGGGGCTTCTTGACATTTCAGGCTTTCAAACTTAGCGACCTCATGGCTTTGATTCAAGGGGGGCAAGAGTCTCCTACCGGATGACTATATCAGCCCCAGCATACACCCCACAGCACCACCCAGTGTGCATGATGTACCACTCTTATAGGGCAGACCAGGCTTAGCCACCTTTTCAAACGATACTACTCTTGATCTCATCCAAAAGGCCTAGTGGCGATATATCACCAGATAAAAACGCACAGAATAACCATGAAGTAAATAAATGATGGCCGGTGGAGACGACCCACCCTGCGAGGGCTGAAGATCCACAAGGGAAGGTGAGGAGAGAAGCTACTCATATGGCCGTATAGTATCAGCTAATTACTATGGGTTGTAGGCTATACTGAAGAAGAGAGAGATTGCAGGTTGTTTTTCTAGGTCAAGGAGACTGATTGTTGGGCCGGAGAGGTGATTCCGAGTATCATCAGCTTAAAAAGTTAAAATGAAAGTCATGGAATTTATTGAATTGTCCCAGGGCAAGGGTAAGTATAGATTAGAGTAGGGGGATTCCAAAAAAAGTTAATGTACAAATAGGACAAGATATGGAAATGAAGTTTGATTGGGAGACAAAATGTTCATTTAGTAAAGTATAAGGAGACGTCCGGCTTGTGAAACTAAGGCTATGTGCCCACGATGCAGAACAGAAATGCTCAGGATTTTTCCTGAGCGTTTCTGCATCTCCCTGGCAGAAAAAACGCATGCGGATTGTGCATGTGGATTGTGCATGCGGATTGTGCATGTGGATTGTGCATGCTTTTTTCCTGCCAGGGACATGCGGATGTGAAGCGTTCTTCACATGCATTTCCGCATGCGGGTTATCAAGCGATTTTAGCATCACTTGGAAAGTGCTTGACAACTTGGTCTCACTATATAAATCCATGCTACCGGCATATATAGTGTGACCGTAAAAGAATGGTAAAGAATAAAAAATAAATCTATACTTACCTTCCGATGGCCCCCGGAGTCTTTATTCGCTCCGTCCTGGCTTGCCGGCAGCTCGTGGTACACTGAAGGACCTGCCATCACATGACTAAATGACGTCAGCGCAGGTCCTTCAGTCCACCGTGATCTGCCGGCAAGCAAAGACAAGCGCACCGCGGGCCATCAGAAGGTAAATATCATATTTATTTTTATTTTATTCTTTTTTTTACAGGTTCTATGGTTCCCGGGTCCGGAGGAGTCTCCTGTCCTCCACACCCGGGTACCATCCGCACATTGAAACGCATGGATTCTGCATGTACAGATGCAGTGATGTGGATTCCATGCGTTCCAATGCAAGTCAATGGCGGTGAAAACTCCGCTCTTCCGCAAAATAATTGGTAGTGCTGCGTTTTTTTCCGCAATGACAATCCGCAGCGGAAATTTCCGCAGCATGTACACAGCACATGCGGATTATTATTGGGGAACATGGCAGACCTTCTACCAAGAATTTTTTAAGCGTTTCTGCAGCATTTTTGCTGCTGCGGAAACGCTTAAAAAACGTATCGTGGGCACACAGCCTTAGAGGTGAAAAGATTGTAATAGTTGTAAGATTTGTCGACTGTGTAAAAGGCAGAGGACAGGTCTAGAAGGAGAAAGACAGAGTAATGTTCTGAGGCGTCATTCCAAATTTCTAAGGCACTTGACATAACATCTAAGTTATCATTAAGGCTTTCCGCACTCAATCCTCCTCCTCATTCAGTTCTTTGACGGCTAAAGTTTTCTTTGATAGAAGATGAGCCTTTCCAATGATGACTCTCCAAAGATGGAGCAGGACAGAAGCCACATGGCTGCTCGGGTATTAGACCTCACCCTGGAGATAATCTACTGGATCACTGGAGAGGTGAGAGCTTCACATCACTCTGATCTCTAGGAATAAAGTAGAGAAATGACGGGAAAGGTGAAGGATCCTTAGAATAGATGTAGTGATCGGTGTCTCCCCATACACAGAATCACACAGTAGTGAAGACGTCATCTGGGGAGTGTGTGACCCCCCGTGTGTCAGGAGGGCGGAGCAGGACCCCGAGTGACATCACCGAGCCTCCACCTCATTCACTGATACATGAGCAGAAGATCCTAGAACTGACCCACAGGATCACTGAGCTGCTGAGCGGAGAGGTGAGCGCTGCCGGGAATGCTGGGACATTATATTAAAACGCCGGGGGAGGGGTCTGCTAATGACGGGTCATTGTGTGTGTCAGGTTCCTATAAGGTGTCAGGACGTCACCGTCTATTTCTCCATGGAGGAGTGGGAGTATATAGAAGGACACAAGGATCTGTACAAGGACGTCATGGTGGAGGATCACCAGCCCCTCACATCTCCAGGTAAGAGGAGACCGTCCTGATTAAAGAGGAGAGGCCGGGACTGAGGTCACCTAGACTCCCCCATCATCTGATCATCACATGTAGACGATGTATTCAGTCCTGTGTATATTTCCTATAGATGGGTCCAGTCCAAGAAATCCACCAGAGAGAAGTCCCAGTCCTCTATATTCCCAGGATCGTCCAGAGGACAAGCAGAATGTCCTCCTGGATCATCAGGTAGATGGAGCTGAGATTTCTGGAAATCCACCGGAGAGAAGTCCCAGTCCTCTATATTCCCAAGATCGTCCAGAGGAGAAGCAGAATGTCCCCCTGGATCATCAGGTAGATGGAGCTGAGATTTCTGGAAATCCACCGGAGAGAAGTCCCAGTCCTCTATATTCCCAAGATCGTCCAGAGGAGAAGCAGAATGTCCCCCTGGATCATCAGGTAGATGGAGCTGGGAATTCTTTAAATCCTCTATAGACCGATGTAATGAAGCTTTCTACTGACCTCCAGCAGTAGTAGGGTGTAGGCACCGTGTCTATTGGGGTCAGTAGCGGCTACAAATTGTTTCTGCTTTGATAAAAAGTTGCGTTTCTAAAACTTTGGACTCTCACTTGGCCAATAATATTGGGTGAGGATGAATGTATCATTCTGCTGTGTTGATGGAAATAACAGCACAATGCTATGGGTAAAAACGTTGATTCTGTCCGATATTCACTTTAGGAGATCCTTCTTTTAGGTCAAATTGGCTCATAATTCTAGTGTTTTTTACTGTCGGCTAATACGAGATAAACCTGTATAAAGGTTTTCATTTTTTTTTCCTTTTAGGAAGGTCATGATGAAACAATAAGTTTACACGAAAAACCCTCATCTGTGCCGGTAAATGGTAAGAGCCTTTCATAAACTCTGTGTTTTGTTCCTCCTGTATAATTTACAGACTGAGTTTATCTAAAACATCCTCCCTAATATCCATGGAGGAGATGTAGACTGTATGGAGATAAGTATTGGACACATCTTAATTATTTAATTTAATTTTTTTCATTTAGTCTCATTGCCCCATCGCCTCCCGTCTATAAGTTCCAATCCCATCACGACCCCTTCCCCGGTGAATAACATTCTACCTCATTAACCCCCTACGTATTACATCTGGCCCCCCGCCCTATTTTGAGTACCTACAGTAGCATGTGAAAGTATTCACCCCACCCCCCCTTGGCATTTTTCCTGTTTTGCTACCTCACAACCTGGAATTTCACTTTTTTTTTTTGAGGGTTTGCATCAGTTCATATAAAAACACATTTTTACAGCTGTGAACATTTGTTTTTCTAGTTATTGCAAAGCAAACATCAAATAGGGCAAAATAACTGAAAACTTCAGTGTGCATAACTATTCACCCCCCTTAAGTCACTACTTTGTAGAGCCTCCTTTTGCAGCAATTACAGCTACAAGTCACTTTGGATAAGTCTCTATGAACTTTTCACATCTTGCCACTGGAATTTTTGCCCATTCCTAAAGGCAAAACTGCTCCAGCTCCTTCAAGTTAGATGGTTTCCTCTCGTGAACAGCGATCTTCAAGTCTGACCACAGATTATCAATTGGATTAATGTCTGTGCTTTGACTAGGCCACTCCAAAACATTTACATGTTGTCACTTAAACCACTTGAGTGTTGCTTTGGGACATTGTCTTGTTGGAAGGTGGACCTCCATCCCAGTCTCAAATCACTGACAGACTGAAACAGGATTTGCTCAAGAATATCCCTGTATTTCACACCATCCATCTTCTCCTTGACTCGGACCATTTTCCCTGTCCCTGCTGCCGAAAAACATCCCCACCTCATGATGCTGTCTCCACCATGTTTCACTCTGGGGATGGTGTTTTTGGGGTGATGAGCTGTGTTAGTTTGGCGCCAGACATAGCGTTTACCTTGGTGGACAAAATGTTAAATTTTGGTCTCATCTGACCACAGCACCTTCCTCCATACATTTGGGGAGTCTCCCACATGTCTTTTGGCAAACTCAAAACGAGCTTTACAATTTTTGTGTGTAGGTGAAGGCTTTTTTTCTACCCACTCTTCCATAAAGGCCACCTCTATGGAGTGTACGGCTTGTTGTGGTCGCATGGACAGATACTCCAGTCTCTGCTTGGGAACTCCGCAGCTCCTTCAGAGATACCTTTGGTCTCTGTGCTGCCTCTCTGATTAATGCCCTCCTTGCCCAGGCTGACAGTTTTGGTGGGTTCCCTCTATTGATAGGTTTGTTGTGGTACTATGTTCTTTCCATTTGATGATAATGGATTTGATGGTGCTCCGGGGGGTCATCAGAGATTGGGATATTTTTTATAACCCAACCCGGACTTGTACTTCTCAAAAACTTTGTCCCTGACTTGTTTAATGGTGTTGCAGCCTCTGCGGCCTTTCAGAAAAGGGAAAGTGTATATACTGACAGACATGTGATACTTAGATTGCACCCAGGTGGACGTCCTGTCACTAAGTATGGAACTTATGAAGGGAATTGCACCAGAAATTTTTAGGGGCTTCATAGCAAAAGGAGTGAATATACAGTGAAGGAAATTATTATTTGATCCCTCGCTGTTTTTGGAAGTTTGCCCACTGACAAAGACATGAACAGTCTAATTTTAAGGGTCGGTCAATTTTAACATTGAGAGATAGAATATTCCCCCAAAAAATCAAGAAAATAACATTGTATAAATTAGATACTTTTTGTTGCATTTTGCAGTGAGAAATAAGTATTTGATCCCCTACAAACCATTGAGTTCGGGCTCCTACAGACCAGTTAGATCCTTCTAATCAACTCGTTACCTGCATTAAAGACAGCTGTCTTACATAGTCACCTGTATAAAAGACTCCTGTCCACAGAGTCAATTAATCAGTCAGACTCTAACCTCTACAACATGGGCAAGACCAAAGAGCTTTCTAAGGATGTCAGGGACAAGATCATAGACCTGCACAAAGCTGGAATGGGCTACAAAACCATAAGTAAGACGCTGGGTGAGAAGGAGACAACTGTTGGTGCAATAGTAAGAAAATGGAAGAAATACAAAATGACTGTCAATCGACATCGATCTGGGGCACCATGCAAAATCTCACCTTGTGGGGTATCCTTGATCATGAGGAAGGTGAGAGATCAGCCTAAAACTACACAGGGGGAACTTGTTAATGATCTCAAGGCAGCTGGGACCACAGTCACCAAGAAAACCATTGGTAACACATTACGCCTTAAAGGTTTAAAATCCTGCAAGGTCCCTCTTCTCAAGAAGGCACATGTGCAGGCCCGTCTGAAGTTTGCCAATGAACACCGGGATGAGTCTGTGAGTTATTGGGAGAAGGTGCTGTGGTCAGATGAGACAAAAATTGAGCTCTTTGGCATTAACTCAACTCGCCGTGTTTGGAGGAAGAAGAAGGAGGAGTACAACCCTAAGAACATCGTCCCAACCGTGAAGCATGGTGGGGGAAACATTATACTTTGGGGGTGCTTTTCTGCAAAGGGGACATGACGACTGCACCGTACTGAAGGGAAGATGGATGGGGTCATGTATCGCGAGATTTTGGCCAACAACCTCCTTCCCTCAGTCAGAGCATTGAAGATGGGTCGTGGCTGGGTCTTCCAGCAAGACAATAAACCAAAACATACAGCCAAGGCAACAAAGGAGTGGCTCAAAAAGAAGTACAGTAAGGTCATGGAGTGGCCTAGCCAGTCTCCAGACCTTAATCCCATAGAAAACTTATGGAGGGAGTTGAAGCTCCTAGTTGCCAAGCGACAGCCTCAAAATCTGAATGATTTACAGATGATCTGCAAAGAGGAGTGGACCAAAACTCCTCCTGACATGTGCGCAACCCTCATCATCAACTACAAACAACGTCTGACTGCTGAGCTGCCAACAAGGGTTTTGCCACCAGGTATTAAGTGTTGTTTGCCAGAGGGATCAAATACTTATTTCTCACTGCAAAATGCAAATAATTTTATCTAATTTATACAATGTGATTTTCTTGATTTTTTTTTTTGGGATATTCTATCTCAATGTTAAAATTAACCGACCCTTAAAATTATAGACTGTCCATGTCTTGGTCAGTGGGCAAAGTTACAAAAACAGCAAGGAATCAAATAATTATTTCCTTCACTGTAAATGCACATTCCAGTTTTTATGTACGTGATCCCATAAATTTAATTTCTGCCTATATTTTTCTCACTTCCCTTCACCAACTTAGACTATTTAGCGCTGACGGATCACACACAAGTCGGATTACGAAAATATTTAAACACAAGTTGTAATGTAACAAAATAGGTAAAAAGCCGAGGGGGGATGAATACTTTCGCAAGCCGCTGTATATGCTGATTACCACCTATTGGGGGTATTCAGCAGTGTAGACTTTGTAGCCATACACATAGGGATATGAAGACTGAGGGAGGACTTGTGCGTGAACCTGTCGCCTACACACTCTTCCAAAGATAACAGGCGTATGAGCGCTAATGTGGCACTCAATTATGTTTCTGATGAGAGCAACGGGCGAGGCAGCATGGTCGAGGTTCGCATCCGCGCCCTGCCACGCTGCAGGAAAATGGGGATCCTGGCTGGGTGTGTGCTGTTACCTTGGCGGTACTCCTGCAGACCACATGCCAGAACGCTATGAGGTAAATGTGAATGAGGGAGACCAGAGTCCAAAAATAATCTCATGGTTACACCTGGTGGTACATTACTTCCATTACAAGTTACATCAATCCATCAAACCGTTATGGGAATTTCTATATTCCCCTGTGAGAACCACACGGGTCGAGCTGCGTCAGTATGACCCATCACAACTAGTCTGAACTTCCAATTCATTTGTGAGGACCTCACTGGTCGAGCTGCGAGCTGCTTCAGTATGACCCATGATTTGTGAGGACCTCACTGGTCGAGCTGCGAGCTGCGTCAGTATGACCCCTGATTTGTGAGGACCTCACTGGTCGAGCGGCGAGCTGCATCAGTATGACCCATGATTTGTGAGGACCTCACTGGTCGAGCTGCGAGCTTCGTCAGTATGACCCATGATTTGTGAGGACCTCACTGGTCGAGCTGCGTCAGTATGACCCATGATTTGTGAGGACCTCACTGGTCGAGCTGCGTCAGTATGACCCATGATTTATGAGGACCTCACTGGTCGAGCTGCGTCAGTATGACCCATGATTTGTGAGGACCTCACTGGTCGAGCTGCGTCAGTATGACCCATGATTTGTGAGGACCTCACTGGTCGAGCTGCGAGCTTCGTCAGTATGACCCATGATTTGTGAGGACCTCACTGGTCGAGCTGCAAGCTTCGTCAGTATGACCCATGATTTGTGAGGACCTCACTGGTCGAGCTGCGAGCTGCGTCAGTATGACCCATGATTTGTGAGGACCTCACTGGTCGAGCTGCGTCAGTATGACCCATGATTTGTGAGGACCTCACTGGTCGAGCTGCATCAATATGACCCATAATTTGTGAGGACCTCACTGGTCGAGCTGCGAGCAACGTCAGTATGACCCATGATTTGTGAGGACCTCACTGGTCGAGCGGCGAGCTGCTTCAGTATGACCCATGATTTGTGAGGACCTCACTGGTCGAGCTGCGAGCTGCGTCAGTATGACCCATGATTTGTGAGGACCTCACTGGTCGAGCTGCGTCAGTATGACCCATGATTTGTGAGGACCTCACTGGTCGAGCTACGAGCTGCGTCAGTATGACCCATGATTTGTGAGGACCTCACTGGTCGAGCTGCGTCAGGATGACCCATGATTTGTGAGGACCTCACTGGTCGAGCTGCATCAATATGACCCATGATTTGTGAGGACCTCACTGGTCGAGCTGCATCAATATGACCCATGATTTGTGAGGACCTCACTGGCTATAGTGTGTCGCTACGACTCCTCACTACTGATCTCTAAGCCCGCTTGATGAGGGCCACATGCTCCTTTGTGTGCTACTGCATCTTCAGTTCTCTGTAGGCGAACCTGTCCCAGCCGGACCATCTTCCACTGTATGATCCTCAGGTCTGGATACACTTTAGCTTCTTATCTAGTATAGACAGCAGCGGACTGGACGACCTTGGGCCCACCAGAGAAAAATCATTCTTGGGGCCCACCATGCAGTTATGTAAAAATACCACACAGAATAGATCCTATATACTACACCACACAGGAGAGCTGACACATCCTCTATATACTACACCACACAGGAGAGCTGACACATCCTCTATATACTACACCACACAGGAGAGCTGACACATCCTCTATATACTACACCACACAGGAGAGCTGACACATCCTCTATATACTACACCACACAGGAGAGCTGACACATCCTCTATATACTACACCACACA
The DNA here is from genome assembly GCF_046119375.1 of Phyllobates terribilis. NCBI lineage: Eukaryota > Metazoa > Chordata > Amphibia > Anura > Dendrobatidae > Phyllobates > Phyllobates terribilis. The sequence goes on from NW_027362762.1 coordinate 19,821,837, forward strand.
GGAGAGCCGACACATCCTCTATATACTACACCACACAGGAGAGCCGACACATCCTCTATATACTACACCACACAGGAGAGCTGACAGATCCTCTATATACTACACCACACAGGAGAGCCGACAGATCCTCTATATACTACACCACACAGGAGAGCCGACACATCCTCTATATACTACACCACACAGGACAACTGACACATCCTCTATATACTACACCACACAGGAGAACTGACACATCCTCTATATACTACACCACACAGGAGAGCTGACACATCCTCTATATACTACACCACACAGGAGAGCTGTCACATCCTCTATATACTACACCACACAGGAGAGCGGACACATCCTCTATATACTACACCACACAGGAGAGCTGACACATCCTCTATATACTACACCACACAGGAGAGCCGACACATCCTCTATATACTACACCACACAGGAGAGCTGACACATCCTCTATATACTACACCACACAGGAGAGCCGACACATCCTCTATATACTACACCACACAGGACAACTGACACATCCTCTATATACTACACCACACAGGAGAGCTGACACATCCTCTATATACTACACCACACAGGAGAGCTGACAGATCCTCTATATACTACACCACACAGGAGAACTGACACATCCTCTATATACTACGCCACACAGGAGAGCTGACACATCCTCTATATACTACACCACACAGGAGAACTGACACATCCTCTATATACTACACCACACAGGACAACTGACACATCCTCTATATACTACACCACACAGGAGAGCCGACACATCCTCTATATACTACACCACACAGGAGAGCTGACACATCCTCTATATACTACACCACACAGGAGAGCTGACACATCCTCTATATACTACACCACACAGGAGAGCTGACACATCCTCTATATACTACACCACACAGGAGAGCTGACACATCCTCTATATACTACACCACACAGGAGAGCTGACAGATCCTCTATATACTACACCACACAGGAGAGCTGACACATCCTCTATATACTACGCCACACAGGAGAGCTGACACATCCTCTATATACTACACCACACAGGAGAGCTGACAGATCCTCTATATACTACACCACACAGGAGAGCTGACACATCCTCTATATACTACACCACACAGGAGAGCTGACACATCCTCTATATACTACACCACACAGGAGAGCTGACACATCCTCTATATACTACACCACACAGGAGAGCTGACAGATCCTCTATATACTACACCACACAGGAGAGCTGACACATCCTCTATATACTACACCACACAGGAGAGCCGACACATCCTCTATATACTACACCACACAGGAGAGCTGACACATCCTCTATATACTACACCACACAGGAGAGCCGACACATCCTCTATATACTACACCACACAGGAGAGCTGACACATCCTCTATATACTACACCACACAGGAGAGCTGACAGATCCTCTATATACTACACCACACAGGAGAGCCGACACATCCTCTATATACTACACCACACAGGAGAGCCGACACATCCTCTATATACTACACCACACAGGAGAGCTGACAGATCCTCTATATACTACACCACACAGGAGAGCTGACACATCCTCTATATACTACACCACACAGGAGAGCTGACAGATCCTCTATATACTACACCACACAGGAGAGCCGACACATCCTCTATATACTACACCACACAGGAGAGCTGACACATCCTCTATATACTACACCACACAGGAGAGCCGACACATCCTCTATATACTACACCACACAGGAGAGCTGACACATCCTCTATATACTACACCACACAGGAGAGCTGACACATCCTCTATATACTACACCACACAGGAGAGCCGACACATCCTCTATATACTACACCACACAGGAGAGCGGACACATCCTCTATATACTACACCACACAGGAGAGCCGACACATCCTCTATATACTACACCACACAGGAGAGCTGACAGATCCTCTATATACTACACCACACAGGAGAGCCGACACATCCTCTATATACTACACCACACAGGAGAGCCGACACATCCTCTATATACTACACCACACAGGAGAGCTGACAGATCCTCTATATACTACACCACACAGGAGAGCCGACACATCCTCTATATACTACACCACACAGGAGAGCTGACAGATCCTCTATATACTACACCACACAAGAGAGCTGACACATCCTCTATATACTACACCACACAGGAGAGCCGACACATCCTCTATATACTACACCACACAGGAGAGCTGACACATCCTCTATATACTACACCACACAGGAGAGCTGACACATCCTCTATATACTACACCACACAGGAGAGCTGACACATCCTCTATATACTACACCATACAGGAGAGCTGACACATCCTCTATATACTACACCACACAGGAGAGCTGACACATCCTCTATATACTACACCACACAGGAGAGCTGACAGATCCTCTATATACTACACCACACAGGAGAGCCGACACATCCTCTATATACTACACCACACAGGAGAGCTGACACATCCTCTATATACTACACCACACAGGAGAGCTGACACATCCTCTATATACTACACCATACAGGAGAGCCGACACATCCTCTATATACTACACCACACAGGAGAGCTGACACATCCTCTATATACTACACCACACAGGAGAGCTGACACATCCTCTATATACTACACTACACAGGAGAGCCGACACATCCTCTATATACTACACCACACAGGAGAGCTGACACATCCTCTATATACTACACCACACAGGAGAGCTGACACATCCTCTATATACTACACCACACAGGAGAGCTGACACATCCTCTATATACTACACCACACAGGAGAGCTGACACATCCTCTATATACTACACCACACAGGAGAGCCGACACATCCTCTATATACTACACCACACAGGAGAACCGACACATCCTCTATATACTACACCACACAGGAGAGCTGACACATCCTCTATATACTACACCACACAGGAGAGCTGACACATCCTCTATATACTACACCATACAGGAGAGCTGACACATCCTCTATATACTACACCACACAGGAGAACCGACACATCCTCTATATACTACACCACACAGGAGAGCTGACACATCCTCTATATACTACACCACACAGGAGAGCGGACACATCCTCTATATACTACACCACACAGGAGAGCTGACACATCCTCTATATACTACACCACACAGGAGAGCTGACACATCCTCTATATACTACACCACACAGGAGAGCCGACACATCCTCTATATACTACACCACACAGGAGAACCGACACATCCTCTATATACTACACCACACAGGAGAGCTGACACATCCTCTATATACTACACCACACAGGAGAGCGGACACATCCTCTATATACTACACCACACAGGAGAGCTGACACATCCTCTATATACTACACCACACAGGAGAGCTGACACATCCTCTATATACTACACCACACAGGAGAGCCGACACATCCTCTAAATACTACACCACACAGGAGAACCGACACATCCTCTATATACTACACCACACAGGACACATCCTCTATATACTACACCACACAGGAGAGCTGACACATCCTCTATATACTACACCACACAGGAGAACCGACACATCCTCTATATACTACACCACACAGGAGAGCTGACACATCCTCTATATACTACACCACACAGGAGAGCTGACACATCCTCTATATACTACACCACACAGGAGAGCTGACACATCCTCTATATACTACACCACACAGGAGAGCCGACACATCCTCTATATACTACACCACACAGGAGAACCGACACATCCTCTATATACTACACCACACAGGAGAGCTGACACATCCTCTATATACTACACCACACAGGAGAGCGGACACATCCTCTATATACTACACCACACAGGAGAGCTGACACATCCTCTATATACTACACCACACAGGAGAGCTGACACATCCTCTATATACTACACCACACAGGAGAGCTGACACATCCTCTATATACTACACCACACAGGAGAGCGGACACATCCTCTATATACTACACCACACAGGAGAGCCGACACATCCTCTATATACTACACCACACAGGAGAACCGACACATCCTCTATATACTACACCATACAGGAGAGCCGACACATCCTCTAAATACTACACCACACAGGAGAACCGACACATCCTCTATATACTACACCACACAGGACACATCCTCTATATACTACACCACACAGGAGAGCTGACACATCCTCTATATACTACACCACACAGGAGAGCCGACACATCCTCTATATACTACACCACACAGGAGAGCCGACACATCCTCTATATACTACACCACACAGGAGAGCTGACACATCCTCTATATACTACACCACACAGGAGAGCTGACAGATCCTCTATATACTACACCACACAGGAGAGCGGACACATCCTATATATACTACACCACACAGGAGAGCTGACACATCCTCTATATACTACACCACACAGGAGAGCTGACACATCCTCTATATACTACACCACACAGGAGAGCTGACAGATCCTCTATATACTACACCACACAGGAGAGCCGACAGATCCTCTATATACTACACCACACAGGAGAGCCGACAGATCCTCTATATACTACACCACACAGGAGAGCCGACAGATCCTCTATATACTACACCACACAGGAGAGCCGACAGATCCTCTATATACTACACCACACAGGAGAGCTGACAGATCCTCTATATACTACACCACACAGGAGAGCTGACACATCCTCTATATACTACACCACACAGGAGAGCCGACAGATCCTCTATATACTACACCACACAGGAGAGCCGACAGATCCTCTATATACTACACCACACAGGAGAGCGGACACATCCTATATATACTACACCACACAGGAGAGCTGACACATCCTCTATATACTACACCACACAGGAGAGCTGACACATCCTCTATATACTACACCACACAGGAGAGCTGACACATCCTCTATATACTACACCACACAGGAGAGCTGACACATCCTCTATATACTACACCACACAGGAGAGCTGACACATCCTCTATATACTACACCACACAGGAGAGCTGACACATCCTCTATATACTACACCACACAGGAGAGCCGACACATCCTCTATATACTACACCACAAAGGAGAGCTGACAGATCCTCTATATACTACACAACACAGGAGAGCTGACACATCCTCTATATACTACACCACACAGGAGAGCTGACAGATCCTCTATATACTACACCACACAGGAGAGCTGACAGATCCTCTATATACTACACAACACAGGAGAGCTGACACATCCTCTATATACTACACAACACAGGAGAGCTGACACATCCTCTATATACTACACCACACAGGAGAGCTGACAGATCCTCTATATACTACACCACACAGGAGAGCTGACAGATCCTCTATATACTACACCACACAGGAGAGCTGACAGATCCTCTATATACTACACCACACAGGACAGATCCTCTATATACTACACTACACAGGAGAGCCGACACATCCTCTATATACTACACCACACAGGAGAGCTGACACATCCTCTATATACTACACCACATAGGAGAACTGACAGATCCTCTATATACTACACCACACAGGAGAGCCGACACATCCTCTATATACTACACCACACAGGAGAGCTGACAGATCCTCTATATACTACACCACACAGGAGAGCTGACACATCCTCTATATACTACATCACACAGGAGAGCCGACACATCCTCTATATACTACACCACACAGGAGAGCTGACACATCCTCTATATACTACACCACACAGGAGAGCCGACACATCCTCTATATACTACACCACACAGGAGAGCTGACAGATCCTCTATATACTACACCACACAGGAGAGCCGACACATCCTCTATATACTACACCACACAGGAGAGCTGACAGATCCTCTATATACTACACCACATAGGAGAACTGACAGATCCTCTATATACTACACCACACAGGAGAGCCGACACATCCTCTATATACTACACCACACAGGAGAGCTGACAGATCCTCTATATACTACACCACACAGGAGAGCTGACAGATCCTCTATATACTACACCACACAGGAGAGCCGACACATCCTCTATATACTACACCACACAGGAGAGCTGACACATCCTCTATATACTACACCACACAGGAGAGCTGACAGATCCTCTATATACTACACCACATAGGAGAACTGACAGATCCTCTATATACTACACCACACAGGAGAGCCGACACATCCTCTATATACTACACCACACAGGAGAGCTGACACATCCTCTATATACTACACCACACAGGAGAGCTGACAGATCCTCTATATACTACACCACACAGGAGAGCCGACACATCCTCTATATACTACACCATACAGGAGAGCTGACACATCCTCTATATACTACACCACACAGGAGAGCTGACACATCCTCTATATACTACACCACACAGGAGAGCCGACACATCCTCTATATACTACACCACACAGGAGAGCCGACACATCCTCTATATACTACACCACACAGGAGAGCCGACAGATCCTCTATATACTACACCACACAGGAGAGCGGACACATCCTCTATATACTACACCACACAGGAGAGCCGACACATCCTCTATATACTACACCACACAGGAGAGCCGACACATCCTCTATATACTACACCACACAGGAGAGCTGACACATCCTCTATATACTACACCACACAGGAGAACTGACACATCCTCTATACACTACACCACACAGGAGAACTGACACATCCTCTATATACTACATCACACAGGAGAGCCGACACATCCTCTATATACTACACCACACAGGAGAGCTGACACATCCTCTATATACTACACCACACAGGAGAGCCGACACATCCTCTATATACTACACCACACAGGAGAGCTGACACATCCTCTATATACTACACCACACAGGAGAGCCGACACATCCTCTATATACTACACCACACAGGAGAGCCGACACATCCTCTATATACTACACCACACAGGAGAGCTGACACATCCTCTATATACTACACCACACAAGAGAACTGACACATCCTCTATATACTACACCACACAGGAGAGCTGACACATCCTCTATATACTACACCACACAGGAGAGCCGACACATCCTCTATATACTACACCACACAGGAGAACTGACACATCTTCTATATACTACACCACACAGTAGAGCCGACACATCCTCTATATACTACACCACACAGGAGAACTGACACATCCTCTATATACTACACCACACAGGAGAGCTGACACATCCTCTATATACTACACCACACAGGAGAGCTGACACATCCTCTATATACTACACAACACAGGAGAGCTGACACATCCTCTATATACTACACCACACAGGAGAGCTGACACATCCTCTATATACTACACCACACAGGAGAGCTGACACATCCTCTATATACTACACCACACAGGAGAGCTGACACATCCTCTATATACTACACCACACAGGAGAGCTGACACGTCCTCTATATACTACACCACACAGGAGAGCTGACACATCCTCTATATACTACACCACACAGGAGAGCCGACACATCCTCTATATACTACACCACACAGGAGAGCTGACAGATCCTCTATATACTACACCACACAGGAGAGCCGACACATCCTCTATATACTACACCACACAGGAGAGCCGACAGATCCTCTATATACTACACCACACAGGAGAGCCGACACATCCTCTATATACTACACCACACAGGAGAGCCGACAGATCCTCTATATACTACACCACACAGGAGAGCTGACAGATCCTCTATATACTACACCACACAGGAGAGCTGACACATCCTCTATATACTACACCACACAGGACAGCTGACAGATCCTCTATATACTACACCACACAGGAGAACTGACACATCCTCTATATACTACACCACACAGGAGAGGTGACACATCCTCTATATACTACACCACACAGGAGAGCCGACACATCCTCTATATACTACACCACACAGGAGAGCTGACAGATCCTCTATATACTACACCACACAGAAGAATTGACACATCCTCTATATACTACACCACACAGGACAGCTGACAGATCCTCTATATACTGCACCACACAGGAGAACTGACACATCCTCTTTATACTACACCACACAGGAGAGCTGACACATCCTCTATATACTACACCACACAGGAGAGCTGAGAGATCCTCTATATACTACACCACACAGGAGAACTGACAGATCCTCTATATACTACACCACACAGGATAGCTGACACATCCTCTATATACTACACCACACAGGAGAGCTGACACATCCTCTATATACTACACCACACAGGAGAGCCGACAGATCCTCTATATACTACACCACACAGGAGAGCCGACAGATCCTCTATATACTACACCACACAGGAGAGCTGACACATCCTCTATATACTACACCACACAGGAGAGCTGACACATTCTCTATATACTACACCACACAGGAGAGCTGACACATCCTCTATATACTACATCACACAGGAGAGCTGACACATCCTCTATATACTACACCACACAGGAGAGCTGACACATCCTCTATATACTACACCACACAGGAGAGCTGACACATCCTCTATATACTACACCACACAGGAGAACTGACACATCCTCTATATACTACACCACACAGGAGAGCTGACACATCCTCTATATACTACACCACACAGGAGAGCTGACACATCCTCTATATACTACACCACACAGGAGAGCTGACACATCCTCTATATACTACACCACACAGGAGAGCTGACACATCCTCTATATACTACATCACACAGGAGAACTGACACATCCTCTATATACTACACCACACAGGAGAGCTGACACATCCTCTATATACTACACCACACAGGAGAGCCGACACATCCTCTATATACTACACCACACAGGAGAACTGACACATCCTCTATATACTACACCACACAGGAGAGCTGACACATCCTCTATATACTACACCACACAGGAGAGCCGACACATCCTCTATATACTACACCACACGGGAGAGCCGACACATCCTCTATATACTACACCACACGGGAGAGCTGACACATCCTCTATATACTACACCACACGGGAGAGCTGACAGATCCTCTATATACTACACCACACAGGAGAGCTGACACATCCTCTATATACTACACCACACAGGAGAGCTGACACATCCTCTATATACTACACCACACAGGAGAGCCGACACATCCTCTATATACTACACCACACAGGAGAGCCGACAGATCCTCTATATACTACACCACACAGGAGAGCTGACACATCCTCTATATACTACACCACACAGGAGAGCTGACACATCCTCTATATACTGCACCACACAGGAGAGCCGACACATCCTCTATATACTACACCACACAGGAGAGCCGACACATCCTCTATATACTACACCACACAGGAGAGCTGACAGATCCTCTATATACTACACCACACAGGAGAGCTGACAGATCCTCTATATACTGCACCACACAGGAGAGCCGACACATCCTCTATATACTACACCACACAGGAGAGCCGACACATCCTCTATATACTACACCACACAGGAGAGCCGACAGATCCTCTATATACTACACAACACAGGAGAGCCGACACATCCTCTATATACTACACCACACAAGAGAGCTGACACATCCTCTATATACTACACCACACAGGAGAGCCGACAGATCCTCTATATACTACACCACACAGGAGAGCCGACACATCCTCTATATACTACACCACACAGGAGAGCTGACACATCCTCTATATACTGCACCACACAGGAGAGCCGACACATCCTCTATATACTACACCACACAGGAGAGCCGACACATCCTCTATATACTACACCACACAGGAGAGCTGACAGATCCTCTATATACTACACCACACAGGAGAGCTGACAGATCCTCTATATACTGCACCACACAGGAGAGCCGACACATCCTCTATATACTACACCACACAGGAGAGCCGACACATCCTCTATATACTACACCACACAGGAGAGCCGACAGATCCTCTATATACTACACAACACAGGAGAGCCGACACATCCTCTATATACTACACCACACAGGAGAGCTGACACATCCTCTATATACTACACCACACAGGAGAGCCGACACATCCTCTATATACTACACCACACAGGAGAGCCGACACATCCTCTATATACTACACCACACAGGAGAGCCGACAGATCCTCTATATACTACACCACACAGGAGAGCCGACACATCCTCTATATACTACACCACACAGGAGAGCTGACACATCCTCTATATACTACACCACACAGGAGAGCCGACACATCCTCTATATACTACACCACACAGGAGAGCCGACACATCCTCTATATACTGCACCACACAGGAGAGCCGACACATCCTCTATATACTACACCACACAGGAGAGCCGACACATCCTCTATATACTACACCACACAGGAGAGCTGACACATCCTCTATATACTACACCACACAGGAGAGCTGACACATCCTCTATATACTACACCACACAGGACACATCCTCTATATACTACACCACACAGGAGAGCCGACACATCCTCTATATACTACACCACACAGGAGAGCTGACACATCCTCTATATACTACACCACACAGGACACATCCTCTGTATACTACACCACACAGGAGATCTGACACATCCTCTATATACTACACCACACAGGAGAGCTGACACATCCTCTATATACTACACCACACAGGAGAGCTGACACATCCTCTATATACTACACCACACAGGAGAGCTGACACATCCTCTATATACTACACCACACAGGAGAGCTGACACATCCTCTATATACTACACCACACAGGAGAGCCGACACATCCTCTATATACTACACCACACAGGAGAACTGACAGATCCTCTATATACTACACCACACAGGAGAACTGACAGATCCTCTATATACTACACCACACAGGAGAGCTGACACATCCTCTATATACTACATCACACAGGAGAGCTGACACATCCTCTATATACTACACCACACAGGAGAGCCGACACATCCTCTATATACTACACCACACAGGAGACATCCTCTATATACTACACCACACAGGAGATCTGACACATTCTCTATATACTACACCACACAGGAGAGCTGACACATCCTCTATATACTACACCACACAGGAGAGTTGACACATCCTCTATATACTACATCACACAGGAGAGCCGACACATCCTCTATATACTACACCACACAGGAGAGCCGACACATCCTCTATATACTACACCACACAGGAGAGCCGACACATCCTCTATATACTACACCACACAGGAGAGCTGACAGATCCTCTATATACTACACCACACAGGAGAGCCGACACATCCTCTATATACTACACCACACAGGAGAGACGACACATCCTCTATATACTACACCACACAGGAGAGCCGACACATCCTCTATATACTACACCACACAGGAGAGCTGACACATCCTCTATATACTACACCACACAGGAGAGCCGACAGATCCTCTATATACTACACCACTCAGGAGAGCTGACACATCCTCTATATACTACACCACACAGGAGAGCCGACACATCCTCTATATACTACACCACACAGGAGAGCCGACAGATCCTCTATATACTACACCACACAGGAGAGCTGACACATCCTCTATATACTACACCACACAGGAGAGCTGACACATCCTCTATATACTACACCACACAGGAGAGCTGACACATCCTCTATATACTACACCACACAGGAGAGCTGACACATCCTCTATATACTACACCACACAGGAGAGCTGACACATCCTCTATATACTACACCACACAGGAGAGCTGACACATCCTCTATATACTACACCACACAGGAGAGCTGACACATCCTCTATATACTACACCACACAGGAGAGCCGACACATCCTCTATATACTACACCACACAGGAGAACCGACACATCCTCTATATACTACACCACACAGGAGAGCTGACACATCCTCTATATAGTACACCATACAGGAGAGCCGACACATCCTCTATATACTACACCACACAGGAGAGCTGACAGATCCTCTATATACTACACCACACAGGAGAGCTGACACATCCTCTATATACTACACCACACAGGAGAGCTGACACATCCTCTATATACTACACCACACAGGAGAGCCGACACATCCTCTATATACTACACCACACAGGAGAGCCGACACATCCTCTATATACTACACCACACAGGAGAACCGACACATCCTCTATATACTACACCATACAGGAGAGCCGACACATCCTCTATATACTACACCATACAGGAGAGCCGACACATCCTCTATATACTACACCACACAGGAGAGCTGACAGATCCTCTATATACTACACCACACAGGAGAGCTGACACATCCTCTATATACTACACCACACAGGAGAGCCGACACATCCTCTATATACTACACCACACAGGAGAGCTGACAGATCCTCTATATACTACACCACACAGGAGAGCTGACACATCCTCTATATACTACACCACACAGGAGGGCTGACACATCCTCTATATACTACACCACACAGGAGAGCTGACACATCCTCTATATACTACACCACACAGGAGAGCCGACACATCCTCTATATACTACACCACACAGGAGAGCCGACACATCCTCTATATACTACACCATACAGGAGAGCCGACACATCCTCTATATACTACACCATACAGGAGAGCCGACACATCCTCTATATACTACACCACACAGGAGAGCCGACACATCCTCTATATACTACACCACACAGGAGAGCTGACACATCCTCTATATACTACACCATACAGGAGAACCGACACATCCTCTATATACTACACCATACAGGAGAGCCGACACATCCTCTATATACTACACCATACAGGAGAGCCGACACATCCTCTATATACTACACCACACAGGAGAGCCGACACATCCTCTATATACTACACCACACAGGAGAGCTGACACATCCTCTATATACTACACCACACAGGAGAGCCGACACATCCTCTATATACTACACCACACAGGAGAGCCGACAGATCCTCTATATACTACACCACACAGGAGAGCCGACACATCCTCTATATACTACACCACACAGGAGAGCCGACACATCCTCTATATACTGCACCACACAGGAGAGCCGACACATCCTCTATATACTACGCCACACAGGAGAGCCGACACATCCTCTATATACTACACCACACAGGAGAGCTGACACATCCTCTATATACTACACCACACAGGAGAGCTGACACATCCTCTATATACTACACCACACAGGAGAGCTGACACATCCTCTATATACTACACCACACAGGAGAGCTGACACATCCTCTATATACTACACCACACAGGAGAGCTGACACATCCTCTATATACTACACCACACAGGACACATCCTCTATATACTACACCACACAGGAGAGCCGACACATCCTCTATATACTACACCACACAGGAGAGCTGACACATCCTCTATATACTACACCACACAGGACACATCCTCTATATACTACACCACACAGGAGAGCTGACACATCCTCTATATACTACACCACACAGGAGAGCTGACACATCCTCTATATACTACACCACACAGGAGAGTTGACACATCCTCTATATACTACACCACACAGGAGAGCTGACACATTCTCTATATACTACACCACACAGGACAGCTGACACATCCTCTATATACTACACCACACAGGAGAGTTGACACATCCTCTATATACTACACCACACAGGAGAGCCGACACACCCTCTATATACTACACCACACAGGAGAGCCGACACATCCTCTATATACTACACCACACAGGAGAGCTGACAGATCCTCTATATACTACACCACACAGGAGAGCCGACACATCCTCTATATACTACACCACACAGGAGAGACGACACATCCTCTATATACTACACCACACAGGAGAGCTGACACATCCTCTATATACTACACCACACAGGAGAGCCGACACATCCTCTATATACTACACCACACAGGAGAGCCGACACATCCTCTATATACTACACCACACAGGAGAGCCGACACATCCTCTATATACTACACCACACAGGAGAGCTGACAGATCCTCTATATACTACACCACACAGGAGAACTGACACATCCTCTATATACTACACCACACAGGAGAGCTGACACATCCTCTATATAATACACCACACAGGAGAGCTGACACATCCTCTATATACTACACCACATAGGAGAGCTGACACATCCTCTATATACTACACCACACAGGAGAGCTGACACATCCTCTATATACTACACCACACAGGACAGCTGACACATCCTCTATATACTACACCACACAGGAGAGCTGACACATCCTCTATATACTACACCACACAGGAGAGCTGACACATCCTCTATATACTACACCACACAGGAGAGCCGACACATCCTCTATATACTACACCACACAGGAGAGCCGACACATCCTCTATATACTACACCACACAGGAGAGCTGACAGATCCTCTATATACTACACCACACAGGAGAACTGACACATCCTCTATATACTACACCACACAGGAGAGCTGACACATCCTCTATATACTACACCACACAGGAGAGCTGACACATCCTCTATATACTACACCACATAGGAGAGCTGACACATCCTCTATATACTACACCACACAGGAGAGCTGACACATCCTCTATATACTACACCACACAGGAGAGCTGACACATCCTCTATATACTACACCACACAGGAGAGCTGACACATCCTCTATATACTACACCACACAGGAGAGCTGACACATCCTCTATATACTACACCACACAGGAGAGCTGACACATCCTCTATATACTACACCACATAGGAGAGCTGACACATCCTCTATATACTACACCTCACAGGAGAGCCGACACATCCTCTATATACTACACCACACAGGAGGGCTGACACATACTCTATATACTACACCACACAGGAGAGCTGACACATCCTCTATATACTACACCACACAGGAGAGCCGACACATCCTCTATATACTACACCACACAGGAGAGCCGACACATCCTCTATATACTACACCACACAGGAGAGCTGACAGATCCTCTATATACTACACCACACAGGAGAGCTGACACATCCTCTATATACTACACCACACAGGAGAACTGACAGATCCTCTATATACTACACCACACAGGAGAACTGACAGATCCTCTATATACTACACCACACAGGAGAGCTGACACATCCTCTATATACTACACCACACAGGAGGGCTGACACATCCTCTATATACTACACCACACAGGAGAGCTGACACATCCTCTATATACTACACCACACAGGAGAGCTGACAGATCCTCTATATACTACACCACACAGGAGAGCTGACAGATCCCCTATATACTACACCACACAGGAGAGCTGACACATCCTCTATATACTACACCACACAGGACAGATCCTCTATATACTACACCACACAGGAGAGCTGAGAGATCCTCTATATACTACACCACACAGGAGAACTGACAGATCCTCTATATACTACACCACACATGAGAGCTGACAGATCCTCTATATACTACACCACACAGGAGAGCTGACAGACCCTCTATATACTACACCACACAGGACAGATCCTCTATATACTACACCACACAGGAGAGCTGACAGATCCTCTATATACTACACCACACAGGAGAGCTGACAGATCCTCTATATACTACACCACACAGGAGAGCCGACACATCCTCTATATACTACACCACACAGGAGAGCCGACACATCCTCTATATACTACACCACACAGGAGAGCTGACACATCCTCTATATACTACACCACACAGGAGAGCCGACACATCCTCTATATACTACACCACACAGGAGAGCTGACAGATCCTCTATATACTACACCACACAGGAGAGCTGACAGATCCTCTATATACTACACCACACAGGAGAGCTGACAGATCCTCTATATACTACACCACACAGGAGAGCCGACACATCCTCTATATACTACACCACACAGGAGAGCTGACACATCCTCTATATACTACACCACAAAGGAGAGCTGACAGATCCTCTATATACTACACCACACAGGAGAGCTGACACATCCTCTATATACTACACCACACAGGAGAGCTGACACATCCTCTATATACTACACCACACAGGAGAGCTGACACATCCTCTATATACTACACCACACAGGAGAGCGGACAGATCCTCTATATACTACACCACACAGGACAGATCCTCTATATACTACACCACACAGGAGAGCCTACAGATCCTCTATATACTACATCACACAGGAGAACTGACACATCCTCTATATGCTACACCACACAGGAGAGCTGACACATCCTCTATATACTACACCACACAGGAGAGCCGACACATCCTCTATATACTACACCACACAGGAGAGCTGACACATCCTCTATATACTACACCACACAGGAGAGCTGACACATCCTCTATATACTACACCACACAGGAGAGCTGACAGATCCTCTATATACTACACCACACAGGAGAACTGACACATCCTCTATATACTACACCACACAGGAGAACTGACACATCCTCTATATACTACACCACACAGGAGAACTGACACATCCTCTATATACTACACCACACAGGAGAGCTGACAGATCCTTTATATACTACACCACACAGGAGAACTGACACATCCTCTATATACTACACCACACAGGAGAACTGACACATCCTCTATATACTACACCACACAGGAGAACTGACACATCCTCTATAGACTACACCACACAGGAGAACTGACACATCCTCTATAGACTACACCACACAGGAGAACTGACACATCCTCTATATACTACACCACACAGGAGAGCTGACAGATCCTCTATATACTACACCACACAGGAGAACTGACACATCCTCTATATACTACACCACACAGGAGAACTGACACATCCTCTATATACTACACCACACAGGAGAGCTGACAGATCCTCTATATACTACACCACACAGGAGAGCTGACACATCCTCTATATACTACACCACACAGGAGAGCTGACACATCCTCTATATACTACACCACACAGGAGAGCTGACACATCCTCTATATACTACACCACACAGGAGAACTGACAGATCCTCTATATACTACACCACACAGGAGAGCGGACACATCCTCTATATACTACACCACACAGGAGAGCTGACAGATCCTCTATATACTACACCACACAGGAGAGCCGACACATCCTCTATATACTACACCACACAGGAGAGCTGACAGATCCTCTATATACTACACCACACAGGAGAGCTGACACATCCTCTATATACTACACCACACAGGAGAGCTGACACATCCTCTATATACTACACCACACAGGAGAGCTGACACATCCTCTATATACTACACCACACAGGAGAGCTGACACATCCTCTATATACTACACCACACAGGAGAGCTGACAGATCATCTATATACTACACCACACAGGAGAGCCGACACATCCTCTATATACTACACCACACAGGAGAGACGACACATCCTCTATATACTACACCACACAGGAGAGCTGACAGATCCTCTATATACTACACCACACAGGAGAGCTGACAGATCCTCTATATACTACACCACACAGGAGAGCTGACAGATCATCTATATACTACACCACACAGGAGAGCCGACACATCCTCTATATACTACACCACACAGGAGAGCCGACACATCCTCTATATACTACACCACACAGGAGAGCTGACAGATCCTCTATATACTACACCACACAGGAGAGCTGACACATCCTCTATATACTACACCACACAGGAGAACTGACACATCCTCTATATACTACACCACACAGGAGAGCCGACACATCCTCTATATACTACACCACACAGGAGAGCTGACATATCCTCTATATACTACACCACACAGGAGAGCTGACACATCCTCTATATACTACACCACACAGGATACATCCTCTATATACTACACCACACAGGAGAGCTGACAGATCATCTATATACTACACCACACAGGAGAGCCGACACATCCTCTATATACTACACCACACAGGAGAGCTGACACATCCTCTATATACTACACCACACAGGAGAGCCGACACATCCTCTATATACTACACCACACAGGAGAGCCGACACATCCTCTATATACTACACCACACAGGAGAGCTGACATATCCTCTATATACTACACCACACAGGAGAGCTGACACATCCTCTATATACTACACCACACAGGATACATCCTCTATATACTACACCACACAGGAGAGCTGACACATCCTCTATATACTACACCACACAGGATACATCCTCTATATACTACACCACACAGGAGAGCTGACACATCCTCTATATACTACACCACACAGGAGAGCCGACAGATCCTCTATATACTACACCACACAGGAGAGCCGACACATCCTCTATATACTACACCACACAGGAGAGCTGACACATCCTCTATATACTACACCACACAGGAGAGCTGACACATCCTCTATATACTACACCACACAGGAGAGCTGACACATCCTCTGTATACTACACCACACAGGAGAGCGGACAGATCCTCTATATACTACACCACACAGGAGAGCCGACACATCCTCTATATACTACACCACACAGGAGAGCCGACACATCCTCTATATACTACACCACACAGGAGAGCTGACACATCCTCTATATACTACACCACACAGGAGAGCTGACACATCCTCTATATACTACACCACACAGGACAGATCCTCTATATACTACACCACACAGGACAGCCGACACATCCTCTATATACTACACCACACAGGAGAGCCGACACATCCTCTATATACTACACCACACAGGAGAGCCGACACATCCTCTATATACTACACCACACAGGAGAGCTGACACATCCTCTATATACTACACCACACAGGAGAGCTGACACATCCTCTATATACTACACCACACAGGAGAGCTGACACATCCTCTATATACTACACCACACAGGAGAGCGGACAGATCCTCTATATACTACACCACACAGGACAGATCCTCTATATACTACACCACACAGGAGAGCCGACACATCCGCTATATACTACACCACACAGGAGAGCCGACACATCCTCTATATACTACACCACACAGGAGAGCTGACAGATCCTCTATATACTACACCACACAGGAGAGCTGACAGATCCTCTATATACTACACCACACAGGAGAACTGACACATCCTCTATATACTACACCACACAGGAGAGCGGACACATCCTCTATATACTACACCACACAGGAGAGCTGACACATCCTCTATATACTACACCACACAGGAGAGCTGACACATCCTCTATATACTACACCACACAGGAGAGCCGACACATCCTCTATATACTACACCACACAGGACACATCCTCTATATACTACACCACACAGGAGAGCCGACACATCCTCTATATACTACACCACACAGGAGAACTGACACATCCTCTATATACTACACCACACAGGAGAGCCGACACATCCTCTATATACTACACCACACAGGAGAGCTGACACATCCTCTATATACTACACCACACAGGAGAGCTGACACATCCTCTATATACTACACCACACAGGAGAGCTGACAGATCCTCTATATACTACACCACACAGGAGAGCCGACAGATCCTCTATATACTACACCACACAGGAGAGCGGACACATCCTCTATATACTACACCACACAGGAGAGCTGACACATCCTCTATATACTACACCACACAGGAGAGCCGACACATCCTCTATATACTACACCACACAGGACAGATCCTCTATATAATACACCACACAGGAGAGCCGACACATCCTCTATATACTACACCACACAGGAGAGCTGACAGATCCTCTATATACTACACCACACAGGAGAGCTGACAGATCCTCTATATACTACACCACACAGGAGAGCCGACACATTCTCTATATACTACACCACAAAGGAGAGTTGACAGATCCTCTATATACTACACCACACAGGAGAGCTGACACATCCTCTATATACTACACCACACAGGAGAGCTGACACATCCTCTATATACTACACCACACAGGAGAGCTGACAGATCCTCTATATACTACACCACACAGGAGAGCTGACACATCCTCTATATACTACACCACACAGGACAGATCCTCTATATAATACACCACACAGGAGAGCTGACACATCCTCTATATACTACACCACACAGGAGAGCTGACACATCCTCTATATACTACACCACACAAGAGAGCTGACAGATCCTCTATATACTACACCACACAGGAGAGCTGACACATCCTCTATATACTACACCACACAGGAGAGCCGACACATCCTCTATATACTACACCACACAGTAGAGCTGACAGATCCTCTATATACTACACCACACAGGAGAGCTGACAGATCCTCTATATACTACACCACACAGGAGAGCTGACAGATCCTCTATATATTACACCACACAGGAGAGCTGACACATCCTCTATATACTACACCACACAGGAGAGCTGACACATCCTCTATATACTACACCACACAGGAGAGCTGACACATCCTTTATATACTACACCACACAGGAGAGCTGACACATCCTCTATATACTACACCACACAGGAGAACTGACACATCCACTATATACTAAACCACACAGGAGAGCTGACACATCCTCTATATACTACACCACACAGGAGAGCCGACACATCCTCTATATACTACACCACACAGGAGAGCTGACAGATCCTCTATATACTACACCACACAGGAGAGCTGACACATCCTCTATATACTACACCACACAGGAGAGCTGACACATCCTCTATATACTACACCACACAGGAGAGCTGACACATCCTCTATATACTACACCACACAGGAGAGCTGACACATCCTCTATATACTACACCATACAGGAGAGCTGACAGATCCTCTATATACTACACCACACAGGAGAGCTAACACATCCTCTATATACTAGACCACACAGGAGAGCTGACACATCCTCTATATACTACACCACACAGGAGAGCTGACACATCCTCTATATACTACACCACACAGGAGAGCTGACACATCCTCTATATACTAAACCACACAGGAGAGCTGACACATCCTCTATATACTACACCACACAGGAGAGCTGACACATCCTCTATATACTACACCACACAGGACACATCCTCTATATACTACACCACACAGGAGAGCCGACACATCCTCTATATACTACACCACACAGGAGAGCCGACACATCCTGTATATACTACACCACACAGGAGAGCTGACAGATCCTCTATATACTACACCACACAGGAGAGCTGACACATCCTCTATATACTACACCACACAGGAGAGCTGACACATCCTCTATATACTACACCACACAGGAGAGCCGACACATCCTCTATATACTACACCACACAGGAGAGCGGACACATCCTCTATATACTACACCACACAGGAGAGCTGACACATCCTCTATATACTACACCACACAGGAGAGCCGACACATCCTCTATATACTACACCACACAGGAGAGCCGACACATCCTCTATATACTACACCACACAGGACACATCCTCTATATACTACACCACACAGGAGAGCCGACACATCCTCTATATACTACACCACACAGGAGAACTGACACATCCTCTATATACTACACCACACAGGAGAGCTGACAGATCCTCTATATACTACACCACACAGGAGAGCTGACACATCCTCTATATACTACACCACACAGGAGAACTGACACATCCTCTATATACTACACCACACAGGAGAGCTGACAGATCCTCTATATACTACACCACACAGGAGAGCTGACAGATCCTCTATATACTACACCACACAGGAGAACTGACACATCCTCTATATACTACACCACACAGGAGAGCTGACACATCCTCTATATACTACACCACACAGGAGAGCTGACAGATCCTCTATATACTACACCACACAGGAGAGCTGACACATCCTCTATATACTACACCACACAGGAGAGCTGACAGATCCTCTATATACTACACCACACAGGAGAACTGACACATCCTCTATATACTACACCACACAGGAAAGCTGACACATCCTCTATATACTACACCACACAGGAGAGCTGACAGATCCTCTATATACTACACCACACAGGAGAGCTGACACATCCTCTATATACTACACCACACAGGAGAGCTGACACATCCTCTATATACTACACCACACAGGAGAGCTGACACATCCTCTATATACTACACCACACAGGAGAGCTGACACATCCTCTATATACTACACCACACAGGAGAGCGGACAGATCCTCTATATACTACACCACACAGGAGAACTGACACATCCTCTATATACTACACCACACAGGAGAGCTGACACATCCTCTATATACTACACCACACAGGAGAGCCGACACATCCTCCATATACTACACCACACAGGAGAGCCGACACATCCTCTATATACTACACCACACAGGACAGATCCTCTATATACTACACCACACAGGACACATCCTCTATATACTACACCACACAGGACACATCCTCTATATACTACACCACACAGGAGAACTGACACATCCTCTATATACTACACCACACAGGCGAACTGACAGATCCTCTATAGACTACACCACACAGGAGAGCTGACAGATCCTCTATATACTACACCACACAGGAGAGCCGACACATCCTCTATATACTACACCATACAGGAGAGCTGACACATCCTCTATATACTACACCACACAGGAGAGCTGACACATCCTCTATATACTACACCACACAGGAGAGCCGACACATCCTCTATATACTACACCACACAGGAGAGCTGACACATCCTCTATATACTACACCACACAGGAGAGCTGACACATCCTCTATATACTACACCACACAGGAGAGCCGACACATCCTCTATATACTACACCACGCAGGAGAGCTGACACATCCTCTATATACTACACCACACAGGAGAGCCGACACATCCTCTATATACTACACCACACAGGAGAGCTGACACATCCTCTATATACTACACCACACAGGAGAGCTGACACATCCTCTATATACTACACCACACAGGAGAGCTGACAGATCCTCTATATACTACACCACACAGGAGAGCTGACACATCCTCTATATACTACACCACACAGGAGAGCTGACACATCCTCTATATACTACACCACACAGGAGAGCTGACACATCCTCTATATACTACACCACACAGGACAGATCCTCTATATAGTACACCACACAGGAGAGGTGACACATCCTCTATATACTACACCACACAGGAGAGCGGACAGATCCTCTATATACTACACCACACAGGAGAGCTGACACATCCTCTATATACTACACCACACAGGAGAGCGGACAGATCCTCTATATACTACACCACACAGGAGAACTGACACATCCTCTATATACTACACCACACAGGAGAACTGACACATCCTCTATATACTACACCACACAGGACAGATCCTCTATATACTACACCACACAGGAGAGGTGACACATCCTCTATATACTACACCACACAGGAGAGCTGACAGATCCTCTATATACTACACCACACAGGAGAGCCGACACATCCTCTATATACTACACCACACAGGAGAGCTGACACATCCTCTATATACTACACCACACAGGAGAACTGACACATCCTCTATATACTACACCACACAGGAGAGCTGACACATCCTCTATATACTACACCACACAGGAGAGCTGACACATCCTCTATATACTACACCACACAGGAGAGCCGACACATCCTCTATATACTACACCACACAGGAGAGCTGACACATCCTGTATATACTACACCACACAGGAGAGCCGACACATCCTCTATATACTACACCACACAGGAGAGCTGACACATCCTCTATATACTACACCACACAGGAGAGCTGACACATCCTCTATATACTACACCACACAGGAGAGCTGACAGATCCTCTATATACTACACCACACAGGAGAGCTGACAGATCCTCTATATACTACACCACACAGGAGAGCCGACACATCCTCTATATACTACACCACACAGGAGAGCTGACAGATCCTCTATATACTACACCACACAGGAGAGCTGACAGATCCTCTATATACTACACCACACAGGAGAGCTGACACATCCTCTATATACTACACCACACAGGAGAGCTGACACATCCTCTATATACTACACCACACAGGACAGATCCTCTATATACTACACCACACAGGAGAGGTGACACATCCTCTATATACTACACCACACAGGAGAGCTGACAGATCCTCTATATACTACACCACACAGGAGAGCTGACACATCCTCTATATACTACACCACACAGGAGAGCTGACACATCCTCTATATACTACACCACACAGGAGAACTGACACATCCTCTATATACTACACCACACAGGAGAGCCGACACATCCTCTATATACTACACCACACAGGAGAGCTGACACATCCTCTATATACTACACCACACAGGAGAGCTGACAGATCCTCTATATACTTCAACACACAGGAGAGCTGACACATCCTCTATATACTACACCACACAGGAGAGCTGACACATCCTCTATATACTACACCACACAGGAGAGCTGACAGATCCTCTATATACACCACACAGGAGAGCTGACACATCCTCTATATACTACACCACACAGGAGAGCTGACACATCCTCTATATACTACACCACACAGGAGAACTGACACATCCTCTATATACTACACCACACAGGAGAGCCGACACATCCTCTATATACTACACCACACAGGAGAGCTGACACATCCTCTATATACTACACCACACAGGAGAGCTGACAGATCCTCTATATACTTCAACACACAGGAGAGCTGACACATCCTCTATATACTACACCACACAGGAGAGCTGACAGATCCTCTGTATACTACACCACACAGGAGAGCTGACACATCCTCTATATACTACACCACACAGGAGAGCTGACACATCCTCTATATACTACACCACACAGGAGAGCTGACAGATCCTCTATATACTTCAACACACAGGAGAGCTGACACATCCTCTATATACTACACCAGACAGGAGAGCTGACACATCCTCTATATACTACACCACACAGGAGAGCTGACACATCCTCGATATACTATACCACACAGGAGAGCTGACAGATCCTCTATATACTACACCACACAGGAGAGCTGACAGATCCTCTATATAATACACCACACAGGAGAGCTGACAGATCCTCTATATACTACAACACACAGGAGAGCTGACACATCCTCTATATACTACACCAAACAGGAGAGCTGACACATCCTCGATATACTACACCACACAGGAGAGCTGACAGATCCTCTATATACTACACCACACAGGAGAGCTGACACATCCACTATATACTACACCACACAGGAGAGCTGACACATCCTCTATATACTACACCACACAGGAGAGCTGACAGATCCTCTATATACTTCAACACACAGGAGAGCTGACACATCCTCTATATACTACAACACACAGGAGAGCTGACACATCCTCTATATACTACACCACACAGGAGAGCTGACAGATCCTCTATATACTACACCACACAGGAGAACTGACACATCCTCTATATACTACACCACACAGGAGAGCTGACAGATCCTCTATATACTTCAACACACAGGAGAGCTGACACATCCTCTATATACTACACCAGACAGGAGAGCTGACACATCCTTTATATACTACACCACACAGGAGAGCTGACACATCCTCGATATACTACACCACACAGGAGAGCTGACAGATCCTCTATATACTACACCACACAGGAGAGCTGACAGATCCTCTATATAATACACCACACAGGAGAGCTGACAGATCCTCTATATACTACAACACACAGGAGAGCTGACACATCCTCTATATACTACACCACACAGGAGAGCTGACAGATCCTCTATATACTACACCACACAGGACAGATCCTCTATATACTACACCACACAGAAGAGCTGACAGATCCTCTATATACTACACCACACAGGACAGATCCTCTATATACTACACCACACAGGAGAGCTGACAGATCCTCTATATACTACACCACACAAGAGAGCTGACACATCCTCTATATACTACACCACACAGGAGAGCCGACACATCCTCTATATACTACACCACACAGGAGAGCCGACACATCCTCTATATACTACACCACACAGGAGAGCTGACACATCCTCTATATACTACACCACACAGGAGAGCTGACACATCCTCTATATACTACACCACACAGGAGAGCTGACACATCCTCTATATACTACACCACACAGGAGAGCGGACACATCCTCTATATACTACACCACACAGGAGAGCCGACACATCCTCTATATACTACACCACACAGGAGAGCCGACACATCCTCTATATACTACACCACACAGGAGAGCCGACACATCCTCTATATACTACACCACACAGGAGAGTCGACAGATCCTCTACATACTACACCACACAGGAGAGCTGACAGATCCTCTATATACTACACCACACAGGAGAGCTGACAGATCCTCTATATACTTCAACACACAGGAGAGCTGACACATCCTCTATATACTACACCACACAGGAGAGGTGACACATCCTCTATATACTACACCACACAGGAGAGCTGACAGATCCTCTATATACTACACCACACAGGAGAGCTGACACATCCTCTATATACTACACCACACAGGAGAGCTGACACATCCTCTATATACTACACCACACAGGAGAACTGACACATCCTCTATATACTACACCACACAGGAGAGCCGACACATCCTCTATATACTACACCACACAGGAGAGCTGACACATCCTCTATATACTACACCACACAGGAGAGCTGACAGATCCTCTATATACTTCAACACACAGGAGAGCTGACACATCCTCTATATACTACACCACACAGGAGAGCTGACACATCCTCTATATACTACACCACACAGGAGAACTGACACATCCTCTATATACTACACCACACAGGAGAGCCGACACATCCTCTATATACTACACCACACAGGAGAGCTGACACATCCTCTATATACTACACCACACAGGAGAGCTGACAGATCCTCTATATACTTCAACACACAGGAGAGCTGACACATCCTCTATATACTACACCACACAGGAGAGCTGACAGATCCTCTGTATACTACACCACACAGGAGAGCTGACACATCCTCTATATACTACACCACACAGGACAGATCCTCTATATAATACACCACACAGGAGAGCTGACACATCCTCTATATACTACACCACACAGGAGAGCTGACACATCCTCTATATACTACACCACACAAGAGAGCTGACAGATCCTCTATATACTACACCACACAGGAGAGCTGACACATCCTCTATATACTACACCACACAGGAGAGCCGACACATCCTCTATATACTACACCACACAGTAGAGCTGACAGATCCTCTATATACTACACCACACAGGAGAGCTGACAGATCCTCTATATACTACACCACACAGGAGAGCTGACAGATCCTCTATATATTACACCACACAGGAGAGCTGACACATCCTCTATATACTACACCACACAGGAGAGCTGACACATCCTCTATATACTACACCACACAGGAGAGCTGACACATCCTTTATATACTACACCACACAGGAGAGCTGACACATCCTCTATATACTACACCACACAGGAGAACTGACACATCCACTATATACTAAACCACACAGGAGAGCTGACACATCCTCTATATACTACACCACACAGGAGAGCCGACACATCCTCTATATACTACACCACACAGGAGAGCTGACAGATCCTCTATATACTACACCACAC
Organism: Phyllobates terribilis; assembly: GCF_046119375.1. Taxonomy (NCBI): domain Eukaryota; kingdom Metazoa; phylum Chordata; class Amphibia; order Anura; family Dendrobatidae; genus Phyllobates; species Phyllobates terribilis. The sequence continues at coordinate 19,849,891 of NW_027362762.1, forward strand.
AGGAGAGCTGACACATCCTCTATATACTACACCACACAGGAGAGCTGACACATCCTCTATATACTACACCACACAGGAGAGCTGACACATCCTCTATATACTACACCACACAGGAGAGCTGACACATCCTCTATATACTACACCATACAGGAGAGCTGACAGATCCTCTATATACTACACCACACAGGAGAGCTGACACATCCTCTATATACTACACCACACAGGAGAGCTAACACATCCTCTATATACTAGACCACACAGGAGAGCTGACACATCCTCTATATACTACACCATACAGGAGAGCTGACAGATCCTCTATATACTACACCACACAGGAGAGCTGACACATCCTCTATATACTACACCACACAGGAGAGCTAACACATCCTCTATATACTAGACCACACAGGAGAGCTGACACATCCTCTATATACTACACCACACAGGAGAGCTGACACATCCTCTATATACTACACCACACAGGAGAGCTGACACATCCTCTATATACTAAACCACACAGGAGAGCTGACACATCCTCTATATACTACACCACACAGGAGAGCTGACACATCCTCTATATACTACACCACACAGGACACATCCTCTATATACTACACCACACAGGAGAGCCGACACATCCTCTATATACTACACCACACAGGAGAGCCGACACATCCTGTATATACTACACCACACAGGAGAGCTGACAGATCCTCTATATACTACACCACACAGGAGAGCTGACACATCCTCTATATACTACACCACACAGGAGAGCTGACACATCCTCTATATACTACACCACACAGGAGAGCCGACACATCCTCTATATACTACACCACACAGGAGAGCGGACACATCCTCTATATACTACACCACACAGGAGAGCTGACACATCCTCTATATACTACACCACACAGGAGAGCCGACACATCCTCTATATACTACACCACACAGGAGAGCCGACACATCCTCTATATACTACACCACACAGGACACATCCTCTATATACTACACCACACAGGAGAGCCGACACATCCTCTATATACTACACCACACAGGAGAGCTGACACATCCTCTATATACTACACCACACAGGAGAGCTGACACATCCTCTATATACTACACCACACAGGAGAACTGACACATCCTCTATATACTACACCACACAGGAGAGCTGACAGATCCTCTATATACTACACCACACAGGAGAGCTGACACATCCTCTATATACTACACCACACAGGAGAGCTGACACATCCTCTATATACTACACCACACAGGAGAGCTGACACATCCTCTATATACTACACCACACAGGAGAACTGACACATCCTCTATATACTACACCACACAGGAGAACTGACAGATCCTCTATATACTACACCACACAGGAGAGCTGACAGATCCTCTATATACTACACCACACAGGAGAACTGACACATCCTCTATATACTACACCACACAGGAGAACTGACACATCCTCTATATACTACACCACACAGGCGAACTGACAGATCCTCTATAGACTACACCACACAGGAGAGCTGACAGATCCTCTATATACTACACCACACAGGAGAGCCGACACATCCTCTATATACTACACCATACAGGAGAGCTGACACATCCTCTATATACTACACCACACAGGAGAGCTGACACATCCTCTATATACTACACCACACAGGAGAGCCGACACATCCTCTATATACTACACCACACAGGAGAGCTGACACATCCTCTATATACTACACCACACAGGAGAGCTGACACATCCTCTATATACTACACCACACAGGAGAGCCGACACATCCTCTATATACTACACCACACAGGAGAGCTGACACGTCCTCTATATACTACACCACACAGGAGAGCCGACACATCCTCTATATACTACACCACACAGGAGAGCTGACACATCCTCTATATACTACACCACACAGGAGAGCTGACACATCCTCTATATACTACACCACACAGGAGAGCTGACAGATCCTCTATATACTACACCACACAGGAGAGCTGACACATCCTCTATATACTACACCACACAGGAGAGCTGACACATCCTCTATATACTACACCACACAGGAGAGCTGACACATCCTCTATATACTACACCACACAGGACAGATCCTCTATATAGTACACCACACAGGAGAGGTGACACATCCTCTATATACTACACCACACAGGAGAGCGGACAGATCCTCTATATACTACACCACACAGGAGAGCTGACACATCCTCTATATACTACACCACACAGGAGAGCGGACAGATCCTCTATATACTACACCACACAGGAGAACTGACACATCCTCTATATACTACACCACACAGGAGAACTGACACATCCTCTATATACTACACCACACAGGACAGATCCTCTATATACTACACCACACAGGAGAGGTGACACATCCTCTATATACTACACCACACAGGAGAGCTGACAGATCCTCTATATACTACACCACACAGGAGAGCCGACACATCCTCTATATACTACACCACACAGGAGAGCTGACACATCCTCTATATACTACACCACACAGGAGAACTGACACATCCTCTATATACTACACCACACAGGAGAGCTGACACATCCTCTATATACTACACCACACAGGAGAGCTGACACATCCTCTATATACTACACCACACAGGAGAGCCGACACATCCTCTATATACTACACCACACAGGAGAGCTGACACATCCTCTATATACTACACCACACAGGAGAGCCGACACATCCTCTATATACTACACCACACAGGAGAGCTGACACATCCTCTATATACTACACCACACAGGAGAGCTGACACATCCTCTATATACTACACCACACAGGAGAGCTGACAGATCCTCTATATACTACACCACACAGGAGAGCTGACAGATCCTCTATATACTACACCACACAGGAGAGCCGACACATCCTCTATATACTACACCACACAGGAGAGCTGACAGATCCTCTATATACTACACCACACAGGAGAGCTGACAGATCCTCTATATACTACACCACACAGGAGAGCTGACACATCCTCTATATACTACACCACACAGGAGAGCTGACACATCCTCTATATACTACACCACACAGGACAGATCCTCTATATACTACACCACACAGGAGAGGTGACACATCCTCTATATACTACACCACACAGGAGAGCTGACAGATCCTCTATATACTACACCACACAGGAGAGCTGACACATCCTCTATATACTACACCACACAGGAGAGCTGACACATCCTCTATATACTACACCACACAGGAGAACTGACACATCCTCTATATACTACACCACACAGGAGAGCCGACACATCCTCTATATACTACACCACACAGGAGAGCTGACACATCCTCTATATACTACACCACACAGGAGAGCTGACAGATCCTCTATATACTTCAACACACAGGAGAGCTGACACATCCTCTATATACTACACCACACAGGAGAGGTGACACATCCTCTATATACTACACCACACAGGAGAGCTGACAGATCCTCTATATACACCACACAGGAGAGCTGACACATCCTCTATATACTACACCACACAGGAGAGCTGACACATCCTCTATATACTACACCACACAGGAGAACTGACACATCCTCTATATACTACACCACACAGGAGAGCCGACACATCCTCTATATACTACACCACACAGGAGAGCTGACACATCCTCTATATACTACACCACACAGGAGAGCTGACAGATCCTCTATATACTTCAACACACAGGAGAGCTGACACATCCTCTATATACTACACCACACAGGAGAGCTGACAGATCCTCTGTATACTACACCACACAGGAGAGCTGACACATCCTCTATATACTACACCACACAGGAGAGCTGACACATCCTCTATATACTACACCACACAGGAGAGCTGACAGATCCTCTATATACTTCAACACACAGGAGAGCTGACACATCCTCTATATACTACACCAGACAGGAGAGCTGACACATCCTCTATATACTACACCACACAGGAGAGCTGACACATCCTCGATATACTATACCACACAGGAGAGCTGACAGATCCTCTATATACTACACCACACAGGAGAGCTGACAGATCCTCTATATAATACACCACACAGGAGAGCTGACAGATCCTCTATATACTACAACACACAGGAGAGCTGACACATCCTCTATATACTACACCAAACAGGAGAGCTGACACATCCTCGATATACTACACCACACAGGAGAGCTGACAGATCCTCTATATACTACACCACACAGGAGAGCTGACACATCCACTATATACTACACCACACAGGAGAGCTGACACATCCTCTATATACTACACCACACAGGAGAGCTGACAGATCCTCTATATACTTCAACACACAGGAGAGCTGACACATCCTCTATATACTACAACACACAGGAGAGCTGACACATCCTCTATATACTACACCACACAGGAGAGCTGACAGATCCTCTATATACTACACCACACAGGAGAGCTGACACATCCTCTATATACTACACCACACAGGAGAGCTGACAGATCCTCTATATACTTCAACACACAGGAGAGCTGACACATCCTCTATATACTACACCAGACAGGAGAGCTGACACATCCTTTATATACTACACCACACAGGAGAGCTGACACATCCTCGATATACTACACCACACAGGAGAGCTGACAGATCCTCTATATACTACACCACACAGGAGAGCTGACAGATCCTCTATATAATACACCACACAGGAGAGCTGACAGATCCTCTATATACTACAACACACAGGAGAGCTGACACATCCTCTATATACTACACCACACAGGAGAGCTGACAGATCCTCTATATACTACACCACACAGGACAGATCCTCTATATACTACACCACACAGAAGAGCTGACAGATCCTCTATATACTACACCACACAGGACAGATCCTCTATATACTACAACACACAGGAGAGCCGACACATCCTCTATATACTACACCACACAGGACAGATCCTCTATATACTACACCACACAGGAGAGCTGACAGATCCTCTATATACTACACCACACAAGAGAGCTGACACATCCTCTATATACTACACCACACAGGAGAGCCGACACATCCTCTATATACTACACCACACAGGAGAGCCGACACATCCTCTATATACTACACCACACAGGAGAGCTGACACATCCTCTATATACTACACCACACAGGAGAGCTGACACATCCTCTATATACTACACCACACAGGAGAGCTGACACATCCTCTATATACTACACCACACAGGAGAGCGGACACATCCTCTATATACTACACCACACAGGAGAGCCGACACATCCTCTATATACTACACCACACAGGAGAGCCGACACATCCTCTATATACTACACCACACAGGAGAGCCGACACATCCTCTATATACTACACCACACAGGAGAGCCGACAGATCCTCTACATACTACACCACACAGGAGAGCTGACAGATCCTCTATATACTACACCACACAGGAGAGCTGACAGATCCTCTATATACTTCAACACACAGGAGAGCTGACACATCCTCTATATACTACACCACACAGGAGAGGTGACACATCCTCTATATACTACACCACACAGGAGAGCTGACAGATCCTCTATATACTACACCACACAGGAGAGCTGACACATCCTCTATATACTACACCACACAGGAGAGCTGACACATCCTCTATATACTACACCACACAGGAGAACTGACACATCCTCTATATACTACACCACACAGGAGAGCCGACACATCCTCTATATACTACACCACACAGGAGAGCTGACACATCCTCTATATACTACACCACACAGGAGAGCTGACAGATCCTCTATATACTTCAACACACAGGAGAGCTGACACATCCTCTATATACTACACCACACAGGAGAGCTGACACATCCTCTATATACTACACCACACAGGAGAACTGACACATCCTCTATATACTACACCACACAGGAGAGCCGACACATCCTCTATATACTACACCACACAGGAGAGCTGACACATCCTCTATATACTACACCACACAGGAGAGCTGACAGATCCTCTATATACTTCAACACACAGGAGAGCTGACACATCCTCTATATACTACACCACACAGGAGAGCTGACAGATCCTCTGTATACTACACCACACAGGAGAGCTGACACATCCTCTATATACTACACCACACAGGAGAGCTGACACATCCTCTATATACTACACCACACAGGAGAGCTGACAGATCCTCTATATACTTCAACACACAGGAGAGCTGACAGATCCTCTATATACTACACCAGACAGGAGAGCTGACACATCCTCTATATACTACAACACACAGGAGAGCTGACACATCCTCTATATACTACACCAAACAGGAGAGCTGACACATCCTCGATATACTACACCACACAGGAGAGCTGACAGATCCTCTATATACTACACCACACAGGAGAGCTGACACATCCACTATATACTACACCACACAGGAGAGCTGACACATCCTCTATATACTACACCACACAGGAGAGCTGACAGATCCTCTATATACTTCAACACACAGGAGAGCTGACACATCCTCTATATACTACAACACACAGGAGAGCTGACACATCCTCTATATACTACACCACACAGGAGAGCTGACAGATCCTCTATATACTACACCACACAGGAGAGCTGACACATCCTCTATATACTACACCACACAGGAGAGCTGACAGATCCTCTATATACTTCAACACACAGGAGAGCTGACACATCCTCTATATACTACACCAGACAGGAGAGCTGACACATCCTCTATATACTACACCACACAGGAGAGCTGACACATCCTCGATATACTACACCACACAGGAGAGCTGACAGATCCTCTATATACTACACCACACAGGAGAGCTGACAGATCCTCTATATAATACACCACACAGGAGAGCTGACAGATCCTCTATATACTACAACACACAGGAGAGCTGACACATCCTCTATATACTACACCACACAGGAGAGCTGACAGATCCTCTATATACTACACCACACAGGACAGATCCTCTATATACTACACCACACAGAAGAGCTGACAGATCCTCTATATACTACACCACACAGGACAGATCCTCTATATACTACAACACACAGGAGAGCCGACACATCCTCTATATACTACACCACACAGGACAGATCCTCTATATACTACACCACACAGGAGAGCTGACAGATCCTCTATATACTACACCACACAAGAGAGCTGACACATCCTCTATATACTACACCACACAGGAGAGCCGACACATCCTCTATATACTACACCACACAGGAGAGCCGACACATCCTCTATATACTACACCACACAGGAGAGCTGACACATCCTCTATATACTACACCACACAGGAGAGCTGACACATCCTCTATATACTACACCACACAGGAGAGCTGACACATCCTCTATATACTACACCACACAGGAGAGCGGACACATCCTCTATATACTACACCACACAGGAGAGCCGACACATCCTCTATATACTACACCACACAGGAGAGCCGACACATCCTCTATATACTACACCACACAGGAGAGCCGACACATCCTCTATATACTACACCACACAGGAGAGCTGACAGATCCTCTACATACTACACCACACAGGAGAGCTGACAGATCCTCTATATACTACACCACACAGGAGAGCTGACAGATCCTCTATATACTACACCACACAGGAGAGCTGACAGATCCTCTATATACTACACCACACAGGAGAGCGGACACATCCTCTATATACTACACCACACAGGAAAGCCGACACATCCTCTATATACTACACCACACAGGAGAGCAGACACATCCTCTATATACTACACCACACAGGAGAGCGGACACATCCTCTATATACTACACCACACAGGAGAGCTGACACATCCTCTATATACTACACCACACAGGAGAGCTGACACATCCTCTATATACTACACCACACAGGAGAGCTGACACATCCTCTATATACTACACAACACAGGAGAGCTGACACATCCTCTATATACTACACCACACAGGAGAGCTGACACATCCTCTATATACTACACCACACAGGAGAGCTGACAGATCCTCTATATACTACACAACACAGGAGAGCTGACACATCCTCTATATACTACACCACACAGGAGAGCTGACACATCCTCTACATACTATACCACACAGGAGAGCTGACACATCCTCTATATACTACACAACACAGGAGAGCTGACACATCCTCTATATACTACACCACACAGGAGAGCTGACACATCCTCTACATACTATACCACACAGGAGAGCTGACAGATCCTCTATATACTACACCACACAGGAGAGCTGACAGATCCTCTATATACTACACCACACAGGAGAGCAGACAGATCCTCTATATACTACACCACACAGGAGAGCTGACACATCCTCTATATACTACACCACACAGGAGAGCCGACACATCCTCTATATACTACACCACACAGGAGAGCTGACACATCCTCTATATACTACACCACACAGGAGAGCTGACACATCCTCTATATACTACACCACACAGGAGAGCTGACACGTCCTCTATATACTACACCACACAGGAGAGCTGACACATCCTCTATATACTACACCACACAGGAGAGCTGACAGATCCTCTATATACTACACCACACAGGAGAGCTGACAGATCCTCTATATACTACACCACACAGGAGAGCTGACACATCCTCTATATACTACACCACACAGGAGAGCTGACAGATCCTCTATATACTACACCACACAGGAGAGCCGACACATCCTCTATATACTACACCACACAGGAGAGCGGATACATCCTCTATATACTACACCACACAGGAAAGCCGACACATCCTCTATATACTACACCACACAGGAGAGCAGACACATCCTCTATATACTACACCACACAGGAGAGCGGACACATCCTCTATATACTACACCACACAGGAGAGCTGACACATCCTCTATATACTACACCACACAGGAGAGCTGACACATCCTCTATATACTACACCACACAGGAGAGCCGACACATCCTCTATATACTGCACCACACAGGAGAGCCGACACATCCTCTATATACTACACCACACAGGAGAGCCGACACATCCTGTATATACTACACCACACAGGAGAGCCGACACATCCTCTATATACTACACCACACAGGAGAGCCGACAGATCCTCTATATACTATACCACACAGCAGAGCTGACAGATCCTCTATATACTACACCACACAGGAGAGCTGACACATCCTCTATATACTACACCACACAGGAGAGCTGACACATCCTCTACATACTATACCACACAGGAGAGCTGACACATCCTCTATATACTACACAACACAGGAGAGCTGACACATCCTCTATATACTACACCACACAGGAGAGCTGACACATCCTCTACATACTATACCACACAGGAGAGCTGACAGATCCTCTATATACTACACCACACAGGAGAGCTGACAGATCCTCTATATACTACACCACACAGGAGAGCAGACAGATCCTCTATATACTACACCACACAGGAGAGCTGACACATCCTCTATATACTACACCACACAGGAGAGCTGACACGTCCTCTATATACTACACCACACAGGAGAGCTGACACATCCTCTATATACTACACCACACAGGAGAGCTGACAGATCCTCTATATACTACACCACACAGGAGAGCTGACAGATCCTCTATATACTACACCACACAGGAGAGCTGACACATCCTCTATATACTACACCACACAGGAGAGCCGACACATCCTCTATATACTACACCACACAGGAGAGCTCACAGATCCTCTATATACTACACCACACAGGAGAGCTGACAGATCCTCTATATACTACACCACACAGGAGAGCTGACACATCCTCTATATACTACACCACACAGGAGAGCTGACACATCCTCTATATACTACACCACACAGGACAGATCCTCTATATACTACACCACACAGGAGAGGTGACACATCCTCTATATACTACACCACACAGGAGAGCTGACAGATCCTCTATATACTACACCACACAGGAGAGCTGAGACATCCTCTATATACTACACCACACAGGAGAGCTGACACATCCTCTATATACTACACCACACAGGAGAACTGACACATCCTCTATATACTACACCACACAGGAGAGCCGACACATCCTCTATATACTACACCACACAGGAGAGCTGACACATCCTCTATATACTACACCACACAGGAGAGCTGACACATCCTCTATATACTACACCACACAGGAGAGCTGACAGATCCTCTATATACTACACCACACAGGAGAGCTGACAGATCCTCTATATACTACACCACACAGGAGAGCTGACACATCCTCTATATACTACACCACACAGGAGAGCTGACACATCCTCTATATACTACACCACACAGGAGAGCTGACACATCCTCTATATACTACACCACACAGGAGAGCTGACACATCCTCGATATACTACACCACACAGGAGAGCTGACAGATCCTCTATATACTACACCACACAGGAGAGCTGACAGATCCTCTATATAATACACCACACAGGAGAGCTGACAGATCCTCTATATACTACAACACACAGGAGAGCTGACACATCCTCTATATACTACACCACACAGGAGAGCTGACACATCCTCTATATACTACACCACACAGGACAGATCCTCTATATACTACACCACACAGAAGAGTTGACAGATCCTCTATATACTACACCACACAGGACAGATCCTCTATATACTACAACACACAGGAGAGCCGACACATCCTCTATATACTACACCACACAGGACAGATCCTCTATATACTACACCACACAGGAGAGCTGACAGATCCTCTATATACTACACCACACAAGAGAGCTGACACATCCTCTATATACTACACCACACAGGAGAGCCGACACATCCTCTATATACTACACCACACAGGAGAGCCGACACATCCTCTATATACTACACCACACAGGAGAGCTGACACATCCTCTATATACTACACCACACAGGAGAGCTGACACATCCTCTATATACTACACCACACAGGAGAGCTGACACATCCTCTATATACTACACCACACAGGAGAGCTGACACATCCTCTATATACTACACCACACAGGAGAGCGGACACATCCTCTATATACTACACCACACAGGAGAGCCGACACATCCTCTATATACTACACCACACAGGAGAGCTGACACATCCTCTATATACTACACCACACAGGAGAGCCGACACATCCTCTATATACTACACCACACAGGAGAGCTGACAGATCCTCTACATACTACACCACACAGGAGAGCTGACAGATCCTCTATATACTACACCACACAGGAGAGCTGACAGATCCTCTATATACTACACCACACAGGAGAGCTGACAGATCCTCTATATACTACACCACACAGGAGAGCGGACACATCCTCTATATACTACACCACACAGTAGAGCCGACACATCCTCTATATACTACACCACACAGGAGAGCAGACACATCCTCTATATACTACACCACACAGGAGAGCTGACACATCCTCTATATACTACACCACACAGGAGAGCTGACACATCCTCTATATACTACACCACACAGGACAGCTGACACATCCTCTATATACTACACCACACAGGAGAGCTGACACATCCTCTATATACTACACAACACAGGAGAGCTGACACATCCTCTATATACTACACCACACAGGAGAGCTGACACATCCTCTATATACTACACCACACAGGAGAGCTGACAGATCCTCTATATACTACACAACACAGGAGAGCTGACACATCCTCTATATACTACACCACACAGGAGAGCTGACACATCCTCTACATACTACACAACACAGGAGAGCTGACACATCCTCTATATACTACACCACACAGGAGAGCTGACACATCCTCTACATACTATACCACACAGGAGAGCTGACAGATCCTCTATATACTACACCACACAGGAGAGTTGACAGATCCTCTATATACTACACCACACAGGAGAGCAGACAGATCCTCTATATACTACACCACACAGGAGAGCTGACACGTCCTCTATATACTACACCACACAGGAGAGCTGACACATCCTCTATATACTACACCACACAGGAGAGCTGACAGATCCTCTATATACTACACCACACAGCAGAGCTGACACATCCTCTATATACTACACCACACAGGACAGATCCTCTATATACTACACCACACAGGAGAGGTGACACATCCTCTATATACTACACCACACAGGAGAGCTGACAGATCCTCTATATACTACACCACACAGGAGAGCTGACACATCCTCTATATACTACACCACACAGGAGAGCCGACACATCCTCTATATACTACACCACACAGGAGAGCTGACACATCCTCTATATACTACACCACACAGGAGAGCTGACACATCCTCTATATACTACACCACACAGGAGAGCTGACACATCCTCTATATACTACACCACACAGGAGAGCTGACACATCCTCTATATACTACACCACACAGGAGAGCTGACAGATCCTCTATATACTTCAACACACAGGAGAGCTGACACATCCTCTATATACTACACCAGACAGGAGAGCTGACACATCCTCTATATACTACACCACACAGGAGAGCTGACACATCCTCGATATACTACACCACACAGGAGAGCTGACAGATCCTCTATATACTACACCACACAGGAGAGCTGACAGATCCTCTATATACTACACCACACAGGAGAGCTGACAGATCCTCTATATAATACACCACACAGGAGAGCTGACAGATCCTCTATATAATACACCACACAGGAGAGCTGACACATCCACTATATACTACACCACACAGGAGAGCTGACAGATCCTCGATATACTACACCACACAGGAGAGCTGACAGATCCTCTATATACTACACCACACAGGAGAGCTGACACATCCTCTATATACTACACCACACAGGAGAGCTGACACATCCTCGATATACTACACCACACAGGAGAGCTGACAGATCCTCTATATACTACACCACACAGGAGAGCTGACAGATCCTCTATATAATACACCACACAGGAGAGCTGACACATCCACTATATACTACACCACACAGGAGAGCTGACACATCCTCTATATACTACACCACACAGGAGAGCTGACAGATCCTCTATATACTTCAACACACAGGAGAGCTGACACATCCTCTATATACTACAACACACAGGAGAGCTGACACATCCTCTATATACTACACCACACAGGAGAGCTGACAGATCCTCTATATACTACACCACACAGGAGAGCTGACACATCCTCTATATACTACACCACACAGGAGAGCTGACAGATTCTCTATATACTTCAACACACAGGAGAGCTGACATATCCTCTATATACTACACCAGACAGGAGAGCTGACACATCCTCTATATACTACACCACACAGGAGAGCTGACACATCCTCGATATACTACACCACACAGGAGAGCTGACAGATCCTCTATATAATACACCACACAGGAGAGCTGACACATCCTCTATATACTACACCACACAGGAGAGCCGACACATCCTCTATATACTACACCACACAGGAGAGCTGACAGATCCTCTACATACTACACCACACAGGAGAGCTGACAGATCCTCTATATACTACACCACACAGGAGAGCTGACAGATCCTCTATATACTACACCACACAGGAGAGCTGACAGATCCTCTATATACTACACCACACAGGAGAGCGGACACATCCTCTATATACTACACCACACAGTAGAGCCGACACATCCTCTATATACTACACCACACAGGAGAGCAGACACATCCTCTATATACTACACCACACAGGAGAGCTGACACATCCTCTATATACTACACCACACAGGAGAGCTGACACATCCTCTATATACTACACCACACAGGAGAGCTGACACATCCTCTATATACTACACCACACAGGAGAGCTGACACATCCTCTATATACTACACCACACAGGAGAGCTGACACATCCTCTATATACTACACAACACAGGAGAGCTGACACATCCTCTATATACTACACCACACAGGAGAGCTGACACATCCTCTATAAACTACACCACACAGGAGAGCTGACAGATCCTCTATATACTACACAACACAGGAGAGCTGACACATCCTCTATATACTACACCACACAGGAGAGCTGACACATCCTCTACATACTACACAACACAGGAGAGCTGACACATCCTCTATATACTACACCACACAGGAGAGCTGACACATCCTCTACATACTATACCACACAGGAGAGCTGACAGATCCTCTATATACTACACCACACAGGAGAGCAGACACATCCTCTATATACTACACCACACAGGAGAGCTGACAGATCCTCTATATACTACACCACACAGGAGAGCTGACACATTCTCTATATACTACACCACACAGGAGAGCTGACAGATCCTCTATATACTACACCACACAGGAGAGCTGACACATCTTCTATATACTACACCACACAGGAGAGCTGACACATCCTCTATATACTACACCACACAGGAGAACTGACACATCCTCTATATACTACACCACACAGGAGAGCTGACACATCCTCTATATACTACACCACACAGGAGAGCTGACACATCCTCTATATACTACACCACACAGGAGAGCAGACACATCCTCTATATACTACACCACACAGGAGAGCTGACAGATCCTCTATATACTACACCACACAGGAGAGCTGACACATTCTCTATATACTACACCACACAGGAGAGCTGACAGATCCTCTATATACTACACCACACAGGAGAGCTGACACATCTTCTATATACTACACCACACAGGAGAGCTGACACATCCTCTATATACTACACCACACAGGAGAACTGACACATCCTCTATATACTACACCACACAGGAGAGCTGACACATCCTCTATATACTACACCACACAGGAGAGCCGACACATCCTCTATATACTACACCACACAGGAGAGCTGACACATCCTCTATATACTACACCACACAGGAGAGCTGACACATCCTCTATATACTACACCACACAGGAGAGCCGACACATCCTCTATATACTACACCACACAGGAGAGCTGACACATCCTCTATATACTACACCACACAGGAGAGCCGACACATCCTCTATATACTACACCACACAGGAGAACTGACATCCTCTATATACTACACCACACAGGAGACCTGACAGATCCTCTATATACTACATCACACAGGAGAGCCGACACATCCTCTATATACTACACCACACAGGAGAGCTGACAGATCCTCTATATACTACACCACACAGGAGAGCTGACACATCTTCTATATACTACACCACACAGGAGAGCTGACACATCCTCTATATACTACACCACACAGGAGAACTGACACATCCTCTATATACTACACCACACAGGAGAGCTGACACATCCTCTATATACTACACCACACAGGAGAGCCGACACATCCTCTATATACTACACCACACAGGAGAGCTGACACATCCTCTATATACTACACCACACAGGAGAGCTGACACATCCTCTATATACTACACCACACAGGAGAGCTGACACATCCTCTATATACTACACCACACAGGAGAGCTGACACATCCTCTATATACTACACCACACAGGAGAGCTGACACATCCTCTATATACTTCAACACACAGGAGAGCTGACACATCCTCTATATACTACACCAGACAGGAGAGCTGACACATCCTCTATATACTACACCACACAGGAGAGCTGACACATCCTCGATATACTACACCACACAGGAGAGCTGACAGATCCTCTATATACTACACCACACAGGAGAGCTGACAGATCCTCTATATAATACACCACACAGGAGAGCTGACAGATCCTCTATATAATACACCACACAGGAGAGCTGACACATCCACTATATACTACACCACACAGGAGAGCTGACAGATCCTCGATATACTACACCACACAGGAGAGCTGACAGATCCTCTATATACTACACCACACAGGAGAGCTGACACATCCTCTATATACTACACCACACAGGAGAGCTGACACATCCTCGATATACTACACCACACAGGAGAGCTGACAGATCCTCTATATACTACACCACACAGGAGAGCTGACAGATCCTCTATATAATACACCACACAGGAGAGCTGACACATCCACTATATACTACACCACACAGGAGAGCTGACACATCCTCTATATACTACACCACACAGGAGAGCTGACAGATCCTCTATATACTTCAACACACAGGAGAGCTGACACATCCTCTATATACTACAACACACAGGAGAGCTGACACATCCTCTATATACTACACCACACAGGAGAGCTGACAGATCCTCTATATACTACACCACACAGGAGAGCTGACACATCCTCTATATACTACACCACACAGGAGAGCTGACAGATCCTCTATATACTTCAACACACAGGAGAGCTGACATATCCTCTATATACTACACCAGACAGGAGAGCTGACACATCCTCTATATACTACACCACACAGGAGAGCTGACACATCCTCGATATACTACACCACACAGGAGAGCTGACAGATCCTCTATATAATACACCACACAGGAGAGCTGACACATCCTCTATATACTACACCACACAGGAGAGCCGACACATCCTCTATATACTACACCACACAGGAGAGCTGACAGATCCTCTACATACTACACCACACAGGAGAGCTGACAGATCCTCTATATACTACACCACACAGGAGAGCTGACAGATCCTCTATATACTACACCACACAGGAGAGCTGACAGATCCTCTATATACTACACCACACAGGAGAGCGGACACATCCTCTATATACTACACCACACAGTAGAGCCGACACATCCTCTATATACTACACCACACAGGAGAGCAGACACATCCTCTATATACTACACCACACAGGAGAGCTGACACATCCTCTATATACTACACCACACAGGAGAGCTGACACATCCTCTATATACTACACCACACAGGAGAGCTGACACATCCTCTATATACTACACCACACAGGAGAGCTGACACATCCTCTATATACTACACAACACAGGAGAGCTGACACATCCTCTATATACTACACCACACAGGAGAGCTGACAGATCCTCTATATACTACACCACACAGGAGAGCTGACAGATCCTCTATATACTACACAACACAGGAGAGCTGACACATCCTCTATATACTACACCACACAGGAGAGCTGACACATCCTCTACATACTACACAACACAGGAGAGCTGACACATCCTCTATATACTACACCACACAGGAGAGCTGACACATCCTCTACATACTATACCACACAGGAGAGCTGACAGATCCTCTATATACTACACCACACAGGAGAGTTGACAGATCCTCTATATACTACACCACACAGGAGAGCAGACAGATCCTCTATATACTACACCACACAGGAGAGCTGACACGTCCTCTATATACTACACCACACAGGAGAGCTGACACATCCTCTATATACTACACCACACAGGAGAGCTGACAGATCCTCTATATACTACACCACACAGGAGAGCTGACACATTCTCTATATACTACACCACACAGGAGAGCTGACACATCCTCTATATACTACACCACACAGGACAGATCCTCTATATACTACACCACACAGGAGAGGTGACACATCCTCTATATACTACACCACACAGGAGAGCTGACAGATCCTCTATATACTACACCACACAGGAGAGCTGACACATCTTCTATATACTACACCACACAGGAGAGCTGACACATCCTCTATATACTACACCACACAGGAGAACTGACACATCCTCTATATACTACACCACACAGGAGAGCCGACACATCCTCTATATACTACACCACACAGGAGAGCTGACACATCCTCTATATACTACACCACACAGGAGAGCTGACACATCCTCTATATACTACACCACACAGGAGAGCTGACACATCCTCTATATACTACACCACACAGGAGAGCTGACACATCCTCTATATACTACACCACACAGGAGAGCTGACAGATCCTCTATATACTTCAACACACAGGAGAGCTGACACATCCTCTATATACTACACCAGACAGGAGAGCTGACACATCCTCTATATACTACACCACACAGGAGAGCTGACACATCCTCGATATACTACACCACACAGGAGAGCTGACAGATCCTCTATATACTACACCACACAGGAGAGCTGACAGATCCTCTATATAATACACCACACAGGAGAGCTGACACATCCACTATATACTACACCACACAGGAGAGCTGACAGATCCTCGATATACTACACCACACAGGAGAGCTGACAGATCCTCTATATACTACACCACACAGGAGAGCTGACACATCCTCTATATACTACACCACACAGGAGAGCTGACACATCCTCGATATACTACACCACACAGGAGAGCTGACAGATCCTCTATATACTACACCACACAGGAGAGCTGACAGATCCTCTATATAATACACCACACAGGAGAGCTGACACATCCACTATATACTACACCACACAGGAGAGCTGACACATCCTCTATATACTACACCACACAGGAGAGCTGACAGATCCTCTATATACTTCAACACACAGGAGAGCTGACACATCCTCTATATACTACAACACACAGGAGAGCTGACACATCCTCTATATACTACACCACACAGGAGAGCTGACAGATCCTCTATATACTACACCACACAGGAGAGCTGACACATCCTCTATATACTACACCACACAGGAGAGCTGACAGATCCTCTATATACTTCAACACACAGGAGAGCTGACATATCCTCTATATACTACACCAGACAGGAGAGCTGACACATCCTCTATATACTACACCACACAGGAGAGCTGACACATCCTCGATATACTACACCACTCAGGAGAGCTGACAGATCCTCTATATAATACACCACACAGGAGAGCTGACAGATCCTCTATATACTACAACACACAGGAGAGCTGACACATCCTCTATATACTACACCACACAGGAGAGCTGACAGATCCTCTATATACTACACCACACAGGAGAGCTGACACATCCTCTATATACTACACCACACAGGAGAGCTGACAGATCCTCTATATACTTCAACACACAGGAGAGCTGACACATCCTCTATATACTACACCAGACAGGAGAGCTGACACATCCTCTGTATACTACACCACACAGGAGAGCTGACAGATCCTCTATATACTACACCACACAGGAGAGCTGACAGATCCTCTATATAATACACCACACAGGAGAGCTGACAGATCCTCTATATACTACAACACACAGGAGAGCTGACACATCCTCTATATACTACACCACACAGGAGAGCTGACACATCCTCGATATACTACACCACACAGGAGAGCTGACAGATCCTCTATATACTACACCACACAGGAGAGCTGACACATCCACTATATACTACACCACACAGGAGAGCTGACACATCCTCTATATACTACACCACACAGGAGAGCTGACAGATCCTCTATATACTTCAACACACAGGAGAGCTGACACATCCTCTATATACTACAACACACAGGAGAGCTGACACATCCTCTATATACTACACCACACAGGAGAGCTGACAGATCCTCTATATACTACACCACACAGGAGAGCTGACACATCCTCTATATACTACACCACACAGGAGAGCTGACAGATCCTCTATATACTTCAACACACAGGAGAGCTGACACATCCTCTATATACTACACCAGACAGGAGAGCTGACACATCCTCTATATACTACACCACACAGGAGAGCTGACACATCCTCGATATACTACACCACACAGGAGAGCTGACAGATCCTCTATATACTACACCACACAGGAGAGCTGACAGATCCTCTATATAATACACCACACAGGAGAGCTGACAGATCCTCTATATACTACAACACACAGGAGAGCTGACACATCCTCTATATACTACACCACACAGGAGAGCTGACAGATCCTCTATATACTACACCACACAGGACAGATCCTCTATATACTACACCACACAGAAGAGCTGACAGATCCTCTATATACTACACCACACAGGACAGATCCTCTATATACTACAACACACAGGAGAGCCGACACATCCTCTATATACTACACCACACAGGACAGATCCTCTATATACTACACCACACAGGAGAGCTGACAGATCCTCTATATACTACACCACACAAGAGAGCTGACACATCCTCTATATACTACACCACACAGGAGAGCCGACACATCCTCTATATACTACACCACACAGGAGAGCCGACACATCCTCTATATACTACACCACACAGGAGAGCCGATACATCCTCTATATACTACACCACACAGGAGAGCTGACACATCCTCTATATACTACACCACACAGGAGAGCTGACACATCCTCTATATACTACACCACACAGGAGAGCTGACACATCCTCTATATACTACACCACACAGGAGAGCGGACACATCCTCTATATACTACACCACACAGGAGAGCCGACACATCCTCTATATACTACACCACACAGGAGAGCTGACACATCCTCTATATACTACACCACACAGGAGAGCCGACACATCCTCTATATACTACACCACACAGGAGAGCCGACACATCCTCTATATACTACACCACACAGGAGAGCTGACACATCCTCTATATACTACACCACACAGGAGAGCCGACACATCCTCTATATACTACACCACACAGGAGAGCTGACAGATCCTCTACATACTACACCACACAGGAGAGCTGACAGATCCTCTATATACTACACCACACAGGAGAGCTGACAGATCCTCTATATACTACACCACACAGGAGAGCTGACAGATCCTCTATATACTACACCACACAGGAGAGCGGACACATCCTCTATATACTACACCACACAGTAGAGCCGACACATCCTCTATATACTACACCACACAGGAGAGCAGACACATCCTCTATATACTACACCACACAGGAGAGCTGACACATCCTCTATATACTACACCACACAGGAGAGCTGACACATCCTCTATATACTACACCACACAGGAGAGCTGACACATCCTCTATATACTACACCACACAGGAGAGCTGACACATCCTCTATATACTACACAACACAGGAGAGCTGACACATCCTCTATATACTACACCACACAGGAGAGCTGACACATCCTCTATATACTACACCACACAGGAGAGCTGACAGATCCTCTATATACTACACAACACAGGAGAGCTGACACATCCTCTATATACTACACCACACAGGAGAGCTGACACATCCTCTACATACTACACAACACAGGAGAGCTGACACATCCTCTATATACTACACCACACAGGAGAGCTGACACATCCTCTACATACTATACCACACAGGAGAGCTAACAGATCCTCTATATACTACACCACACAGGAGAGTTGACAGATCCTCTATATACTACACCACACAGGAGAGCAGACAGATCCTCTATATACTACACCACACAGGAGAGCTGACACGTCCTCTATATACTACACCACACAGGAGAGCTGACACATCCTCTATATACTACACCACACAGGAGAGCTGACAGATCCTCTATATACTACACCACACAGGAGAGCTGACACATTCTCTATATACTACACCACACAGGAGAGCTGACAGATCCTCTATATACTACACCACACAGGAGAGCAGACAGATCCTCTATATACTACACCACACAGGAGAGCTGACACATCCTCTATATACTACACCACACAGGAGAGCTGACACATCCTCTATATACTACACCACACAGGACAGATCCTCTATATACTACACCACACAGGAGAGCCGACACATCCTCTATATACTACACCACACAGGAGAGCCGACACATCCTCTATATACTACACCACACAGGAGAGCTGACACATCCTCTATATACTACACCACACAGGACAGATCCTCTATATACTACACCACACAGGAGAGGTGACACATCCTCTATATACTACACCACACAGGAGAGCTGACAGATCCTCTATATACTACACCACACAGGAGAGCTGACACATCTTCTATATACTACACCACACAGGAGAGCTGACACATCCTCTATATACTACACCACACAGGAGAACTGACACATCCTCTATATACTACACCACACAGGAGAGCTGACACATCCTCTATATACTACACCACACAGGAGAGCCGACACATCCTCTATATACTACACCACACAGGAGAGCCGACACATCCTCTATATACTACACCACACAGGAGAGCTGACACATCCTCTATATACTACACCACACAGGAGAGCCGACACATCCTCTATATACTACACCACACAGGAGAGCTGACACATCCTCTATATACTACACCACACAGGAGAGCTGACACATCCTCTATATACTACACCACACAGGACAGATCCTCTATATACTACACCACACAGGAGAGGTGACACATCCTCTATATACTACACCACACAGGAGAGCTGACAGATCCTCTATATACTACACCACACAGGAGAGCTGACACATCTTCTATATACTACACCACACAGGAGAGCTGACAGATCCTCTATATACTACACCACACAGGAGAGCTGACACATCCTCTATATACTACACCACACAGGAGAACTGACACATCCTCTATATACTACACCACACAGGAGAGCCGACACATCCTCTATATACTACACCACACAGGAGAGCTGACACATCCTCTATATACTACACCACACAGGAGAGCTGACACATCCTCTATATACTACACCACACAGGAGAGCTGACACATCCTCTATATACTACACCACACAGGAGAGCTGACACATCCTCTATATACTACACCACACAGGAGAGCTGACAGATCCTCTATATACTTCAACACACAGGAGAGCTGACACATCCTCTATATACTACACCAGACAGGAGAGCTGACACATCCTCTATATACTACACCACACAGGAGAGCTGACACATCCTCGATATACTACACCACAGAGGAGAGCTGACAGATCCTCTATATACTACACCACACAGGAGAGCTGACAGATCCTCTATATAATACACCACACAGGAGAGCTGACAGATCCTCTATATAATACACCACACAGGAGAGCTGACACATCCACTATATACTACACCACACAGGAGAGCTGACAGATCCTCGATATACTACACCACACAGGAGAGCTGACAGATCCTCTATATACTACACCACACAGGAGAGCTGACACATCCTCTATATACTACACCACACAGGAGAGCTGACACATCCTCGATATACTACACCACACAGGAGAGCTGACAGATCCTCTATATACTACACCACACAGGAGAGCTGACAGATCCTCTATATAATACACCACACAGGAGAGCTGACACATCCACTATATACTACACCACACAGGAGAGCTGACACATCCTCTATATACTACACCACACAGGAGAGCTGACAGATCCTCTATATACTTCAACACACAGGAGAGCTGACACATCCTCTATATACTACAACACACAGGAGAGCTGACACATCCTCTATATACTACACCACACAGGAGAGCTGACAGATCCTCTATATACTACACCACACAGGAGAGCTGACACATCCTCTATATACTACACCACACAGGAGAGCTGACAGATCCTCTATATACTTCAACACACAGGAGAGCTGACATATCCTCTATATACTACACCAGACAGGAGAGCTGACACATCCTCTATATACTACACCACACAGGAGAGCTGACACATCCTCGATATACTACACCACACAGGAGAGCTGACAGATCCT